>NC_072413.2:12761420-13361420 GCF_028858775.2 Pan troglodytes
GGTTGGGGCTCACTCCCTTCCAGGAAGTGTTATCCAGAAGCTCTCTGAACCCAGTCCTTTTGGGTTTTTATGGAGACCTCCTTCTATAGGCATGATGGGTTAAACCATAGGCTATTGGTGATCAACTCCACCTGAGGCTCTCAACCCTCCCTGGAAATTGGGGTTGAGGCTTTGCCATTCTCAGTCTGACTAAAAGAATTTACCCAAACGGAATTTTAAAACAGATGAGCATAACTGGAATCTTAATTAGGTGATTGGATTATCTGGAGCCACACCTTGATATTCCTAACCCGAGAGTACCCTCATCCTACGAGTGCTCCACCCAATTGGCTCCCAAATCTCTACGTGGTTCCAGAGCAAAAGAAGGTTTATACAACGCATCTCTCCACCTTTTCTTCAAAGTCTTTTCGCTTACGCGGAAAGGCTTCTTAAACTGCCATGCATCAAGGTCAGGGGGAGGTCTTGTTACAACGCAGATCTGGGGATCTCCGGGGTTTGACTGTGGCAAGGATGCTGCTGGTGTCAAAACCACAATGTGGGAACCACAGAACCACTAGTTGGTTTTCAGTGTTTCAGTGTATACAATTCCTAATATATCTGGCCAAGAAAACTTGTAAGTTCTTAGATTGTCCCAAAGGTGCCGCATGAAATCAAAGCAGGAGAACAGTTTCCTACGAGGTGTAGCCTGGGAAAGTTGGGGGTGACTGATGGAAAGGAGGAGTGAAGCTCCGCCCCTTCCGCTGCTAGGCTGCGCCCGAGGCTATTTAAACCCACCCTGGCTGGCCTGTACTCAGATCTTCGCGGAGCGGATCAGTGGCTGGAGCGTTTGGCGGACTCTGCGTGGACTTAGAGCTCACAGCGTCTTGCGACTTGGAAGCGGATTCAGAGGACAGGACAGAACACTTGGGCAAGTGAATCTCTGTCTGTCTGTCTGTCTGTCTGTCTCATTGGTTGGTTGATTTCCATTTTCTTAAGGGGCACATACCTCACACCGCACACACACACACACGCACACACACTCCTCCCTTCTGCGAGTTAGAAAATTAGTAGGGGCCCCTGGGAGCTGCAGGTTTCCTAATCATGTCTGCACCTAAGAACAGTAGGGTCTTGTCTGGCTCTTCTTATGAACGGTCCCCCACCCCGGACTCCCCAAGATCCATGCGAGCCTCACCAAGCTTCTCCCTCTCCCCTCTCAGAAACTCAGGCTTAAGGGGAAGCTCCTCACCAGGGATCCGGAGCTACCATTCACCATCCCCTAGAGCTTCACCACACTCACCTCTGTCATCACTAGAATCCCACAAGCTCCCATTTCACTGTCCTCACCGTGATGGGCAATGAATGAAGCCATTGGGCTCTCCCGTGTCCTCCTCTGAGGATTCCTCAGAGTCCCCATGTTCATCAATAATATACCACATGTTCTTACTGCCATCACCCAGCAGCTCACCCCCAGCTCTCGGGGGGTCTCCTGTGTCTCCCAGCTACTCTCCAAACAACCCCAGATTTCAGCTGGAGTCAGCCCCCCACACCCGGGAATCACCTACAAACTCACGAGCCTCACGGTGCTCCACCCCTGTGTCTTTCATCTCTTCACCCCCAGGCCTCAGGGACTCTCCTGTGGCTCCCAGTTACTCTCCAGCCATCCCCAGGTTCCTGCGGGAGTCAGTCCCATGCACCCAGGAGTCCCCCAGAGACTCACAGGTCTCGGGAGAATATCAGCGGTCCCCCAGCCCTGACTCCTCAAGATTCATGCCTGCCTCACCCAGCTTCTCCCTCTCCCCTCCCAGAAACTCAGACCCAAGGGGCAGCTCCTCAACAGGGATGTGGAAGTACTCTACATCACCCCGCAGGGCTTCACCACTCTCACATCCATCATCAACAGAATTCCACAACTTTACGTTTCCCTTTCCTAACCAAGCAGGACAGTCACTCATGTCATTGTGTTCTCCCGTGTCCTCCTCTGGAGATTCTTCACAGTCACCTCATTCATCAATAATATATCATATGTTCTTACTGCCATCATCCAGCAGCTCACCCCCAGCCACCCATGACTCTCCTGTCTGTCCCAGCTACTCTCCAACTACGCCCAGATTTCAGCGGGAGTCTCTACCCCACACCCCAGAAACACCTACAAACTCACAGACCTCAGTGAGATCCTCGCCAGTCTCTCTCACGTCTTCACCCCCAGCCCTTACGGACCCTCCAGTCTGTCCCAGCTACTCTCCAACCACGCCCACATTTCAGCGCGGGTCAGTTCCAGGAACCCAGGGATCACCACCAAGCCCACCACTTTCACTGAGTTACTCCCCAGTCTCTAGCACGTCTTTATCTCCAACCCTCAGGGACTCGCCTGTCTGTCCCAGCTACTCTCCAAACACGCCCACACTTCAGCGGGAGTCCGTTGCAGGCACCCAGAAATCACCACCAAACTCACCAATTTCACTGCGTTACTCCCCAGTCTCTCTCATGTCTTCACCATCCCTCAGGGACTCTCCCGTCTGTCCCAGCTACTCTCCAACCACGCCCACATTTCAGCTGGAGTCAGTTCCAGGCACCCCGGACTCACCACCAAACTCACCAATTTCACTCAGTTACTCCTCAGTCTCTAGCACGTCTTTATCTCCAACCCTCAGGGACTCTCCTGTGTGTCCCATCTACTCTCCAACCACGCCCACACTTCAGCTGGAGTCAGTTCCAGGCACCCAGGAAGCACCACCAAACTCACCAATTTCACTCAATTACTCTCCAGTCTCTCTCATGTCTTCACCAGCCCTCAGGGACTCTCCTGTCCGTCCCAGCTACTCTCCAACCACGCCCACATTTCAGCTGGAGTCAGTTCCAGGCACCCCGGTGTCACCACCAAACTCACCAGTTTCACTGAGCTACTCCCCGGTCTCTCTCATGTCTTCACCCACAGCCCTCAGGGACTCTCCTGTGTGTCCCAGCTACTCTCCAACCATGCCCAGATTTCAGCGGGAGTCAGTTCCAGGCACCCAGGTATCACACCAAACTCAGCAGTTTCGCTGAGTTACTCCCCAGTCTCTCTCATGTCTTCACCCCCAGCCCCCTGGGACTCTCCTGTCTGTCCCAGCTACTCTCCCACCACGCCCAGATTTCAGCGTGAGTCAGCCTCCTACACTCCGGAATCACCTACAGACTCACAGACTTCACTGAGGTCCTCCCTGGTCTCTCTCAGGTCTTTGCCCTCAGCCCACAGTTACTCTTGTGTCTCTTTCAGCTACTCTCAAAACTTCTCTAGATTCCAGCTGGAGTCAGTTCCAGGCACCCACGATACACCACCGAACTCACGAATTTCACTGACTTACTCCCCAGTCTCCCTCATGTTCTCACCCCCAGCCCTCAGGGACTCTTCTGTCTCTCTCAGCTACTCTCCAACCATCTCCAGATTGCACCTGGAGTCAGCTTCCCGCACCCAGGAATCACCTACAAACTCACGGACCTTACTGCAACCCTCCCCCATTTCTTTCACCTCTTCACCCCCTGCCTTCAGGGACTCTCCTGGGTCTCACAGCTTCTCTCCAACCTTCCCCAGATTTCTGCCACAGTCAGCCCCAGGCACCCAGGACAACCCTAGACACTCACAGGCCTCACGAGACTATCTCCCTATGACCTGTACCTATACAAGGATGGCTCCCACGCATCCCTCAGTGACCCCAAACCCATCTCCACTTACACTCAGACACTCCCAGGGCCTGACAGCTACTCCCCGTTATTGTCCTTCAGTTCGAAGCCCTTGCCAATCTACTAGCCCAGATGACGCAGTTACCTGGCCATTTCTCCACATTTCCAGTTTGGGCCCCACACCCAGCCGCACAAGAGCCCCTCCTGCATTCCTTCCTCACACGCAGGCCTGTCCATCTACTTGCTACTGTCACACTCTTGCCAGCAGAAGAGGCCCCTGTAATGGCCGATATCACCACCCAGTCTATCCTCACCCCACAGCTGTGCAGCGGGACCCTCCTGCTGGCCCACGTGGCTGCCAGAGCCCATGCTGGCACGACGCTCCAGCAGGTCGCCGTCCCTGCGGGCCATACTACCGGTGACGTGGCTACCATGACCCTCCTTCCTGACAGTGATACTGTTGATGTGAACCCCAGTTTCACATCTGTCATTTGTAAATAGGACCATTTTCCCTTTTCGCTCTCCCTTCCATTCACAGGACTTTTCATTCTCTCTGTTTCTGCCTCCGATTCAGATATTTACTCACCTTTTTCTCTCTCACTATGTCTGCCGTGATCTCCATGGGAGTGCGCCACATAAGATTCCCCCATTAAAAGTCATGAATTGAGTTTCTTTTAGTATACCTGTGGTTGTGCACATTCAATTTTAATTCGCAATCCATTGTAGAACGTCTTATCACCCCCGACCAGAGAAAAACTCTGTAGACATTAGTCTCTCCTCATTCTGTCTCAAACCCTCAGGGCCTGATGGAAAGGCAGTTTCGTCTGTTGGGGACCCATTCCCTGCTTCTCCGTGGCGCGTTTTTTTTTTTTTTTTTTCCTGACATAGATGCCTCACCTCTCCTTCCTCAAATCTCACCTTCCCCTCATGGGCCCTCTGTCTGCCTTGGGGTACACCTAGAGGCCCGAGGTTCGCTGTAGGCTCTATCCAGGGACTCCAGGGTCCCTGAGGCCCAGCGCAAGGCCTGATGGGAAGACACTTTCGTCCTTGTGGAGGACCCAGTCCCCGCCTCTCCGCGGCTGGGTTTTTTTTTTTTTCTCTTCCTCAAGTGCCTCACCTTCCCCTCTTGTGCCTTCTGCACGCTTCGGGCTACCCCTAGCGGCCCGAGGCCCACCCTGGGCTCGAACCATGGAAGCCAGCTTCCACAGGGCCAAGCGCAGTGGCTGATGGGAAGTCTTGTTCTTCCTTGGGGACCCAGGCTCTGCTTCTCTGTGGCGTTTTTTTTTTTCTTTTCCCCAGGTGCCTCACTTTCCCGTCATGGGCTTTCTGCCCGCCTTGAGGTACCCCTAGCCGGCCAGAGGCGCACCCTTGTTTTGAGCCCGGGATGCTCGTGTCTCCGGGGCCCAGTGCGGGGCTTATGGGTAGGGATGTTCGTCCATGGGGGACCCAGGCCCCACTTCTGCGCGGCGCAGTTTTTTATTTTGTTCTCTGCCCCAGGTGTCTCACCTTTCCCTCATGGGCCTTCTGTCTGTCTTGGGGTGCCCCTAGCAGGCCGAGGCGCACGCTGGGCTCGAGCCAGCGATACCAGGGTCCCCGGGGCGCAGTGCAAGGGCTGATGGGAAGACAGTTTCTTCTGTGGGGGACCCAGGCCCCGCTTATCCATGGCACGGTTGTTGTTTTTTTTTTTTCTCTGCCCCACGTTCGTCACCTTCCCCTCATGGGCCTTCTGCCCGCTTTGGGTACCCCTAGCGGCCTGACGCGCACCCTGATCTCGAACCAGGAATGCCAGGGTCCCCTGGGCCCAGCGCAAGGGCTGATGGGAAGACACTTTCGTCCGTTGGGGACCCAGGCTCCGCTTCTCTGTGGTGCAGTTTTTTTTTTTTCTGCCACAGGTGCCTCACCTCTCCTTCCTCAAACCTCAACTGCCCCTCATGGGATTTCTGCCCACCTTGTGGTACCCCTAGCGGGCCCGAGGCGCACCCGGGGCTCGAACCGGGGTCTCCAGCGTCCACAGGGCCCAGCGCAGGGACTGATGGGAAGGCATTTTCATCCTTGGGGGACCCAGGCCCAGCTTCTCCTAGGCGCGGCTTGTTTTCTTTTTTTTTTCTGCCACAGGTTCCTCACCTCTCCTCCCTCAAACGTCAACTTCCCATCATGGGCTTTCTGCTCGACTTGGGGTACCCCTAGTGGCCCAAGGCGCTCCCTGGATTCGAACCATGGATGCCAGGGTCGCCGGGGCCCAACACAGGGGCTGATGGGAAGGTACCTTCATCCGTGGGTACCCAGGCCCCGTTTCTCAAAGCTGCGGTTTTTTTTCTCTGCCCTAGGTGCCTCACCTTCCCCTCACTGGCCTTCTGCCTGCTTTGGGGTACCACGAGCAGGCCCGAGGCGCTCCCGGGTCTCCAATCATGGTCGCCAGGTTCTCGGGGCTAGCGCAGGGGCTGATCGGAAGGCACTTTCATCAGTGGGGACCCAGGCCCCGCTTCTCCGAGGTGCTGATATATATATATATATATTTTTTTTTTTTTCTGCCACAGGTGGCTCACCTCTCCTCCCTTAAATCTCGCCTTCCCCTCATGGGCTTTCTGGCTTCCTTAGGGTACCCTAGCATGCCGGAGTCTCTTCTGGTGTCTTGAACTAGGGTCGCCAGAGTCCAGGGGGCCCAGCGCAGGGGCTGATGAGAAGGCACTTTCGTCTGTGGGAGACCCAGGCCCCGCTCCTCTTCCGCACGTTTTTTTTTTTTTTTCTGCCGCAGGTGCCTGACCTCTGTTCCCTCAAACCTCACCTTCCCCTCATGGGCCTTCTGCCCGCTTTGGGGTACACCTAGCGGGCCCGAGGTGCACCCAGGCCTAGAACCAGGGTCGCCTGGTTCCACGGGTCCCAGCTCAGGGACTGATGGGAAGGCACTTTTTTTCCATGGGAGACCCAGGCCCCACTTCTCCGTGGCATGGTTTCTTTTTCTTTTCTGCCACAAGTGCCTCACCTCTCCTCCCTCACAGCTCACCTTCCTCTCATGGGCTTTCCACCGCGTTGGGGTACCCCTGGTGGCCCGAGGCTCTCCCTGAGCTCGAACCAGGGACTCTAGGTTCCCCGGGGCCCAGTGCAGGGGCTGATGGGAAGGCACTTTCATCCTTGGGGTACCCAGGCCCCACCTCTCCGCGGCGCGGGTTTCTTTTTTTTCTTTTTCTGTGACAGGTGCCTCACCTCTCCTCCCTCAAAACTCACCTTTCCCTCACGGGCTTTGTGTCCCCAAAGCCCCCCTTGGGGTGCACTTAGCGGCCGAGGCACAGCCTGAGCACGAACGAGGGACACTGGGGTCCCTGGGTCCCAGTGCAGGGACTGATGGGAAGACACTTTCGTCTGTGGGGCACCCAGGCCGTGCTTCTCCGCGGCGAAGTTTTTCTTATTTTCTCTGCCCCAGGTGCCTCACCTTCCCCTTAGGGGCTTTCTGCCCACCTTGGGGTACCCCTACTGTCCCAAGGCATACCCCAGGGTCAAACCAGGGACGCCAGGGTCCCCAGGGCCCAGCGAAGGGGCTGATGGGATGGCACTTTCATCCGTGGGGGACCCAGGCACTGCTTCTCGGCTGAACGTTTATTTTTTTCTCTGCCTCAGGTGCCTCACCTTCCCCTCATGGACCTTTTGTTCGCTTTGTGGTACCCCAAGCTGTCCCGAGGCGCACCCTGGGCTCGAACCAGGGTCGCCAGGGTCCACCAGGCCCAGCATAGGGCCTGATGGGAAGGCACTTTCATCCGTGGGGGACCCAGGCCCCGCTTCTCTGAGACGCGTCCTCTTTTTTTTTTTTTTTTCTGCCCCTGGTGCCTCACCTCTCCTCCCACAAACTTCAACTTCCACTCATGGGCCTTCTGTCCAAGTTGGGGTACCCCTAGTCGCCTGAGGCACACCCTGGGCATGAACCAGGGATGCCAGGGTCCCTGGGGCCCAGCGCAAGGGCTGATGGGAAAAAACTTTCGTCCCTGGATGACCCAGACACCGCTTCGCGGCGCATTTTTTTTTCTTCTTTGCCCCAGGTGTCTCACCTTCCCCTCATGGGCCTTCTGCCTCTCTGCGCCTGCGCCGGCGCTGTGGGCCTCTCTGCGCCTTTCGCTGGCGCTGTGGGCCTCTCTGCGCCTGCAACGGCGCTGTGCGCCTTTGCGAGGGCGGAGCTGCGTTCTTCCCAGCACAGACAAGGAGAGTATCGCCAGGGCGGAGCTGAGTTCTCCTCTGCACAGACTTCAGAGATACAGCGAAGGCGGAGCAGTGTTCTCCTCAGCACAGACCCAGGCGGGCCGGGGGCACCGCGAGGGCGGAGCTGCGTTCTGCTCAGCACAGACCCGGGGGACACCGCTAAGGCAGAGCAGCGTTCTCCTCAGCACAGACCTTTGGGGCACTGCCTCGCTTTGGGACAACTTGGGACCGCATAGACGGTGAATAAAATCCTTCCCTTTTGCAGCCCTGAATAATCAGGGTCAGAGACCAGTTAGAAGGGCTCAGTGTGGAAAAGGGAAACCAAAAGCCCCTCTGAATCTTGCCAACCGAGGTTCTCCCCAGCCAAGCCGAGGCGGCCGCAGTGCGAGATCCACACCGCAGCCTCGGAAGACAAATGCAGCATTCCTAATGCAGACATGACACCCAAAATATGACACTCCCATTGCTCATGTAACAAGCACCTGTAATGCTAATGCACTGCCTCAATACAAAAATATTAATATAAGATCCGCAATCCCCTTGCTGCCATGCAGTCCTAAGACAGAGATCATAATAATCAACATTGACATAGTACAAACGTAGTAACGAGCCTAAGGTTAAGGTTGGTGTTAGGGTTAGGGGTTAGGGGTTAAGTTTAGGGTTAGGGGTTGGAGATAGGGGTTGGGGTCAGAGTTAAGAGTTAAGAGTCAACGTTTAGAGTTAGAGGTTAAGAGAGGTTAGGGGTTAGGGATAAGGGGTTAGGGTTGGATTAGTGTGAGGGTGAGGGTTGTGGTTAGGGGTTAGGCTTAGGGGTTACGGTTAAGGGTTAGGGTTAGGGGTTAGGGTCAGGGGTTAGGGGTCAGGGTCAGGGGTTAGGGATCAGGGTCAGGGGTCAGGGTCAGGTTCAGGGGTCCCACTCTTTGAGTTGTCCATTTACTCTGCTGACTGTTCCCTTTGCCATGCAAAAGCTGTTTAGTTTAATTAAGTCCCAGCTATTTATCTTTGTTTTTATTGCATTTGCATTTGGGTTCTTGGTCATGAAATCCTTGCGTACGTCAATGTCTAGAAGGGTTTATCCAGTGTTATCTTCTAGAATTTTTATAGTTCAGGAATTAGATTTAAGTTCTTAATCCATCTTGAGTAGATTTTTGTATAAGATGAGAGATGAGAATCCAGTTTTATTCCCCTACATGTGGCTCGCCAATTATCCCAACATCATGTGTTGAAAAGGGGGTCCTTTCCCCACTTTATGTTTTTGTTTACTTTGTCGAAGATCAGTTGGCTGTAAGTAATTGGGTTAATTTCTGGGTTCTCTCTTCTGTTCCATTGGTCTATGTTCCTATTTTTAAACCAGTACGTTGGTGTTTTGGTAACTATGGCCTTATTGTACAGTTTGAAATCAAGTAGTGTGATACCTCCAGGTTCTTTTTGCTTAGGCTTGGTTTGGTTACATGGCTCTCTTTTGGTTCCATATTAATTTTAGAATTGTTTTTGTAATTCTGTGAAGAATGATGGTGGCATTCAGATGGGGATTGCATTGAATTTGTAGATTGCCTTTAACAGAATGGTAATTTTCACAATATTGGTTCTACCCATCCATGAGCATGGGGATGCATTTCCATTTGTTTGTGTCATCTATGACTTCTTTTCTTTCTTATTTATTTATTTTTTTTCCAGAGGGAGTTTTGCTCTTGTCGCTGAGGTGGGAGTGCAATGGTGTGATCTCGGCTCACTACAACTTCTGCCTCCCGGGTTCAAGCGATTCTCCTGCCTCAGCTTCCCGAGTAGCTCGGATTATAGGCATGTGCCACCGTGCTTGGCTCCATCTATGATTTCTTTCAGTAGTGTTTTGTAATTTTCATTGTAGCGGTCCTTTGATTCCTTTGCTAGGTATATTCCTAAGTTTTGTTTTTTGTTGTTGTTGTTGTTTGTCGCAGCTATTGTAAAAGGGGTTGAGTTCTTGATGTGATTCTCTGCTTGGTAGCTGTTGATGTATGGAAGAGCTACTGATTTGTGTCCATTAATCTTGTATCTGGAAACTTTGCTGAATTCTTTTATCAGTTCTAGGAGGTTTCTAGAGGAGTCCGTAGGGTTTTCTAGGCAAAAGATTATATCATCAGCAACAAGTGACAGTTTGACTTCCTCTTTACCGATTTGGATTTCCTCTATTTCCTTCTTTTGTCTGATTGCTCTGGCTAGGATTTCCAGTACTATGTTGAAGAGGAGTGGTGAGAGTAGGCTCCTCGTCTTGTTCCAGTTCTCAAAGGGAATGCTTTCACCATTTCCCCATTCAGTATTATGTTAGCTGTGGGTTTGTCATAGATGGCTTTTATTACATTAAGATATGTCCCTTGTATGCCTATTTTGCTGAGAGCTTTAATCATAAAGCAATGCTAGATTTTGTCAAATGTTTTTTCTGCACCTGTTGATATAATCATATTAGATTTTTTAAAATTCTGTTTATTTGGTGTATCACACTTATTGACTTGCATCTGTGAAACCACTCCTATATCATTGGTATAAAACCCACTTGATCATGGTGGATTATTTTTTGATATGTTGTCGGATTCAGTTAGATAGTATTTTGTTAAGGATTTTGGCATCTGCGTTCATCAAGGATATTGGTCTGTAGTTTTCTTTTTTGGTTGTGTCCTTCCATGGTTTTGGTATTAGGGTGATGCTGGCTTCATAGAATGAATAAGGGAGGGTTTCTTCTTTCTCTGTCTTGTGGAATAGTATGAAAAGATTGGTATCATCTCTTCCTTGAATGAAAGAAGACATTCTTTGAATGTCTGGTAGAATTCTGCTGTGAATCTGTCTGGCCCTCCGCTTTTTTTTGCTGGTAATTTTAAAATTACCATTTCAATCTTGCTGCTTGCTTTATTGGTCTGCTTGGGGTATCTAATTCTTCCTGATTTAAGCTAGGAGAGTTGTATTTTTCCAGGAATTTATCCAACTCTTCTATGTTGTAGTTTATGTGCCAAAAGGAGTTCATAGTACCCTTGAATAATCTTTAATATTTCAGTGTTGTCAGTTGTAATATCCCCTGTTTCATTTCTTAGTGAGGTTATTTGGATTTTCTCTCTTCTTTCCTTGGTTAATCTTGCTAATGGTCTATCAATTTTATTTATCTTTTCAAATAGCCAACTTTTTTGTTTTATTTATGTTTTGTATTTGTTGTTGTTGTTGTTGTGTCAATTTCATTTAGTTCTGCTCTGATCTTTGTTATTTCCTGTGTTTGCTGGGATTGGGTTTGGCTTGTTCCTGCTTCTCTAGTTCCCTGAGATGTGAACTTAGATTGTCTGTTTGTGCTCTTTCAGACTTTTTGATGTAGGTTTTTAGGACTACAAACTTTGCTCTTAGCAGTGTCTTTGCTGTATCCCAGAGGTCTTGATAGGTTGTGTCATCCAGTTCAAAGAAATTTTTTACATTTCCATCTTGATTTCATTTTTCACCCAATGCTCATTCTGTGAGGAGCAACCAAATTGTTTTCCGCAGCAAGGGCATCATTTTCTATTCCTAGCAGCCAGATCATGAGGGCTCCAACTTCTCCACCTCCTTAGCAACATTTATTTTCTGTGTCATTGTTATGAAAGCCTTACTTGTGGATGCAGAGTGGCATGAATGAAGTCAATTAACACGTTTCTTACCTAACAGAATAGTCACCTTTTTGTGTGCATGGGTGGGATAAGAAAACTTAACTCTATCCCCTGTGACGGAATAGTGGCCATTCCAGCTGCTCCAGGCTCCAGCAGAGGAAGACCGGGGTATGTGGCCCCACCAGGGTGACCCTCAGGCCTGGCGCACACGCATTCCAGAGGCCACCCAAACCATGCTCCGCCATCTGAGCGCCCAAGCTGCCGTCGCCCTCTGTGTGCAGGCAGCAGCTGCCTGGCAACCCCCGAGCCCGCCCGCGCTCCTAGCATCACAGAAGCAGGGCCACGTGTCCCAGTGGCTGCAGCGAAGCCAGGCATTCTGCCCTGCGGCAGCAGCTGCACAGGAGCGAGAACTGAGAACCCACCGCTCAACCCCACACGAGGTGACTGCCGAGTGCCCATACAAATGGCTCCGATCTGCCTCAGGTGGAGGAGTGGTCGGGAGGCACGGCCTGGGGGCCCTCAGGCTGGGCGCGCTGGCGATCCCAAGGCCGACCAGGCCATGCACCTCCAGCCCGCCTGGGCACCCGAGCTGCAGCCGCCTTCTGCGTGCAGGCAGCAGCCTCCAGGCAACTCCCGAGCCCGCCCACACTCCCCACATCTCGGAAGCAGGGCCAAATGTCCCTGTGGCTGTGGCCAAGCCAGGCGGTCTGTCCTGCAGCAGCTGCACAGGGGCGGGAACCGGCCCTCAGCCCCATCCCTGGTGGCTGCAGAGGGCCCCTGGATAGAGATCTGGAGCTCTGACAGAGGAGGAGCCGGGCCGGGGCAGGGTCTGGCAGGCTCTCAGGCCAGGGGCATCCGCGATCCAGAGGCTGCCCAGGGCATGCACCACCTGGGCACCCAGCTACAGGCGCCGGGCAACTCCCAAGCTGGCTGGCGCGCCCAGCCTCGCAGAACCAGGGCTAGATGTCGCCGTGGCTGCGACCAAGCCAGGCGGTCTGCCCAGGGGCGGCTGCACCGGGGCAGGAACGGACCCTCAGCCCCATCCCCGGTGGCTGCAGACGGCCCCTGGGGCGGCCCCGATCTCTCTTCGGAGGAGGAGAGGGGCGGAAGTCACAGCCAGGCGGGCCCTCAGGCGGGAAGGAATGCGCGCCTGCGATTCCGGGAGGTCCCGCGCCAGCCCAGGAGAACCCGCAAGCCAGCGGCGCCTGTTTCTCTGTGTGATTCTTTGAGGAACCACCAAAATGTTTTCCACAGCAAGTGCATCATTTTCTATTCCTAGCAGCCAGTTCATGAGGGCTCCAGTTTCTCCACCTCCTTAGCAATATGATTTTCTGTGTCGTTGTTATGAAAGCCTTACTAGTGGATGCAAAGTGGCATCTCATTTGGGTTTTGCCTTGCATTTTATTAATGAATAATGGTGTTTAGCATCTTTTCTTTTCCTTCTTAGACATTTGTGTATCTTCTTTGGAGAAATGTCTGTTCAAGTCCTTTGCCTGTTTTTTAATTAGGATCTTAGAAATTCTGTTGTTGAGTTGTGGGATATTAAGCTTTTATCAGATACACATTTTGATTTTATCAGATACATATTTTCTCACATATTATGGGTTGTCTTTTCACTCCCTTGATAGTATCCTTTGATGCATAAAGGGTTTTTTATTTTGATTAAATCTAATTTTCGTGTATTTTCTTTTGTTATCTGTGCTTTTCGGTCATATTTCAAAATACACTTAAAACTCAAAGGTCATAAAGTTTTACCGTGTGTTTTCTTCTAAGAATTACATATTTTTAGTCCTTACATTTAAGTCTTTTATTAATTTAGAATTAATTTTTGTATATACTGCAAGGTAGGGGTCTAACTTCTCTCTTGTGCACTGACATCCAGCTGTTGAAGAGACTGTTCTTTCCTCTCTTGACTAGACTTGGCCACCTTGTTGAACAGTCATTGACCATATATGTGCGGACTAACTTGTAGGATCTCAAATCTGTTCTATTGTATTGGTCTGAAAGTCTATTGGTCTTATTCCAGTACCACACTCTCTTGATTACTGTAGATTTGTAGTAGGCTGTGAAATTGAAAAATGTGAGTTTTCTAGTGTTCTTTTTCAAGACTGTTTTGTCTGTCAGATCCTTTGAATTTTTGTATGATTTTAGAATGAGTTTCTTTGTTTCTGCAAAAATGCCTTTGGGATTTTGATGGTATTGCATTGAATCTGTAGATTACTTTAGATGGTATTGTCATCTTAACAATATTGTCTTACAACCCGTGAACACAGAATGTCTTTCCACTTATTTCCACTCTCTTTAGTTTTTTTGCAGCAATGTTTTGTGTATACCACCATGGTTAGATTTATGCCTGAATAACGTATTCTTTGATGTCATTATAAATGGAATTTTTAAAATGTTTTCATAGTTCTTTACAACTATATAGAAATATAGCTCATTTGCCTATGTTTGTTTGCATCCTGCCTCTTTTATTAGTTATAATCGGTTTTGTGTTTTGTTTGGAGCTTTATACCCATAAGATCATGTGTAGATATAATTTTACACCTATTTTTTATTTCTAATTTAGATGCCTTTTATTTCTTTGTCTTGCCTAATTGCTCTGGCTAGAACTGCCAGTGCTACGTTGAATACAAGTGGCAAATGCACCATCCTTTTCTTCTAGATGTTAGGAAAACAGCTTTCAGTGTTTCATCATTGATCATGATATTAACTGTTGGGTTTTTGTACATCCCATTGTCATGTTGCAGAAGATCTCTTCTATGCCTAGTTTATTGAGTATTTTTATTATAGAAGGGTGTTGTATTTCATCAATGTTTTCTCTGCATCAATTGAAATAATCACGTGCTTATTCATTTTACTGTTACAGCATATTACACTGATTGATTTTTTATATGTTGAACCACCCTTGCATTTTGGGGATAAATCTCAAAGGGTGATAGTTTACAATCGTTTGATTATACAGTATTGCTGCTAGTATTTTGCTAGTATTGCTAGTATTTTGCTGAGATTTTTGCTTATATATTCATAAGGGATATAGTGCTGTATTTCTCTCTTTTGTGCTCTCTTCGTCTTTGGTATAAGGATAATGCTGTTATCAAAAAATGAATTAGCAAGTATTCCTTCTTCATATATTTTGTCAGAAGAGTTTGAGAAGAAATGGTATTAATTCTTCTTTAAATGTTAGGTTGACTCACCAGTTAATGCAGCTATTTGGTCACAAATCTTTCTTTGTTAATCGCTTTCGATTACTAATTCAATCTCCTAGGTTATAGGTCTATTCAGATTTTCTGTTTCTTCTTGAGCCACTTTGGTAGTTTGTGTCTTTCTAGCGATTCATCCATTTCATCCAGGGCACCTAATTTGTTGCTAGACAGTTGTTCACAGTATACTCCTGTAATCCTTTTGTATTTCTGTAAAGTTGGTAGTAATGGCTCTGCTTTCATTTATTATTTTAATAATTAGTCTTCCATCTTTTGCTCAGTCAATATAGTGAAAGGCTTGATCTTTCAAAGAATCTACATTTTTTCATTCTACTGCTCTCCAACCTTCTATTTTATTGATTTATGCTCTAATTATGCTCTTTATTATTTCTTTCCTTCTGCTAGCTTTGGATTTAGTCTTCCACCTGGATTTATTTTGGGAGTGATATTGATGTAACTTCATGGAAATAATACTAGATAGAAAGTTAGAGGATAGATTCTCTATCTGATGAGAGTTTGGGGCAAGTCGAGTACCAGGTTACCAAGTTTTATTTTTTTCTCTGACCCAAAAAACAATTTGGCAGCCGGTGAGAAACTCTCACAGCTCTGGATGTGAGTTTAGGACACTGCATTTCTACCATTCAATTTCTTACTACTTTTTTGCACAGGGATCATGGCACAAATTGCAGTTTCCACCCTGCCCATGGAAGATGAGGAGTCCATGGAAGATGAGGAGTCCATTGAAGATGAGGAGTCTGTTGAAGATGATTCCGTGGAGAGCAGGATGGTGATGACATTTCTTATATCAGCTCTCGAGTCCATGGTGAGACCTTCTGTTCTAACATGATATAATTGGGTAGAACTGGGTGGTAGATAAGGTTGATTTGTTTTTGTAGAACGTATAATTTTATGATTTGTTGTTCTAATGAGTAGATCTTTTTCTGGAATAGTAGTTATGGTCAAACACTTCTAACCAAATGTGCCATGTTGTCCAGTCTGGTCTCAAAATATGGGGCTCAAGAGACCTGCCCACCTTGGCCTCCCAAAATACTGGGATTACAGGTGTAAGCCCCTGAATCTGGCCAGATATTTTTCTTTTTATGGCTGAATAATACTCTGTGTATGTATATATTACATTTTCTTTATCTATTCACCTACTGATGGGCATTAGGTTTGGGCTACCTTTTGGCCACTGTGAATAATGCTGCTGTTAATCGGGTGTACAAATACCTGTTTGAGTCCCTGCTCTCAGTTCTTTTGGTTATATACGCTTAAAGGGTGTTGATGGATCATATAATTCTATGCTTCATATTTTTAAGGAGCTGCTAAACCATTTTCCACAGTGGGCTGTACCATTTTACGTTCCAAAAAGCAATGCATACAGCTTCCAATTTCTCTATAGCACTGCTGACAGTTAATATTTTCTGTTTATGTATTGTATTTTTATAGTGTTTGAAATTAATCTGAGGCTTTTTGCTGATACCAAAATATTAGGAAAGGTTTTCCAAAAATAATACTGCTTATTATAAAGGATTTTACGTGTTACTTGATGCCCTGTGATCTGTTTTCTAAGTAAGAAGAGGAAATTCTTGGCTGGGCACAGCGGCTCATGCCTGTAATCCTAGCACTTTTGGAGGCCGAGGTGGGTAGATCACCTAAGGTCAGGAGTTCAAGACCAGCCTGGCCAACATAGTGAAACCCAGTCTCCACTAAAAAAAAACAAAAAACAAAATTAGCTCGGTGTGGTGGGGGGTGCCTCTAATCCCAGGTATTCGGAAGGCTGAGGCAGAGAATTGATTAAACCCATAAGGCAGAGGTTACAATGACCGAGATTGCACCACTGCACCCCAGCCTGTGTGACAGAGCGAGAGTCCATCTCAAAAGAAAAAAAAAAGGAAAGAAAGAAGAGGAACTTCTCTCCATCCAGCCTCATTCCACTGCACCAACTCTTCTGTGTCGGGTTGTGCAGGGGAGAAAGGGAGCTTGGCAACTCTTTGCTGTGTTGAGTTGTGGTAGCCCATCACTGGGTTGTAAAGTGCCTTGCCTCCTTTCCTCCCCTCCTTTTTTTTGAGACAGAGTCTCACTCTGTCGTCCAGGCTGAGGTGCAGTGGTGCGATCTCTGCTCACTGCAACCTCAGCCTCCTGGGTTCAAGTGATTCTCCTGCCTCAGCCTCCCAAGAAGCTGGGACTACAGGCACATGCCACCACACCTGGCTAACTTTTTTTATTTTTAGTAGAGACAGGGTATCACCATGTTGGCCAGGCTGGTCTTGAACTCCTGACTTCAGGTGATCCACCCACCTTGGCCTCCCAAAGTGCTGGGGTTAAAGGCATGAGACACTGCGCCCGTCCACCTCCTCTTTTACTTGGGAGAAATGCACAGATTCTGGGTGCCATGTGCATTTGTTTTGGGAGTGATAATTGATCTAACTTATAGAAATAATACTAGATAGTTAGCGGATGGATTCTGTATCTGATGAGAGTTTTGGGCAAAATGAATTCCTAGTTTCTGAGTCTTATTTTTCCCCTGATTTAAGAAAACTGTGAATTATCCAGCCAGTAAAAATCTCTCACAGCTCTGGATGTGAGTTTAGGACACTGGATTTCTACCACTCATTTTCTTACTACTTTTCTTGTGCAAGGATCATGGCACAAGTTGCAGTTTCCACCCTGCCCATTGAAGATGAGGAGTCTGTTGAAGATGAGGAGTCCTTGGAGAGCAGCATGGTGGTGACATTCCTGTCAGCTCTCGACTCCATGGTCAGACCTTCTGTTCTCACATTCTGCAGTTCGGTAGGACTGGGCGGTAGATAAGGTTGATTTGTTTTTGTAGAACTTACAATTTTGTGATTTTTAGTTCTAATGAGTAGACCTTTTTCGTGAATAGTAGTTACGGTCAAACACCTCTGACCAAATGTGCATGTGGAGTTTCTACACTGATTTTCAGACAATCTGGATCCCAACTGGGTATCCCAAAATTCCACCCTGACACTCCCTGGAATTAGTGCAGACCCCGCAGGATGGGAGCTCAGTCCCAGGAGTCTACCCTCACTCCACATGCCAATTGCAAGTCTTGGGTTGTTACATGTAGTTTTGACCAACCAGTTAGAAAACAGGGTTTCATGACCCCCATTGGTGAGTGGAATCATTTGCTCGGACAGCTTGCAGAACTCAGAAAAACAGATTGTTTTCTTTTTTTTCTGAGATACAGAGTCTCAGTCTGTTGCCAGGCTGGAATGCAGTGGTGTGATCAAAGCTCACTGTAGCATGGGACTCCTGGGCTCAAGTGATCCTCCCACCTCAGCCTCCCAAATAGCTGAGATTATAGGCCTGTACCAGCATATCTGGCTATGTTCTTTTACTTTTTGTAGAGATGGGGTCTTGTTATGTTGCCCAGGCTGGTCTCAAATTTCTGGGCTCATGTGATCCTCCCACCTCAACTTCACAAAATGCTGGGATTATGGGCATGAACCATTGCATCTCACCAATTTACTTTCTTTTACTGGTTCATTTTAAAGGCTAAATCTCAGAAACAGCCAGTGAAATAGATGTACATGCTGGGCACAGTGGCTCATGCCTGTAATTTCAGCACTTTGGGAGACTGAGGCGGGAGCATCGCTTAAGTGCTCAGGAGATTAAGACCAGCCTGGGTAACAAGGTGAAAATGCATCTCTACAAAAAGATTTTTCTAAAAATTAGCCAGGCACAGTTATCTATAGTTCTAGCTACTCAGTGCCTATAATTCTAGCTACTCAGGAGGCTGAGGTGAGAGGATGAGAGGATGGGGCTTGAGATACGGAGGCATAGTTCGCAGTGAGCCACGATTGTGCCATGGCACTCTAGGTTGGGAGACAGAGCCAGACTCTGTCTCAAAAAAAAAAAAAAAACCACACAGGGCAAGGTATGTCGAGAGGGGTACAGAACTTCCATGTCCTCTATTGTGCATGTTACCTTCCTGGTATCTCCCTTGTGTTCAGCAACCCAGACATTCTCCAACTCCAGTTGTTGAGGGCGCTTATGAACGCTTCATTATGCAGGCATGATTGATGAAGTCATTGACCATTGGTGATTAAGTCAGTCTTCGGCCACTATTTCTTCCTGGAGCCCAGTGGGTGAGGCTGACAGTTCCAAGCCTCTAGTCACATGTTTTGTTCTTCTGACTACAACCACCCCTTTTTCTGAAGCTGTCTAGGAGCTTTCAGTCACCCAGTCATCTCAGTAACATCACCAAATGCATTCTTACTATGGTGATCCCAAAGGTCTTAGAGGCTCTTGTGTTAGAAACCTGGGACTAAGACCAAATATTGAAACAGAAGATGCCCCATCACCTTCATCACCAAGGCCTTTATAAGAGCTTGAGAAGCTCTGTGCCAGGATGAGGGGCAGAAACCAAATGTGTATTTCTTTTGTTTTCTTTTGAACACAGAGTCTCTGTTTCACCCAATCTGGAGTGCAGTCATGGTGTTGTAGCTAACTGCAGCCTCAACCACCTGTGCTCAAGCAATTCTCCCACCTCAGCCTTCCAAACATCTGGGACTACAGGTGCACACCATCCATGCCCAGCTAATTTTTGTATTTTTTTTTTTAGAGATAGGATCTTGTTATATTGCCGAGGCTGGTCTTGAACTCTGGGGCTAAAGCGATCCTTTCACCTCAACCTCTGAAGTAGCTGAAACTACAGATGCATACTACCATGCCCAGCTAATTTTTTCTTATTTCTTTTTGTTGTTTAATTGAGGGGGTCTCGCTGTGTTTCCCAGGCTGGTCCTGAAGTTTTGGCCTCAAGTGTTTCTCCTGCTTTGAACTCCTAAACTGTTGGGATTATGGTTGTGAGCCACGGCCTCTGTATCCAGCAATCACAAGAGGTCTTTATAAGTGAAAGAGGGAGGTAAGAGAGTCCGAATTGAAGGAGATTTGATGATGGAAGCACAGGTCACAGAGGGAGATTCGAATATGCTTTGCTTCTGGCTTTGAAGATGCAGTTATGGGCCATGAGCCAAAGAATAGGAGTGGCTTTAGCAACTGGGAAAGGCAAGGGAACATATTCTCTCCAGAACCTCCAGAAGGGATGCAGTCCTGCTGTCACCTTGACTTTAGCCTTAATAGACCTATTTTGGACTTCTGGCCCCCAGACCTGTTAGTTAGTAGATTTGTGGTGTATTAAGCCACTCAATGTAGGGTAGTTTGTAACAGCAGCAAGAAGAAATGAACATGAAGCCAGAATTGGTGGCCCACACCTACAATTCCAGCTATTTAGGAGGCTGAGGCAGGATGGTTGCTTTGGCCCAGGAGTTCACGATAAGTCTGGGCAACAAAATGATACCCTGTCTACATGGAAAAAAAAAATTAGCGGGTGTGGTGGCATGCACTTGTAGTCTTAGCTACTAGAGGCCCTGAGGCAGGACAATTTCTTGACCTAGGAGCTCCAGGTCTCAGTGCATTGTGATCGTGCCATGGCACCCCAGTCTGAGTGACACAGCGAGATTATATCTTAGAAAAAAAAAAGAAAAAAGAAATGAGTGAGCATGGCAGGAATAGGGACAGATAGCAATATTAAATAGAGTGGTTAGGGTTGGCCTCCTAAGTGAAAATTGAGCAAAGACTTGAAGGAGGGGAAGGAGCTGGCCAAGGTACTGAGGGAAGAGCATTGTAGGCAGAAACAACAGAATAAAGATGCTAAGAGGGAACTCCGTGGTGTGTCTGAAGCTCAGGAAAGAGGTCTGTGGAGTAGAGAGAGGGAGAGAAGTAGGGAAGGAGGCCAGGGAGTTGTTGGACTCAGATCAGTACAGATTGTGTAAGCCCTGGGAGGCTATTGCTAGGGCTTTGGTTTTTATTCTGTCTGATATGGGAGATGCGGAAGGGTTCTGAGCAGAGAGGTGACACGAACTGTCTACTGATTTAAAAGCATCCCATGGCAGCTGAGTTGAGAAAGATTGTGGGAAGATTTGGGTAGAAGCAGGGAGGCCATGCTGTGGCAACCTCCAGGTGGGAGATGATAGTGGTTCTGACCAGGGCCCTGGCAATGGTGAGAGATGGTTGATTCTTGTTGAAATACTAAGTAATTAAAAAAAAAAAAACACTACTGCTTTTCCCAATTATATGAAGTATGGGATGCTAGATTACAGAAATCTTAAGTCGGGCCAGGTGCAGTGGCTTATGCCCATAGCTTCAGCACTTTGGGAGGCAGAGATGGGAGAATGGTTTGAGTCCAGGAGTTTGAGACCACCCTGGGCAACACAGCTAGACCTCCTGTCTATGCAAATAAAAATTAATAAAATATAATTATCCCGGCATAGTGGTATTTTCCTGTAGAACCTGTTACTTAGGTTGTTGAGGTGGGCAGATCTCTTGAGGGCGGGAGTTTGAGGCCAGCTTGGGCAACATAGCAAGGCTCCTCTTTCTACAAAAAAAAAAAATTAGCTGGGTGTTTTGGTGCTCATCTGTAGCCATAGCTATGGTGAGGGTGAGGCAGGAGGATCCCCGGAGCCCAGGAGGTCACGGCTGCAGTTAGCTATGAGTGCACCCCTGCATTGCAGCCAGAGTGACAGAGTGAGACCCGGTCTCAGAATACAGATACAAGTAAAGAAATCTCAGCTCAGAGCAGTCTGTTTGTCACTATGCAGCCTTTGCAACCCCATAGCTGCGCGATTGGGTTTATGTTGCTGGAGGTGAGGAGACCCGTGCCCAGGTGTTGTTGCCTGTCTAATCAGTTTATTTTAAAATATATTAATGAAAATTATTTCATCATACTTTATGGCCTCATACCTGAGTGATTTTTTGAATTCTCCTTTGAATAGCTTGTAAATATTCAAACCTCTTATTGGTTCTATAATTAATTCTTTATCTAATTAGCTTTTTAAAAATCAGAATTGATATTAGACTAATCAGTTATTAATGAGGAGATGAAATTGAGTTGTTTGTACACTTTATCTAAGATAGTGTTATATTGGCTAACTCAAATCAGTAGTTCAGCAAATGCAGAATCAGAGCTTCTTCAGCGTGGAACTGTCTTGTGGTTCTTGAAGATGCCATTTCTTTTTTTTTTTTTTTTTTTGAGACAGCATCTTCCTCTGTCACCAGGCTCGAGTGCAGTGGCACAATCTCAATTCACAGCAACTTCTGCCTCCCAGGTTCAAGCATTTCTTTTGCCTCAGCCTCTGAAGTAGCTGGGACTACAGGCACATGTCACCATGCCCGGCTAAGCTTTGTATTTTCTGTAGATACGGGGTTTCAGCATGTTGGACAGGCTGGTCTTGAACTCCTGACCTTGTGATCCACTGGCCTTGGACTCCTAAAGTGCTGGGATTACAGGTGTGAGCCACCGTGCCTGGCCTCTTTTTTCAGTCTTTAATAAACTGCTGCCATCATTTCAGACCACTTGCTATTTTAGGCACTTAGAAATTTTTCACTGGAATTCATGTAAAGAAAGACCATGGATGTTTGTACTGGATTTAGTATTCATCCTTCGACTGCATGACTCACCCCTAGTGCCATAATTTTACTAATGAATTTTTCAGATACTACTCAGCTGGCCACTGAACCTAACCAGCAACCCACCCTCAACCATTCAGTGGTCTTTTGTTCTTCTCTGTTCCTCCTGAATGTTGATTACACTCAGAAGGTGATAAAAACTTGGATTTCTTTTTTTTCTTTCTAGAGACAGGGTTTTGTTCTGTCACCCAGGCTGCAGTGCGGTGGCATGATCATGGTTCACTGCAGCCTGAAACCCCGGGCTCAAACAGTCCTCCCACCTCAGCCTCCCAAGTAGCTGGGACTACATACATTTGCCCCTATGCCCAGCTAACTTCTTTATTTTTTATTGTACAGATGGGATCTTGCTGTGTTGCTCAGGATATTGTCAGACTCCTGGCCTCAAGTGATCATTCTGCCTCAGCTTCCCAAAGTGCTTGGATTATATGTAGGTGGGAGCCACCTGTGTTCAATGCCCATTTTCTTTTTCTTTCTTTCTTTTGGAGACGGACTCTCACTCTGTCATGCAGGCTGGAATGCAGTGGTGTGATCTCAGCTGACTGCAACCTCCACCTCCCGGGTTCAAGCAACTCCCCTGCCTCAGCCTCCCGACTAGCTGGAATTACAGGCTCATGTCACCACTCTCAGCTAATATTTTTGTATTTTTAGTAGAGACAGGGTTTCAGTATGTTGGCCAGACAGGTCTCGAACTCCTGAAATCAGGCAATCCACCCACCTTGGCCTCCCAGTGTGCTGAGATCAGAGGCGTGAGTCACCACGCCATGCCCAGCCATTTTTAAAATAATAACGTTATTGAAATATGATTAACGTATCATGCAATTCATTTATCAAAGTACGCAATTCAGGCCAGGTGCAGTGGCTAATTCCTATAACGCTAAGACTTTGGGCACCTGAGGCAGGTGGATCGCTTGTGTTCAGGAGTTTGCGACTAGCCTGGGCAACATGGCAAAACAGCATCTCTAGCAAAAATACAAAAATTAGCTGTGTGTGGTGGCTCATGCCTGTAGTCCCAACTACTTGGGGGACATGAGACTGGAAGATCATTTGAGCCCAGAAGCCATAGGTTGCAGTGAGACCAGATGGCACCACTGCACTACAGCATGGGTGACAAAAGGAGACCCTGTCTTTAAATAACTAAAGATAAAAAGAAAGTATACAATTGAGTGGTTTTTAGAATATTCAAGAAGCTGTGCATCCATCACCACAGTCTTTCTTAGAAGTGATTACCCACTTGTGAGTTACCCACTTATGAGTGAGAAACCCTCACCACTTAGCCGCTACCTCCTACGTACCCCATGTTCATAGGCAACCACTGATTTATTTTCTGTCATTGTAGTTTTGCCTAATCTGGACCTTTTATAGAAATAGAATTGTACAATGTGTGATCTTTTGTAATTTGCTTTTTTTTCTCTTAGCAGAATGTTTTCAAATTTCTTTCATGTTATAGTGTGTATCAGGATTTCTTTCCTTTTGTAGCTGAGTAATAGTTTATGTTTATCCATTCATTAGTTGATGGACATTTGTGTTGTTTTTGCGTATTCACCATCATAAGTCAGGCTGCTGTGAACAATCGTACGTAAGTTTTAGTGTGAACATATATTTTTATTTCTCTTGGATTTACACTCAGGAGTGAAATTGTTGCATTATGTGATTACTATACATTTAGTCTTTGAGAAACTGCCACGTTGCTTTTCAAAGTGGTTACACTGGTCAGGCACAGTGGCTCACACCTTTAATCTCAGATATTTGAGACGCTGAGTTTGGAGGATTTTCTTAGCTCGGGAGTTCAGGACAACCCTGGGCAACATAGGGAAACAATGTCTTGATTTTTTTAAAAAATCAAATGCCAAGAAAACACCCAAATTGATTACACCATTTTACGTTCCCACCAGTCATGTATGTGAGTTCCAATTATTCCAATTGTCACCAACTTTTTTTTTTTTTTTTGAGACAAAATCTTGCTCTGTTGCCCAGGCTGGAGTGCAGTGACATGAACATGGCCAGTGCAGCTGTGACCTTCCAGGCACAAGTGATCCTCTCACCTCAGCCTCCTAAGTATCTGGGACTTACAGGTGCATGCTATCATGTGCAGCTGATTTTTACAGTTTTTGGTAGAAATGGGGTGTTGTCATGTAGCCCAGGTTTGTGTCAAACTCCTGAGCTCAAGTGATCTGCCTGCTTCAGCTTCCGGAAGTGCTGAGATTACAGGTGTGTGCCACCATGCCCGACTGGTGTAACCACTTTGGAAAGCAGCCACTGAGCCCGGCCTTCACCAGTATACCAATATTTGTTAATATCATTTTATTTTTTACAATTTTTCCATTTTTAAAAACTTATTCTTTTACCTGTATTATTGATTATAATGAACAACGAATAATTCTGTAGTAGAGTTGAGTCCCCCCAAAAAGGATTTATTGTTTAACTGAAGTAGTTTTTTTCTTTAACCTGGATATATATTTTTTCATTTTCACTTTATTTTTAGTGTTTATTTTTAAAAATTATTCATATGTATTTTTATTTTAATAGGTGTTTGAGAAACACGTGGTGTTTGGTTCCATGAATAAGTTCTTCAGTGTTGATTTCTGAAATGTAGTACCCCTCATTACTCATTAAATTATATATTAAGTCATTATAAAATCATTAATAAACCAAGGACTTTAGTAAAATGGGAATTTTATTTTAACTTGCAACCTGGGACATAAATGTCAAAAAAATTAGAGAAATTACCACATTAAGGTTTTAAAATCTTGAACTGAAAAGTGAAAACCTTGGTGCACCTAAGAACCAGCAGCGCACTGGTCAAAGTGAACAAAACTAAATGAAAAAATAAAACCAAGAAAACCAAACTCAGGATTATTAGGTATTTTGTAATGCTATTTTATCTTTGGACTCACAGAAAATAGTTATTATTATTATTACTATTATTATTATTATTATTATTTTGATATGGAGCCTCACTCTGTCACCCAGGCTGGAGTGCAGTGGTGCAATCTTGGCTCACTGCAACCTCTGCCTCCTGAGTTCAAGTGATTCTCCTGCCTCAGCCTTCAGAGTAGTTGGGATTACAGGCAGGTTCCACCATGCCTGGCTAACTTGTATTTTTGGTAGAGACAGGGTTTCACCATGTTGGCCAGGCTGGTCTGAAACTCCTGATCTCAAGCAATCTGCCTACCTCAGCCTCCCAAAGTGCTGGAATTACAGGCATGAGCCACTGTGCTCAGCTGAAAATAGTTAATTTTATGTATATTCCAAGTCAGAATACATCCTATTTTTGAATATTTGATGACTTTAGGATACTATATTAACTCTTAATTGAATTAATACAAGTTTAGGTGTAAAGATGATGTTTACGTTGACAAAAATTATTAATGTTTTACATATATGAAAGTAACAATATCATATATTTTTCATACTTGTAGAATACTTTGAAATCTATTATTAGCTAATATTTTATATTCATTTTGGGTTTTCACATTATTGTTAGATCCAGAGAAAAGTAATATTTTGTGAATACTCAAATCATAAACATTTTGCTGGATGCATTCATACATACTTTATTTTAAAAGTACACTAATTGAAGTTTTACACCATTTTATGATTCATCAAACACAGCAACTGAATACTGGTGTATAGCAACATTACAGATGATGTTAGTCTAAGATAAAACTCATAACACATTTTAAAAACGGTAAAAGGAAGGAAAGGAAAAAGGATACAAGGCTGTAGAAAGATTTTAAAAACAAACGTCGTATGTCTGAACCTTTGCCTGGAGTTTCATATTTTGTGAAAAGCAGTTTGTAAGTAGAGGACTTGTAAGTGCACCTAGTACACTGCAATGGCACAGACACGGCAGATAGTCAATAAAATGATCTTTAACTTCTGATCTAGGTTATTTTTGTTGTTGTTCATGTATTAACCTAGTGAAACTCAGCCAATAGATGGAGTGGCATTGACCTGTACAACTTCCAAAATCCCATCCAACCTTAGTGTCCTCTGAAGTTCTCCATAACTTATTGTCTGTTTCAACCAACATTTAGCATAAGCTACAGCTTATATTGTTAATAAATCTTCTATGTTTATGTGCTGATTTGCAAATAAATGGGCCTATATAGTCTTTATCTAGTGTTGGATTGGGATCAAAAGTTTCATGAAATCATTGTTTTTAGTATACATACAGATGGATAATTGTATAAATAAGTACAGATGTGTATAAATGTGTGAGTATACATACATATATTTTCTAGCTCATCTAACAAAAGGGCCTAGAAAACAACATCATCCCAGTAACAATGAGAACACCATTCTCCAATTAAAGGAACCAAGGCTCCTTGGGGACATATTTGATATCAGGATTGGGCAGGGAAAATACAAGATTAGTTTGAAATATTTTGTCATGTTAGAAAGTAAGGAAATGCTCACAAAATGGGGAAAATGTGAAAGGGAAACAGATCCACTTTGAATAAGCTTCCGTAGCCAAATTTGAGAAAATTTGGGCAATAAAATAAATAACAATAGTAATATATTACAATCTACAGAAGAAAATTTTCAATTAATCCAGGCCGGGTGCGGTTGCTCATGCCTGTATTCCCAGCACTTTGCGAGGCAGAGGCGGGCAGATCACTTGAGGTCAGGAGTTCGAGACCAGCCTGACCAATGTGGTGAATCCCTGCCTCTACTAAAAATACAAAAATTAGCCGGGCATGGTGGCACATGCCTGTAGTCCCAGCTACTCCGGAGGCTGAGGCAGGAAAATGGCTTGAATCCCGGAAGGTGGAAGTGCAGTGAGTGGAAATCGCACCATTGCACACCAGCCTGGATGACAAAACAAGACTCCATCTCAAAAAAAAAAAAATCCATATTGACATAAATAATAAACCAAAGATTGAGAATGGGTAATATTTTATTACAGTAAGATTTCATTAAATGTAGGAGACATAAAATATAAGAATCATCACTTTGCAAATATCATAGTAATAATTGTTGCAAGAAAGAACCTTGGAGGGATGCTAAGATTAGTGGTGAATATATGTTGGGAAAGAACATATTTGCATAATATGAAAGTATCTTCCCACAAGATAATTATAGAATAGTAACTTCAAAGTGGAGATGTCAACTTAGCCAAGTGATCAAAGTTAACATTACTAATAATAAGATAAATGAACTTCATGTAACTTCTTATATGATGCACTGAGTAGGACAAAACATCAATTCTATGGTATTCTTAGACAAAATGTGTAACTTTAGTCCTAATCGTGAGAAAACATCAGACTAACTGAAATTGAGGAGGGACATTCTACAAAATAACTGCCAGTATTCATCAAAAGCATTTTAGAAAGACTGAGGAATTCTCCAGATACATGGAGGCATGTTATCTAAGTGCAATGGAGAACATGCATTGTATCATGAACCAGAGATGGACAACAGTAGGATATATACAATAACACCCCAACATTTGAACATTAAACAGAATACTTCAGAAAAACCCATTGGCCAAGAAAAGTTTCACACACAAAAAAAATAGTTTAAACTGAAAGAAAAATTGTTAAAAACTTAATAAAATGTGGGATGCAGATAAATCATTTCTTAAAGGTACATTTATAGATGTAATATATTGAAAATAAAAGGCTTCAATCAATGACCTTTAGGTTCTTTTTTAAGAGGCTAAAAAATGAGCAAAGTATATCCAAATTAAGAAGAAGGAAGATGATAAAGATAAAAATGTAAACCAACAACATAGCAAATAACAAAAGGTGGAGCTAATTAATATACCCACAAATTGGTTCTTTGAAAAACATTTTTTTAATAAACAATGGCTAGCAAGATTTATCTTGAAAAAAATTAGAGAAGCTACATAATGTAGATAATGGGAATTAAATAGAGGATGTAACTAGAGAACCTACAGACATCAATATAATTATGAAAACTTTAGGCCAATACATTTGACAATTAAAATAACATGGGAAATTATTTGTAAAACTAATTCTTAAAACTGATGCAAAATGAAATAGAAAAAGTAATAGCTTCTCTATGTATTGAAGAATTTTTTTAATTTAAAAAGATTTCTATAATTACAGGCTACATGCTTTCTTAGGTGAATTCTATCAAACATTTAAGAAAGTACAGAGAGTCCTCAACTTACGGTGGTTTGACTTGTGCTCTTCTGACTTGATAATGGTGCTTTTATCTGTGTACATTAATGATGAGCATCAATATGACCAGTTTTTCACTATCAGTATAATTTTCAATAAATTTCATGAGATACTCAATATTTTAAAATGGGCTTTGTGGTAGATGATTTTGCCCAATTGTAGGATAATGTAAGTGTTCTGAGCAAGTTTAAGGTAGGCGATGCTAAGTCATGATATTCAGTAGGTTAAATATATTAAATGCGTTTTAGACTTACAATATTTTCAATTTAGGATGAGTTCATTAAGACATAAGACAATTGTAAGTTGAGGAGTATCTATAATATCAATCTTGAACGGACTCTTTTTAAGAAATAGAATTTAAGGGCCGGGTACAGTGGCTCACACCTGTAATCCCAGCAGTTTGGGAGGCCAAGACGGGCAGATCACCTGGGGTCAGGAGTTTGAGACCAACCTGACCAGCATGGAGAAACCCCCGTCTCTACTAAAAGTACATAATTAGCAGGGCATGGTGGCGCTTACCTGTAATCCCAGCTCCTCGGGAGACAGAGGCAGGAGAATAGCTTGAATCTGGGAGGCAGAGATTGTGGAGAGCCGAAATTGTGCCATTGCACTCCAGCCTGGGCAACAAGAGTGAATCTCCGTCTCAAAAAAAAAAAGAAAAGAAAAGAAAATTTAAAGGGACATTTCCTATCTTATTTTATGAACCCAGTATTGCCGATTCCAAATCGAGACAAAGGCATTATACAACTTAGATGTTTATCCCTCATAAACATAGACTCAAAAGTCCTTAAAACATGATAACCAATTGAATGTAGCAGTACATAGAATGGATAATAAACTGTGAACAAATTAAATTTCTAGCAAGATTGCAAAGTTAATTTATTATTTGAAAGGTCAGTTTAATCAATTTTATTCACCTGGATGGTTACATCTGGCAAAACTCAGCAAACTGTGCACTTTAAAATAGTATTTATTTTGTGTAAATTATGTTTCAATACAACTGATTTTTTAAGAAAAAACGTTTCCCAGAGTGATCAAAGTGGAGGGCAGGGAACAGTAAACATCAGTGCTTATGTTATAGCTACTAGAAGCCTCCCAATTCCAACGACATGCTTTCAAGCAGGTCTGATCCTTCCCCTGGAGGATACCTCTGACCCAGGTGTGCTACAAATGCATTGCCCCTAGTTGCTTCTGTCACCTTAGTGATGGAAGTGAGAAGAGGGTACTGGAGAAAGAAAAGGTGTACAAGGTTCCAAATGTACATTCTATTTCCAAAGGACATTTGTGAAGCCAGTGGAAAGCGAACAAACAAGCTGCTAAATAAGTCACAAGTGTGTTCTCGTACAGTTTTACGATTAACTAAATAGGACATTCAACAGATAAAATTTGTTTTACATAGTTACTCCTCTAATAGGATGAACACGTGGATTGTGAGATAGGGCTGATATAACCTGTTTTCTCTCTGCCTCTTTTTTTCCCCCAAGTTTTGTGTGCAATACATTGGGAAAAATATAATTGGGCTATAAAGCTACAAAAATGGCTTCCTGGCAGTTCCATGCTTGTTTCCATGTGGTGCCTATGTTTGGCACTGTGTTCTCATTTGCACTTTCCTACTTGATTAGTTAATGTATGAAGGACAAGCCTGATCTCTACTGTGAATTTTTACCAAGGTATTCTAGTAGAAAAATGAGTATGTAATGGTGCTGTGGAATGCTAAAGTGTGTAAAACATTAAGAATCTAAAAATATGCTCATTTCCAAGTTTTGTCCCAGAGCAACTGTGCACTCTGATTATATCGCTACTGCTATTTAAAGTTATCCATTTGCATGTCTAAAAAATAGATTCATACTTATTGTCCCATTTTGATCTCAAAAACTCCTGAATATGAGAGTCGTGATCAAGGGACGCTTCATGAAATGTTCCAAAGTTAAAGTGTGCAATGAAACCAGATTTATCATAGCCTAATTTAAAATAATTATTTCTCAAATTGTTATTGTTTAATTATAAACTGTATCCTTGTATGGATACTTGGAAGATCCATAGCAGTGTTTTTATTTTCACAGAACAAGCATAAATTATTTATGAAATAATAACTCAGATACAGAGATTACTTCCTATTGGCCTTACATATGAATATAAATAAATACATATTATGAACATGAGCATACTTATTTCATAATTATGTAAATGTGTGTGTAATGTTATATATAAGTTCAATAAACTCATGCTTATACATGGTTTCAATTCATGCTTCTAAAAACCACTCAATGTAGTCATTATCATATGTTAATAAATAATTTCTGAAAATGTGCTTCTAGTAGTTGCACAATATCCCATCATAAAGATTGTCATGCTGTTTTTAAGTCATACTTTTCGTTATATAAGTTTTATCTGATATTTTTCTGCTACATATATACTATTATAAATCTATTAGTAGCTGATTTTTTGTCAACACATATGATTGTTTCCTCACAATAGTACAAGAGTTGGTTGTAACTTTATTTCCTTCCAACATTTATTTTAGGTTCAGCGGGTACATGTGCAGGTTTATTATATGGGTAAAATGTGTGTCAATGGGATTTGGTGTACAGATTACATAGTCATCCAGGTAGTGAACGTAGTATCTAATAGGGAGTTTTTTGATCCTCACTCTCCCCCCCACCCTCCACCCACAGTAGACCTTGTGTCTATTGTTCCCTTCTCTGTGTCCATGTGGACTCAATGTTTAGCCCCCACTTATAAGTGAGAACATGCAGTGTTTGTTTGGTTTTCTGTTCCTGCATTAATTCACTTAGAATAATGGTATCCAGCTCCATTCATGTTGCTGCAAAAGACATTATTTCATCCTATTTTATAGGTGTGTAGTATTCCATGGTGTATGTACGCTGCATTTTTTTAATCCAGTCTTCTCTTAACAGGCATCTAAGTTGATTCCGTGTCTTTGCTATTGTGAATAGTGTTATAATGAAAATATGCATGCATATGTCTATGACAGAATGATTTATATTCCTTTGGGTGTATACCCAATAATGGGATTGCTGGGTTGAATGGTAGTTCTGTTTTAAGTTATTTCAGAAATCTCCAAACTGCTTTCCACAATGGCTGAACAGATTTACATTCTTGATGAAACTGGAGACTTCCCTGACTCCCCTTGGCAGGATGTGCAACAGGGGTGTGGCTTGTCTGGCCACCGTGTGTGCTGTCAAACCCCTTACTGGGCAGGGGAGCATGCAGACAGGCAGGTGCAATAGGCAGGGCAAGTGGCCATGGTACTGTCTAGGGGTGGGTTCCTGCGACACCCACAGCCCAAGTGGGCATGTGTTACAGTGCACTCTTTTAGCTTTGCCATTCACAGACGGCTTAAGTGTTAACCTGTTCAGTGCCCTCTTGGTACCCAGTTCCTTGTCCAGCATCCAGAAAGAATTAAGTTGCACACAGACTTGAGGATGGTGAATGTTGGGGTTTTATTGAGTGGTGGAGGTGGCACTCAATGGGATGGATGGGGAGCTGGAAAGGGGATGGAATGGGAAGATGATCTTCCCCGGGAGCTTTGCCATCCAGAGGCTGATCTCTCCAACCACTGCCAGCCATACTCCTCTTGGCATTCAGATGCTCCTTCTCTTCTTTCTGCCACATCATTCTGCAATTCTGCTCTTCTGTTCATCTCCTCATCTGCTTGTCTGCTTCTGGAGCCTGGGGTCTGGGGCATATATGGGTACAGGACAGGGGGTGCATGGTGAGCTGAAAGACAACTTTTGGGTGCAAAAGCAGGAATGCCTGTTCCCATTTAGGGCCATGGGTTTCCAGGCTTGTGGGCAGGGCTTTGCCAGGGAACCACTCTCTTCTACCCAGTATTTCCCTGTCTCCTTTCTATATCACCACCAGCAGTGTATAAGCATTCCCTTTTTTCCACAAACTCGGCACCGTCTGTTATGTTTTGATTTTTTAATAATAGTCATTCTGACCGGTGTGATATGGTATCTCATGGTTCTGATTTTCTGATGATTAGTGATGTTGAGTATTTTTTCATATGGTTGTTTGCCATACATACGTTGTCTTTTGAAAAAAGAATCCACAGACGGCTTAAGTGTTAACCCGTTCAGTGCCCTCTTGGTACCCAAGTCCTTGTCCAGCATCCAGAAAGAAGTTGCACATGGACTTGAGGATGGTGAATGTGGGGTTTCATGTTCTTTGCCTATTTGTAGTGGGTTTGATTTTTGCTTATTGATTCTTTATACATGCTAAGTATTAGACCTTTTTCAGATATGTAATTTGAAAATATTTTCTTCTGTTCTGTAGGGTGTTCTCTGTTGATAGTTTCTTTTGCTGTGCTGAAGCTCTTTAGTTTCATGAGGTCCCACTCGTCAATTCTTCTTGTTGCAATTGCTTTTGGAATCTTCATCATGAAATATTTGCCTGCGTCTATGTCCAGAATGATATTTCCTAAGTTTTCTTCTAGGGTTTATATAGTTTTGGGTCTTACATAAGTCCTTCATCCATCTTGAGTTAATTTTTGTATATGGTGAAAGGAAGGGAGTGTACATGCCCCTGTGATATTGTTCCTAATATCCAGGTTGGGAGAGGATATTATACTCAATATTGCAGGAAGTGTCGACCACCCTGAATATTGCTTTTAATATCCGGGGAGAGAGGATGATATTACTCCCAATATCATCCTCTCCCCCCACACCCTGCATAGTACAAGCAATATCAAAGGGGGTCTGTGCAACACGTGCAATATTGGGAGTAATATCCTCCCCCAACATGGATATTAGAAACAGTATCACAAGGGGTTGTACACCACATGTGATATTGTGGAGTACTATCATTTTCTTTCCCCATGGATATGTAGAACAATATCACAAAGGTGGTGTACAACCCCTGCTATATTGGGAGTAATACTGTACTTTCCCCACCTAGATATTAGGAACAATATCACGGGGGGTTATACACCACTGCAACATTGGGAGTAATATCATCCTTTCCCTCCCTGGATATTAGGAACAATACCTCATGGGTGTGTACACCCTGTTCCATATTGGGATTAATATTTTCTCCCTTGCTGGACATAAGGAACAATATAACGGGGGGTATACACTCCTTATGATATTGCCAGTAATATTATAGACTCCCCCCAGGGATATTAGAAAGAGTATCAGAGAGGGGTGTACATCCCCTGTGATATTGGGAATAATATTCTTTCTTTCCCTGGATATTAGGAATAATATCACAAAGGGGTTGTATACCCCCCGTGACATTTTAATTAATATCATCTTCCCCACTGAATATTAGGAACAAATTCCCAGGGGGTTGTACACCACCTGCAATATGGACAGCTATATCATTGTCTCTGCCCCGAATATAAGGAACAATATCACAGGGTGGGTGTACACCCACTGCGATATTGGGAGTAATATCATCCTCTACCCCCTGGGTATTATGAACAATATCATGGGGAGGGGGTGTATGCCTTCTGTGATATTGGGAGTAATACCATCCTGTCCCCTCTGGATATTAGGAATGATATCACAGCGGGGCTGTACCTTTTCTGCCCTATTGGGAGTGGTATCACCCTCACCCCCTATGGATATTAGGAACAATATCACAAAGGGGGTGTACACATCCTGCGATATTGAGAGTAATATTGTCCACTCTTACCCTGGATATTAGGAACAATATCACAGGCGGAGTGTACACCCCCTGCTATTTTACCTGTAATATTATTCTCTCCCAACCTGGATATTAGGAATAATATAACAGGAGGGGTGTACACCACCTGTGATATTGGGAGTAATATCATTCTCTCCCCCCATGGATATTGAGAACAATATCACAGGGGCGGTTTACACCTCCTGCGACATTTAGAGTAATATCATCCTTTTCCCCCATGGATATTAGGAACGATATGTCATGGGAAGTGTACACCCCCGCCATATTGGGAGTAATATTTTCTCCCTTGCTGGACATTAGGAACAATATCACGGGAATGCACACACCCTGCGATATTGCCAGTAATATCGTAGTCTCCTCCCAGGATATTAGGAACAATATCACAAGGGGGGTGTACATGCCCTGTGATATTGGAAGTATTATCATCGACTCCCCCCACGGATATTAGTAACAATATCAGAAGGGGTGTACACCCCTTGCGATATTTATAGTACTATCATCCTATACCCCCTGGATATTAGGAACAATACCATGGGGGGGTGTATACCCACTGTGATATTGGGAGTAATTTCATCCTCTACCCCTTGGATGTTAGGAGCAGTATCACAAGGGGGGTGTGCACCCTCTGTGATATTAAAAATAATACCATTCTCTCCTTCTCTGGATACTGCGAATAATATCACAGTGCTGGTGTGCACCCTTTACACTATTTGGAGCAATATCACCCTCTCCCCAACTTGATATTAGAGACAATATCATGGGGGGTGGCGTGTAACACCCTGCACTGTTGGGAGTACTATCATCTAGTCTTCCCCTGGATATAAGAAACAGTATCACAGAAGGGGTCTACACCTCCTGAGATTTTGGGAGTAATATCATCCTCTCCAAATCTGGATATTAAGAACAGTATAATGGGGTGTGGGGAGTAATATGGTGGGAGTAATACAATCCTCCTCCCCACTTGATATTAGGAACAATATCGCAAAACGTGTGTACACCCACTGTGACATTTGGAGTAATATCAACATTTCCCCACCTGGTATCACGGGGAGAGTGTACACTCCTTACGATATTGGAAGTATCATTGTCTCTCACTCTTGATATTAGGAAAAATAGCACAGGGTGTGTATACACTTCCTGTGATTTTGGGAAGAACATCATACCCTTCTGTCTTTGATATTAGGAACAATATCACAGAGGGGGTGTACAACTTCTGTGATATTATAACATTCTTTCTTCCCATGGATATTAGGAATGATATCCCGGGGGGCTTGTTGTACACCCCCTGTGATACGGACAGTAATATCATTGTCCTTCCCCCTACATATTAGAAACAATATCACAAGGGTGGTATACACCCCTGGATATTAGAAACTATCACAGGGGGGCTGTACAACCTCTTTGATACTGTGAGTAATACCATTGTCTCCCCTCCTGGGTATTAATAACAGTATCATAGGGTGGGTGTACACCCCCTGCAATATTGGGAATAATATCATCCTCCCTTCCCCGGGATATTAGGAACGGTATCACAGGTGGGGTTTACACCCCCTGCAATTTTGTCAGTAATATTACTTCTGGATGTTATTGAATATATCACAGTGGGGGTGTACACCCCCTGTGATATGGGGAGTAATAGCATCCTCTTTCCCACTGGATACTACAAACAATATCGCAGATTGTGTACAACCTCCTGTGATATTGTTCACAATATTTAGGGAAGGAGAGGATGATATTACTCCACATATCGCAGGGAGTGTTACATCCCCTGTAATATTGTTCATAATATTTAGAAGATGACAGGATGATATTACTCCCAATATAGTAGGAAGTATACACTCCCCTGTGATACTGTTCATAATTTTTAGGGGATTAGAGGATGATATTACTTCCAATATCACAGGGAGTGTACAGTGGTGATATTGTTTATAATTTTCAGTGGATTAGAAGATATTATTCCGAATATCACAGGGGTTGTACATCCCCAAGTGATATTGTTAATATCCAGTGGGAAAGAGGATGATATTACTCCCCATATCACGGGGGATGTAAACCCGTTTGTGGTATTGTCACTTACATCCGGGGGGGAGAGGATGATATTACTCTGCATATCATAGAGGGTGCACACGGCTGTAATGTTGTCCATAATAACATCCAGAGGGGAAGAGAATATTATTCCCATGTTTCAGAAGGTGTACACACCCCTGTGATAGTCTCTGTAACATTTAGGGAAGAAGGGGATGATAGTACTCCAGATATTGCAGGGGGTGTACACCCCCCTGTGATACTGTTCGTAACGTTTAGGGGGAAGAGGATGATATTACTCCCCATATCGAAGGGATTGTACATCTCCCTATATATTGTCCATAACATCCAGGGCAGGAGAGGATATTACTACTCCCCATATCACAGGGGGTGGACACCCCCCTCTAAATATGTCTAACATCCAGGCGGGGACAGGAGGATATTTTTCCCCATAACCCAGAGAAAGTAAACCTCCTGTGATATTGTCCATAACATCCAGTGGGGAGAGGATGATATCACTCCCCATATTGCAGGGGGTGCACACTCCACTCTGATATTGGCCGTAATGTCCATGGGGGTGAAGTATGAAGTCACTACACATATCGCAGGGATTATTAGTATCAGATTGTTTGAAGGGCTCACAGTAAGGGTAGTAGTAGGGCGAGTTCTAACTCAAATAGGGGAAATGTGATTCCTACTAGAAAGAATTTTATGGAGAAGGGAATGTGGGCAGAGGATAGAGGGTCAAATCTGCATTCATAAGGGCTAGATTTTTCTATATATATTTATTTTATACATATATATATATATATTTTTTTCTCCCTCTCTACATATATATATATTAAGTTGTGGGAGCCAAAATGTAATAATTATTAGTAACAGGGCTAATAGGGTGTTGATTACTAGGGTTAATGTTAGGTGAATTACTGTTTTTCGGATGCTATCAAAACTTTGGAAATCATGGTACTATTTATACTAAAAGAGTAAGATCCTCATCAATAAATAGAAACATACAAGAATAGTCATACTACATCTACAAAGTGTCGATATCAGGCAGCGGCTTCAAAGGCAAAGTGATGACTAGATGTAAAGTGGTATTTTAATTGGCGGAGAAGGCAGACTGAGGAATGTTGATCCAATAATGACGTGAATTCTGTGAAAGCCTGTAGCTATAAAAAAATGATTAGCCATAAATACCATCAGAAATAGCAAAGGGAGCTTTGAAGTATTCTGAGACTTGTAGGAGGGTGAAGTAAATATCTAATATAATTGCAACAAGTAGTGCTTGGATTGTATGTTTTTGATTATTTTTTGTTAGGCTGTGATGGGCTCAAGTAATTGAAACTCCTGATGCAAGTAATACAGATGGATTCAGGAGAGGTACTTCCAGGGGGTCAAGGGGAGAAATACCTGTTGCGGGTCAATGCCCTCCTAATTCTGGAGTAGGGGCTAGGCTAGAATGGTAGAATGCTCAAAAGAATCCAGCGAAGAGGAATATTTCTGAGATAATACATAGGACTGTCCCATATTGGAGGCCTTTTTGAACAGTTGTTGTATGGTGATCCTGAAATGTACTTTCTCAGATACAGAACACCCTTGGTCAATTGAATACAGATCAATCACTTTAAGTAAGCTAAGTCCTTACTAAGTTGATGAGACTTAAACCCATGAAAACTTAACAGCTAAACTCCCTAGTCAACTAGTTTGAATCTACTTCTCCAGCCGCTGGGGGAAAATAGGTGAGAGAAGCAGGATTGAAGCTGCTTCTTTGAATTTACAATTCAACATGAAAATCACCTTGGGACTGGTAAAAACAGGCATTGACCTCTGTTTTTAGATGTACAGTCTAATGCCCTACTCAGCCATTTTACCCTTTTTTCTCACTTCATTTATGTTGGCTGACAGTTGACTATTCTCAACCAACCATAAAGATATCGGGACATTATATTTATTATTTGGCACATGAGCAGGGATAGTCAGTACAGCTTTAAGCCTTATTCGAGCTGAACTCTACTAGATGATCAAATTTATGTCATTGTTATAGCCTATGAATTTGTCATAATTTTCTTTATAGTAATACTATAATTGGAGGCCTTGGCAACTGATTAGTCCCCCGATAATTGGCGCCCCCGATATAGCATTTCTCTGCATAAATAATATGAGCTTCTGACTCCTCCTACCCTCCTTCCTTTTATTACTTGCATCCACTATAGTAGAAGCCGGCACTGGAACCGGCTGAACAGTCTCTCCTCCCTTAGCAGGAAACCTAACACATGCAGGCGCCTCTGTAGATTTCACTATCTTTTCACTCCACTTGACAGGTGTTTCTTCTACTTCAGGGGCTATTAACTTTATTACCACAATTGTTAATATAAAACCCCCAGCCATGTCCCAATATCACACACCCCTCTTCATCTGATTAGTCCTAATTACAGCAGTTCTTCTACTCCTTTGTCTCCGAGTCCTAGCCGCCGGCATCACTATATTGTTAACTGACTGCAATCTTAATACTACTTTTTTCTACCTTCCTGGCGGAGGTGATCCTATCTTATTTCAGCATTTATTCAGATTATTTGGTCACCCTGAAGTCTACATCCTCATCCCACTGGGCTTTGGGATAATTTCCCACGTCGTTACATACTATTCTGGAAAAAAAAGAACCATTCAGGTATATGGGCCTAGTGTGAGCTATAGGATCAGTTGGGTCCTTACGGTTTATTGTATGGGCCCACCATATATTTACGGTAGGGTTAGATGTGGATACATGAGCCTGCTTCACCTCTGCTGTTATAATTATTGCTATTCCTACTAGCGTCAAAGTTTTTAGCTGACTAGCTAGCTACACTTCACGGCGGTAATATCAAATGATCCCCCGCAATGCTGTGAGCCTGGGGATTTATTTTCCTTTTTACAGTAGGAGGCCTAACCGGCATTATATTGGCTGAGGCTTATATTATGGTTTATTCATATATTTAGAAACCTGAAAGTTTCTAAATAAGTTGTAAAAATGTTGTAAAAAAAACCCCAGCTGAAATAACTACGAAGCTGCCTTTAATATTCTGAAGACAAAATAGCTAAGATCCAAACTGGGAGTAGATACCCCGCTATGCTTAACTCTAAACTCGAATAGTTAGATCAACAAAACTGTTCGCCAGAACACTACAAGCAACAGCTTAAAACTCAAAGGACTTGGCGGTGCTTTATATCCCTCTAAAGGAGCCTGTTCTATAATCGATAAACCCCAATTTACCTCACCACCTCTTGCCCAGCCTAAATACCTCCATCTTCAGCAAACCCTGGAAAGGCCGCAGAGTAAGCACAAGTATCTACATAAAAACTTTAGGTCAAGGTGTAGCCCATGAGGTGGCAAGAAATGGGAACGTTTTCTACATCCAGAAAAATGTCGCGACAACCGTTATGAAATCTAAGGGCTCAAGGAGGATTTAGCAATAAATTGAGAGCAGAGTGTTTAATTGAAAAAGGCCATGAAGCATGCACACACCGCCCGTCACCCTCCTCAAATATATTCTAGAAACTCATTGTACACCCCCCTGTGATATTGTCCATAATATCCAGGGAGGGAGAGAATGATTTGATTTTTTTTTTTTTTTTGAGACAGAGCCTTGCTCTGTCGCCCGGGTTGGAGTGCAGTGGCCTGATCTTGGCACACTGCAAGCACCGCCTCCCAGGTTCACACCATTCTCCTGCCTCAGCCTCCCTAGTAGCTGGGACTACAGGCGCCCGCCACCGCACCCGGCTAATTTTTTGTATTTTTAGTAGAGACAGGGTTTCACCATGTTAGCCAGGATGGTCTCGATCTCCTGACCTCGTGATCGGCCCGCCTCGGCTTCCCAAAGTGCTGGGATTACAGGTGTGAGCCACCGCTCCTGGCCAGAGAGAATGATTTTACTCCCCATATCGCAGGGGATTTACATTCCCCTGCATTATTTTTCGTAATATCCAGGGGGAAGATGAAGATGTTACTCCCCATATAGCATGGGAGAACAATTCCCTGCGATATTGTTCATAATATCTCTGGGGGGAAAGAATTATATTTCTCCTTTAATCGCAGGAAGTGTACACCCCCTTGTGATATTGTTTATAATATCTAGTGGGGGAGAGGATGATGCTACTCCCCATATTGCAGGGGGTGTACAACCCCCTAGAATATTGTTCATAATATCCACGCGGGGAGGAGATGATGTTACTACCCATATCGCCAGGGTGTACTTCCCCCTGCCATATTGTTTGTAATATCCAGGCTGGGAAAGGATGATATTACTCCCTGTATCACAGGGGATGTACACACCCTTGTGATATTATTAGTAATATCCATGGGGGAGATAATACTACTTCCAATACCATAAACACCCTGTGTGTACACCCTCTGTGATATTGTTTGTAATATCCAGGGTGGGAGAGGAGTATATTACTCCCTATAAGGCAGAGTGTGTATACACCCCTCTGTGATATTGTTCATAATATCCACTGGGGGATATGATATTACTCCCAATATCGTAAACACCTCACATGTACACCATCTGTGATATTATTTGTAATATCCAGTGGGGGAGAGGATGATATTACTTTCCACATCGCAGGGGGTTTACACCTCTCTGTGATACAGTTTGTAATATCTAGAGGGGGAGAGGGTTATATTACTCCTCATATCTCAGGACATGTACACCCCCCTGTGATACTGTTTGTAATATTGTTCCCAATATCCTTTTCCCCCATGGATATAGGAACAGTATCGCATAGGACGTGTACACCCCCTGCCATATTGGAAGTAGTAGTGTTTTCTCCCTTGCTGGACATTAGAAACAATACCATGGGGGGGTGCACACCCCCTGCGATATTGACAGTAATGTAATCCACTATCCCCTAAATATAGGAACAATATCACAATGGGGATGTACACACTTGGCGATATTGAAAGTGATATGATCCTCTCCCCACCTGGATATTAGGAACAATATCACGGAAAGGGTGTACACCCCCTGCGATATTGACAGTAATATCCTCTCCCACCCCCGGATATTAGGAGCAATATCACAGAAGGGTTGTACACTCCCTGCGATATTGACAGTAATATCCTCTCCCCCCCGGATATTAGGAACAATATCACAGAAGAGGTGTACACCCACTGTGATATTGACAGTAATTTCCTCTTCCCCCCCGGATATTAGGAACAATATCACGGGGGGTGTACACCCCCTGCGATATTGACAGTAATATCATCCTCTCCCCCCCAGATATTAGTAACAATATCACTGAAGGGGTCTACACCCCCTGTGATAGTGACAGTAATACCCCCCCCAGATATTAGGAACAATACAACGGGAGGATGTACACCCCCTGTGACATTGACAGTAATATCAACCTCTCTCCCCACCCCGGATATTAGGAAGAATACCACGGGGGGTGCACACCCCCTGTGATATTGGGAGTAATATCACCCACTATCCCCTAAATATTAGGAACAATATCACAAGGCGGGGAGTACACCCTCTGCGATATTGGGAGTAATGTCATCCTTTCCCTGCCCCTGCATACTAGGAATAATATCACAGGGGATGTACACCCCCATAAGCTATTGAGAGTAACATCACTCTTTCTTCCCATGGATATTAGGAACAATATCACAGAAGTGGTGTACACACGCTGCCTGTATAGAATAAAGCAGGCGGAGGAAGATGGGATAACCTTGCTGGCTGAAGCTTCTGGCTCTCTTTTTTTCTTCTTCCCGTGCAGGACACTTGCTTCCCTTCTTCCTGCCCTCGGACATGAGACTCCAGGTTCTTATGCCTTTGGACTCTGGGACTTGCACCAGCGGCTTCCCCGAGGCTCTCAGGCCCTCGGCCTCAGACTGAAGACTGCACTGCGGGATTTCCTGGTTTTGAGGCTTTTGGACTTGGACTGAGCCACTACTAGCTTCTCTCTTTCCCTACCTGGCAGACAGCCTATTGTGGGACTGCCTTCTAACCGTGTGAACCAATTCTCTCTCGTAAACTCCCTTATACATATACGTGTATCTTGTTGGATCTGTCCCTCTGGAGAACCCTGACTCATACATTTTGTTTATTTTTTCTCCACTGCCCTTTCCTCTGCTTCTAGGCTTACCTAGACCACCACCATTCTTTCCCCCTTTCTAAAGTAAAAGTTGTTTTTTTCTCACTAAATCCATGGTATTCTGCCCGTTTTCCATGGCTTCCCTCAGCCCTGCTCTGTTTATTCTTGCTATCTTAAGAGGAAATCCCTGCCTCTTCCGTGGCTTTTCCCACTTGGTCTACATACTGGTTTCTGTTGTTCTCAGAGACACACTGAGACCTTTCACATCTCACTGTCACTTCTTGGAAGGGCTCTCTACCTCGTCTGCCTGCTGAGCAACCTCTTGGGGAGACGCAGGCCCTCTTGAGTCACTGAACTTGAGCTATTTGGTGTTGGTATGTTAATTTATCTTCTTAGACCACTTACCACTTCTTTAACTTCAAAAGAGAAGAATAAGTATTATTTTCCATGGTTGATATGAAGAGTAGAAATAACTTATACAAAATGCATTGCAGTTAAGTGATAATAAATGGCCGTGAATGCCCTTATTAATGTTATTCTATCAGTCTCGGCTCAGATACCATCTGCTCTGTAAGCTCTGCTCTGAATCACATCTGCTTCTTCTCTGGGTTCCTTGTGCTCTGTTCTTGACTACTTTAAAGCAGTAATTGTTCTGATTCTAATTAGTGATCCTTCCCAATAAAATTTTAATTTTGTAGATCTCTTCCCCCCACCCCTGCCCCAGCCTAACCAGTGTTTTCTTACTTTTTTGTGTACAGGCTACATCACTGGTCTTTTATTTGCGGCTAAATAAATGTTGTGTTAGAAGAGTAAAGAGTTCCCAGTTACATGGGATCTATAGTTCTACAAAATGAATGTATACATAATCCATGTAAATATTTCACTTATTTTAAAACAATTTTTTAATTTTTAAATTAAATTTAATTTGTGCATGTGTGTGAGACCAGAGTGAGACCAGAGATGGCGGCGGTGAGGGGCGGTGGTCTCACCATGTTGCCCAGGCTGGTCTTGAACTCCCCTTCAAGTGCCCCCCTCCTCACCTGGCCCCCCTCACCTTGCCTCCTCCGCCTCACTCCTATGCCAGCCCCTGCCATTCCCTACCCCCTCTGTTGACCGCAGGACTCAACAAGTGACTTGCTGAGCAAACCCAGCTGAGAAGAGATCTGTTTAGGGACACAGGAGGCCAAGTACACAAAAAAGCAAAAGAACTAGCGTGCCTTTTTCAATGGTTGTCTATTTTACAGGGCTGGCTTCAGATTATTATTATAGCTTTAAATAAAAGGACCGTTTTGTCATCTCGGCCCATGGCCTACATTATTTCTTTACTGTCCATTGCCCTGGGCGCTTGACTAATAATTTAACAGCAATTATTTTTTTTTAAATTTTAAATCATGATTCATTGCATTGCTGTAAGAGTAATTAGAGGTAAATTAGGGCTTGAAACTGCCTGTAGTGGGTTACTTTCTGAGATTTTAGCATAATTATCAGGTGAGAGGGTGAAGTTTTAATTAGCGCTAAGTGGGATAGAAATTCAATGCACTGAAACTGCAGTGTCCAATTCAGTAGGCGCTAGCCACCTGTAACTGTTGAGCACTTGAAATCCTGGCTAGTCCTAATTGAGATGTGTTGTGTTAAATATACTGGATTTTGTCATTGGAGTGGGAAGAACAGCGTAGAATATCTGCTTGATAATTTTTTATATTGATTACATGTTAAAATTATTACTATGATTACTATTTGGGACATACTGAGTTAAGTATATTTAAAATTAATTTCACCTTTTCTTTTAATGGGGCTTACCAGTACATTTAAAATTACGTACGTGGCTCACATATTTATTGGACAGCACAGCTCTAGAAGTTTAGGAAGAAATAAGAAAAATATTGAGAATAGGTAGCGACAGTAGGAAGTTTGTCCTCCTGTAAGACTGATTCCAATAAAACTAATAGGTGATAGTTTTAATTGGCTTTTTCCTACTAGAAAAAGTAAGTGTACTTTACATGCCTCTTTGTTCTCCCTCTTTCCCCTTCAATTTAGTGGTTAGCATGTATTTACTACATCAGGCTTAATATTCACTAAGCAGTGTTAAGAAGACTTAGGTAAATGATTCCCTGATGAACACACTTGATTTTCAAAGCACTTTCCTAACCCATTTTTAATAGGAGTAGAGTCAAAGGTAGATGGCTTATTAGTTGTCATCTCATTTAAATCTCATGGAATTTTCCTGCTAAATCTCAATTAAACAATTTGTTATAGGCTGTTTTGTCAAGTGTATGGAAGGGACAGCGTAAGACATGTGGTACTTCATTTCCAAATTGCTTGAGATGGTTTTCATTATAATCATAAATTATTTGCTTCTGGTTTTCCGGAAAAGCCAGCTAAACCTGTGGTTCATTTAGATATAAATGAAATATCCTCAAAGGATTGCTCAAAGTGACTTATGCAACTTGAATATATATTTTTTTCTGTAGGGTGTTTATTCCAAATTATCTGGCCATTTGTGGCAATTTGCAGTTTTTTAGAAAACACCAAATATTTTTCAAGTTAGAGATGTTTTAATAAAAACAGTCATATTGAACTGGAAGCAGCCAAATAAAATGTCCCTTTATTTCACAGTTGAGAATTTGAAATTGGAAGGTAATTAACATATGTAAGGATGATGTATTTGCTGCCTGGCTTATAGGAATGAGCCAAGTTGTTTTTTGAGGGATGTTGTTGCTGTGTATGTCCCACCTATTTTGCTTCCTTAATGAACAGTGCAAGTTTGAGACAGAAATATTTGAGAACATTTTTATCAGTTGTGACATTTTGATAGTGAACATTTTATATCTTCTGTCAACTTAAAATGTTTACATCTTCTGTCTGCTTAAAATGTTTAATTTGTTATAGCCAAATAATTTGGCTATAATTGATAATTTAATTTATCAAATTAAATTGCTTTTTTTCCCTTTAGACTTTCTTCAGTCACATCTGAATAAATCACTTAGAAGTAAGCTAGATGTAATATAATGAAATGCTTAAAAGGGCTGTGTATCTTCATATTACACTTACAGTGATTTTCTATTATACCCATTATATTCTACCTGCAGCTAGTTGAGGTAAAGAGAGGGCATTTAACTGTCAAGGGAACCTGTGAGGAGACTGTAGAAATCTGGAAAGTCTCTTGGGTCTTTGAGGGATTTTGGGATGCAGAGAGTGGGGCTGGGATCTCTGGCTAGGTTGGAGCCAGCCTGCATTTGTATCTTTATCTTGGAAGCAAACTTAGAATGCAGAGATAGATGTGGCCTGGATGCTACTAACTCTAGCCAACCACTAAATCTTAAGGTGGGAGAGATGCAGGCTTTGGCTGGGTGCTAAGCTGCTGTAGCTGGTTGAATGTAGAGGTCACTATCTTTTCTGAATACTTGTAAGTAAATTAAATCATTCTCTACTCCTGTATGCCTGCCAACCAAATGGGAAATCGCTATAGAAAAGATGGTTTAAATTTTAGTCTTTGAAGTGGTTAATGCACGTTTCTGGAATCAAGATTTAATGTGGACTTGGATTGGATATTGAATATTTTTGATTTGCCTACTTTTCTCTCCATAGGGAGCTTATAGCTTCATTGCACTGTGTGTGGCATTTGGGTACTGTTTGGCAGCAATGACTGCCTTTCTGTTTAGTGTCTGTGTGCTATGAAGATTGTACACAGGGGTCCAGATGCATCCTGTTTTGAGAATGTTAATGGATACACCAGCTGCTGCTTTGGATTTCACCCATTGGCGGTTTCTATAAAAACTTTAGACACAGTGAGCCACTCTTCTCAGGGAATGGTGGAAACCCTCCCAATTCCAATTTCCTAAACACCAGCCAAGGGCCAGCCTTGCATGCAGGCCTTTCTAAGGATGGCAGTCTCTTGCCTGTTATATGAAATCTTTTCTGCACACTTTGTATAGCCCCAACTTAATTTTTGGTGTTGTTTTAAAATTTCATTTTAATAACATAATATTATAAGATAAGGTAACTTGGTACTAATTTCTGTTGTATGATCCATCTTAAGTTGCAGCGCTGGTTACTTTTTTGACTTTCGGTGACAAACAGCTATTTGTACATAAGTTACCATAGCAATGTTAGGTAATTATAATCTGTCCTATTTATCTCATTTACCTTTCAGTAAAATTGTTAAATAAGCAAAATAATTTCTGAGTTAAAATTAGAATAAAAATTGTCTTTTATTTGGATTACACGAATAATCTAGTTTTCATATTGTGCTAAAGCCCTGCTTAGAATTATGAAATAAGATAAAATATTCCATCACTTTTATCAATATTTTCTTACCTAAGCATGCAATTAAATTTATTTATTTTATATATTTTATATACTTCAATTTGAGAAATAATGACCACATGTTGTTACTTTGGTCTTCAATGATCTCTAATTTTTAGGGTCGCCATGTCTTGCTTAAATATATCATAGTAACAGGTTCAGTGAATATCTTTATTTTTAATTTTATTTACTTATTTTTTTTTTTGAGACAGAGTTTTGCTCTTGTTGACCAGGCTGCAGTGCAATGACACAATCTTGGATCATTGCAACCTCCACCTCCCAGGTTCAAATGATTCTCCTGCCTCAGCCTCCCAGGTACCTGGAACTACAGGCATGCACCATCCTGCCCAGCTAATTTTTTATATTCAGTAGAGATGAGGTTTTACCATGTTAGTCAGGCTGGTCTCGAACTCCTGACCTCAGGTGATCCACCCACCTCAGCCTCTCAAAGTGCTGGGATTACAGACATGAGCCACTGCCCCCAGCCATCTTTTTTATTTATTTATTTTAATTGTTGTTCTGGAGATCCTGGGATGCATAGACAGTGTATATCTTTTTTGTTTTTTGAGACAGAATCTCACTCTGTCTCCCAGGCTGCAGTGCAGTGGTGCGATCTTGGTTAACTGCAACCTCTGCTTTCTAGGCTCAAGCGATTCTCCTGCCTCAGCCTCCCGGGTAGCTGGAATTACAGGTGCCAGCTACCATGCCCAGCTAATTTTTGTATTTTTATTAGAGATGAGGTTTTGCCATGTTGGCCAGGCTGGTCTTGAACTCCTGACCTCAGGTGATCCACCCACCTTTGCCTCCCAAAGTGCTGAGATTACAGGCATGAGCCACTGAGCCCAGCTGAATATTTTTTTAAATCAATAACCTTATTTCTTAGAGTAGTTTTAGGTTCACAGCAAAATTGAGAGGAAGGTACAGAGATTTCTCATATATCCCATGCCTCCTACACATGCATAGCCTCCCCCATTATTAGTATTTTCCACCAGAGAGTGGTCCATTTGTTACAACTGATGAACTTACATTGACACATTATAATCACTTGAAGTTCATAGTTTACATAAGGCCTCACTCTTGATACTGTACATTCTGTGAATTTGGACAAATGTGTAATGACATGACATGTATCTATTACTGTAATATTATCGACAGAACAGTTTCACTGCCCTAAAAATTCTCTGTGCAATGCCTGTTCATCTCTCCCTTTCTCCCTAGCAACTCGTGACAACCATTGATGTTTACTCTGTCTTCATAGTTTTACTTTTTTCAGAAGAGTCATATAGTTGGAATAAGAAGAGTGGATATCTTTTTGAGTAGTTAAAAAATTAAAGCTCCATGGCAGTTGAATGTAGTCATTTAAGATGTTCTTTGTCCTTTTGTTTTTCTTTTGCTTCTTTATCTTTGTAAAGAATGATGTATTCTGATGAGATATGATTTACATACTTAGAAAACATGATTTGTATAGATATGTGGCACATAATAGAAAGGGTTGAGGAAAAGGACACCACGCCGTACTACACAGCACAACCTGGAGCATCTTGCTCTGTGAGGTGGGTCCAGATAGACTCTTTAGCAATGGAAGGGGACAAGTGCAAAGGGTTGTGCTTTATAAAACTGGAATCACAAAGTCTTTCATACTTAACTTCTTTTGGAAATAAGACCAGGCAGTGAATGCTATTAGGTAAATACATAAGTTCCTCACTGATCCTCTTCCTTTGAGGGATGAGGTTGACAACAGCCTGTATTATGATGACACGACTCACCTACAACTAGATTCTGTCATGAGAGATGACAAGGGAGTTTTGCTTTATGCGAGGTGAAAAAAATTTTTTCTCCTACTAGGGAGATGGGCAAGCATTAGAACATTCTGGTAGTAAAAGGGCATTGATAGTTTTCTTTCTATATATTTTTTCACATCAGATAATATTGCCCGGCAGCCTGCCATACCTCCCCAGTGTTTATTCAGCTTCTCTCTGAATGTGGATAAGCTCTTAAAGGAGTGATCTTTCCAGTGGTTCTTTCTGTGGGAGGTAAAATGGCAGGTGAATTTGGGCCTTGTTATACGTAGGCCAGAGCAAATAGCCACAACTAAGGAAACCACCCAGCACCTTACCCAGAAAAGTATTAGCCAGAGTAACACACTGATCTCTCTTGAGATCTTCTCCACTGGTGGCTCGAAAGTCTTTTCAAGGATTCCTGTTTCTGGTCTGCTTCCTATGTTTTGTTGGTTTCTGGCGATAGCATGTTTTATTCTAAACTAAACAGTTTGAACTGAAGAGCTAGAGAAGCTGTGTTGTGTTATAACAAAATAAGTGCAGTAACTACACCTTAACTGTGGGAGATACATTCCAAGACCCCCAGTGCATGCATGAAACCATGAATAGTACTGAATCACAAGCTGTTTTTCCCTATACATACATATCTATGACAAAGTTTAATTTATAAATTAAATTAAATCTGATGTTATCTGTAGATAGGGTGTGAGAATTGAATTGTGTCATCAGCAGGAATGATTGCTTGTTTGTTGGGGGGAAAAACTCTCCACACATTTGGTCACAGAAGCCTTCTTTGTTGATGATTGTTGCTGTGGTGTGACAGCAGAGAAAAACGTGTCAAGTATGTCTTTCTGCGCATATAGTGGATAAGGGGTACTAGTGTATACTCTGTTGTAATGGCCCCTCATATTTCGGTCCAGAAATCATGCTCTTTGACACTGTTGACTCATCACACCTGTTCTGCTAACAATACCATCTTTACTCAATCTCATAGGCTTTGGCTAGGATGACTTGTATACTGCAGTTCACTTGTAGATACCAAATTTTAATAAATTTATTCTTCTTTTCATCTAATAAATACAGAGGGAAGAGTTCTTACTGCATTAATTACCTACCAATACATATAATGAATGTTAATTCTAATAAGGTCCCAGGCATGCTCCCAAAGGAATGCTTTGTAACAAAGCGTCAGTCTTATGCTTTAAAAAACCAAACCAAACCAAAACAACAACAACAACAACAACAACAAAAAACAGGATCTAAAGCATACACACAAGTGTGCACAATTTTTTTTTATGAAGGTAGAGTCTTACTATGTTTCCCAAGCTGGTCTCAAACTTCTGGGCTCCTCAAGTGATCCTCCTGCCTCATCCTCCCAAGTAGTTTGGATTAGAGGCATGCATCACTGTGCATTCTTATGATTTTAATATTCTGTATATTTATTATTGATTTAAAATGCATTTTACCTTTTTCTTTAATAGATGTTGGAATTTCTGATGAATCTGCAGTCAGGTAAGATTTCATAGATTTAAAAAATTATGTTAACTAAGAAAATATAGACGGAAGAAACTAATATCTGTTGAGTGTTGTATTCTGGGCTAGACATCCTAATATGTTCTATGCATTTATCATCTCGTAAAGCCATCATAACATCTGTGTTCCTATAACCTACTGTTAAATAAACAACTATGGATTAGAGCTGATTAATTGCCTCATGATCCCATAGTTAACAAAGTAGCTGGCCTACAGTTTGACCATCAGCCTGCCTGCCTTCCAAATCCTTTCTCTTGCTCCTCAGCATAGATTGATAGATATCTGTGCAGCCCTTGGATCAAAGTATGGGTCTGAATCAGATCAATCGGATTCATTAATTTGATTAACTTCTAAATTAATGAGAGTTTAAATACCTTGAACTCTCATTTAAGTTTATTGTTAGAATGTTGTTAGTCCTAATAAATTTGACGATTTCGGTGGTAACCAGTATCTTATTTTTACCTTCAAAGGCTCTAGGGCAGATCTGACTTAGCTTTGGCCATAGGTCTGTAAGTTTTACCAAAGCAAGTTTAGGCAAGTCTTAGAGACAAATTATTTGACTTCCCAGTTTGGTTTTCCATTTAGGCAAGTATTTCTGCTTATTTCCATAATACTTTTTTTAGTCTTGTTGCTTTTTCCATGACTTTTATATAATCTTGTCTTCATTTTTAAAAACTTTCTTCTCTGTTTTTCTTGGTGTTTCTTTTGTTCTATTATTTTTTCAAACTCTGCTGCCTATGCATTCCAAGTTTTTCTATAGACAGAATCAAGAGGACATAGAATTACAGAATTTTAAGTAATCTTGGAATGAATTAAAATACCTTCTAGTATTTTTATCTGCGTTGAACATTCTGGTCAAGTGATTCTCTAGATAGAATGTGAGGCTCAGAGAGATTAGGAAGCTTTTTTTTAGACATAGGAATTGGCAGAAATGAGATTTGAACTCATGGTAAAGCCCAGTACTCTTGCTTCTTTTTATGTCCTATTGGCGTGTGTTTTAATAATGCAAAGGGGAGTGAGTCTGTGGATAGAATGAGAATGGAATTAGCTGGTGAACCCAATGGAAGTAGATAAGAATGGAATGAGCAGGGGAAGTCCAAGTTTGAAGATAAACAACACTGGATTGGATAGGAGTATGGACTCTTCTACAAGAGATCAAAGTATTGGGGTTTATGACAAGTTTGATAAAGATAAATTATAAAAATGAAGGACACGAGATGTTGGGAATTATCTACAAAGGCACATTAAAATAGAAGGTTCAAGGGAGCTCTAAAAATTTTGCTGCTTTTTTTTTTAAATCAAGGACTGACAAACTTGAAGATTTTTACTGAAAGATGCCAAAACATTTTGAGACACTGGGAAGAATGTCTACAGCAGATAGAAATGTGGTGTCATCTACTTCCATCCTGACTTACAAAGGGGTGGCTTAGAGCCCCTGGAGTACTAAGGGGCTGGAAATTGTTGAACTACATAGATGTGTGGCACAGGACAGGTGTCTCCTCACCTCTGCCTCTTTTCACAGTTCACTGATGTCCTTCCCATGTCCATGTGGGCTGGGTCAGGGACATGATTAGCTGGCAAATCAGTCATGGAGTTCAGTTGGGTAGTTGATAGTGTGTATAGCTGGTGGCAGGTGATGGAGACTCCAGTTAGCTTGTTTTTCAGGCGCAGGGACATAGAGAGCTCCTACTCCGGGTCATTTGAGGCCATTCTTTCAGGAATCTGTGCTTTCATACACTGAAGATTTGAAGATTGGAGACTTCTGTGGAACCCTGCAGAAGTAGAATCTGGAAGTGGGTGTCCATAGGAAGAAATATACTTAGATAGTGCTTAGGGAAATAGAGGTACAACTATCATGACTCTGTTTCTTTTCTGGCAGTCTCTCTCCTTGGGTGTCTGAGTGCCTATGAAAATTTTTAAGGGCTTGCTAGTTTATGTGGACCTGAATAAGGTGGGACCTATAGAGTGAAAATAATGGGATTTTATAATTGTTAATATTTTAATCTTTCTGGGAAAAGTATTCTCAATAAGAACATACACCTTTGCTATTTGACTTCTGTACATTTAGCTTTCATACATTTCAAATATTGTGGGGGCTTTCCTGTACCAATTTAGGGTAAAGGAAAGCAATAGGACCTTCCTAAGTTGGATCCATGCTGAGGAATCAAGACTACCATTTTGAAGTGATGTAGATTAGTCTTTTATCCAGAGACAGATCACGGAAAAGAGACAGTGGATCTTTCTACCTTGTTTTAGGTCATCAGTTTTATTCCAGTTTAGGGAACAAAATTTATGTCATCCATTAATTGAATTTTAAGTTCAGCTTCAGGACAGATAATTTGTGAGGGCACATTATTGTCAGGCTCTGCCAATATATTGACTGTCACTATTTGTTATAAACCTCAAGGTTAGTTTTCATTGAATATTTTATAGATTTAGACAGGTGGAGGCCGAAATAGGTAACTAAAATCTATTTTTAGAACAGGGGACATATTTTAATTATATCAAGAATCATAATTTAATATATAGATCACTGACCTTTCCCCAGATTATGTTTTCCTTTTTTTGAGGGGGAAGCTGGATATAAACTGGCAGTTAAAAAAATTGTAAAGAAATCAACTTGCTCATTTTCATTGTGTATTTTTGCTCTCAAGCATTTTCCATGAACTGTGTGTGGATTCATTGCCTACATTGGATGATGAAGACTTGAGTGTTGCTACTAAGGTAAAGTGGTCTCTTGTAAAATTAATTTTCTCACTCTGAGTGTAGTTTTGCATAGTATTTACTTTTCAAATTTAGCCGTGGTTTACCTATCATTGTTTTATGGTGGTAATGGAAAGCTGGTCAGAGAAAAACATACACATGGCTAGTTGATTCAAAAAATGTGTTTAACTTTGGTAACTAATAAAGATTGGTAAGTACTGTGACAGGGTGGGAGCTGAAAAATAAATGAACTGGAAAATAAGTAGTCACAGGAAAATCACATTAGGAAATGCTTTCTCCAATAGAGGAAATATGAAATTTGGTCAAAGTTTATTTGGATAAATACTAATACTTTGACTTTTAAATCATACGAGTGTGACTTTCTTAATATTTATTCCTGTATAAATCTTCAGCGGGTCAAATTGTTTGCAGTAATCATGGAATCCTCCTGGTAATTTTTAGTGGCAGAAATGTTCAGCACATAGCATATAGCTTTTGTTCTTGGAAACTTATCATTTTGGTGTCATATAGTTTTTAGGAGAGATTGTTTCTCTACTTATATTATTGGTTCTGTAGTGAGACTAAAAAAGTATTAAAAATTGAAGAAAAATAGCTGAGTTTGTTGGTGTACACCTGTAGTCCCTGCTACTTGGGAGTTTGAGACAGTAAGATTGCTTGAACACAGGAGTTTGAGAACAGCCTGGGCAACATTACATCTGATTTAAAAATATAAATTGTGGAAATGTAGAAATTTAAATTTATGTTCTCAAGATTTGTATTGCAAAGGGATTTTTATGTGATTTATGAGTTGTCCATGAAGAGTTTATATAAAACACTTCATCTAATTGAATAACATGTATTTTCCTGCAAATAACCAGTTCTAGAAGCAGAGACTCTTAATACCAATATGGTAAGTCTTTATCATCATAATTTTGTCATTGTAGTTTATTTAAAATATTTACTTGGCCAGGCGTGGTGGCTCACACCTGTAATCCCAGCACTTTTGGAGGCCGAGGTGGGTAGATCACCTGAGGTCAGGAGTTCAAGATCAGCCTGGCCAACATGGTGAAACCCTGTCTCTAAAAAAAAAAAAAAAAAAAAAAAAAGCACAAAAATTATCCAGGCATGATAGTGCATGCCTGTAATCCCAGTTGCTCAGGAGGCCAAGGCAGGAGAATCGCTTGAACCCAGGAGGCAAAGATTGCAGTGAGCCAGGATCGCATCATTGCACTGTAGGCTGGGTGACAGAGCAAGACTACATCTTAAAAAATAAAATAAAATAAAATAACCACTCAAAGTCCTTATATCATATTCTGAAAGTTTGAATGTTAGAAGGTTTTCTATTTAGTTTTTTAAATGATCATTGGAAGCTCCTGCATACCAGAAGCTACTGGAGGTCAGTAAACATATTTGTGTGTATCCTGGAGTACCTAGAATACAGTCTTCCATGAAAGAAGCATTTTACTTGTTGTTTTTTGAGATGGGGTTTCACTCTGTCACCCAGGCTGGAGGGCACTGGTGAGATCTTGGCTCACTCTGATCTCCATTTCCTAGGCTCAGGTGATCCTCACACCTCAGCCATCCAAGTAGTTGAAACAATAGAGCTATGTCTCCATAGACCTGTGTCACCATGCTGGGCTGAGTGTTGTAGAGATAGGGTTTTGCCTTGTTGCCCGGCTCTTCTTTAACTGTTGGGCTCAAGTGTTCTGCTCGCCTCAGGCTCTCAAAGTGCTGGGGTTACAGACATGAGACATTCAGCCTTAATAGTTGTTTAATCTGAATAAATAAACAAATGAATTTTTATATAATGGAATGTTATAAGTAATATAATAAACCTAATGTATCTAATCATTAAATATTGTATTTAAAATATTGCTTACATTGTATTATTTTTTAATATTTAAGGGTGTATAAGTTTTGACATGTTATGTTGAGAAATTATACCATAATTAAAAAGGAAATAAAATAGAAATAGGTCATCGGTAGCAAAGAGGGTTACAATATATTTTGTAGTATCATTCAACTGGAATCTTAACATTGAGATTTTAGATTAACATTTCTTAAGCTTTTTATTAGACCCAACTCATGTTCCATTACATATACCGTTTCAAGCCATACATTACTCTTTATTATTATTATACTTTAAGTTCTAGGGTACATGTGCACAACGTGCAGGTTTGTTAAATATGTATACATGTGCCATGTTGGTGTGTTGCACCCATTAACTCGTCATTTATATTAGGTATATCTCCTAATGCTATTCCTCCCCTCTCCCCCCACCCCATGACAGGCCCTGGTGTGTGATGTTCCCCATCCTGTGTCCAAGTGTTCTCATTGTTCAGTTCCCACCTATGAGTGAGAACATGTGGTGTTTGGTTTTCTGTCCTTGCAACAGTTTGCTCAGAATGATGGTTTCCAGCTTCATCCGTGTCCCTACAAAGGACATGAACTCATCATTTTTTATGCTGCATAGTATTCCATGGTGTGTAAGTGCCACATTTTCTTAATCCAGTCTATCATTGATGGGCATATGGGTTGGTTCCAAGCCTTTGCTATTGTGAATAGTGCCACAATAAACATACATGTGCATGTGTCTTTATAGCAGCATGATTTATAATCCTTTGCATATATATCCAGTAATGGGATGGCTGGATCAAATGGTATTTCTAATTCTTGATCCTTGAGGAATCTCCACACTGTCTTCCACAATGGTTGAACTAGTTTACAGTCCCACCAACAGTGTAAAAGTGTTCCTATTTCTCCACATCCTCTCCAGCACCTGTTGTTTCCTGACTTTTTAATGATTGCCATTCTAACTGGTGTGAAATGATATCTCACAGTGGTTTCGATTTGCATTTCTCTGATGGCCAGTGATGATGAGCATTTTTTCATGTGTCTGCCATACATTACTCTTTAGAATTCTGCTGACCAATTCTTTTTCTGGGTGGAAAGTTGATGGAAAGTTCCAGTTTTCTCTCTCTGTTATAATAATGTTCTTTCAGGTAATGGTAGATGACCATATTTAGCTAATTGAATGTCTTATAGTAAGAAACACTATCACAGAAGTACTTACAAAAAACTAATTGCAGCATAAATATTAATTAGTATTATCAGAGTTATGAAAGACCGAAGGCTCTGTTATAGATCTATTTCCCCATGTACTTTATTGTACTTCATGTTTTTCATTTTCTTTCTTGGCTTAAGCTCATATTTCATTGACTAATTAGGCTTGTTTTTTGTTTGTATCTCTCTTTGTTCTCACATTTTAAATTGAAATTTTTGGGGAGGCAGGGTCTTGCTCTGTTGTCCATGCTGCAGTGTAGTGGCATGATCTTGGCTCACTGCTGTATCCACCTCTCAGGCTCAAGTGATCCTCCCACATCAGCTTCCCAAGCAGCTGGGACTACAGGCACACACCATCATGCCTGACTCCTTTTGGTATTTTTTGTGTAGAGATGTGTTCTCATTATGTTGCCCAGGCTGGTCTCCAACTCCTGAACTCAAGCAATCCACCCACCTTGGCCTTGCAAAGGGCTGAGATTACAGGTGTAAGCCACCATGCCTGGGCAACATTGAGATTGATTTAAAGAAATTGATTAGGGCTGGGTGTGGTGGTGCACACTGCTTATCTCAACATTTTGGGAGGCAGAAGTGGAAGATTTGCTTGAGCCCAGGAGCTTGAGACCAGCCTGGGAGGTATAATGAGGCCTTGTCTCTACAAAGATAACAATAAAAACATTAGCATGACATGATGGTATGCACCTGTAGTTCCAGCTATTCAGGAAGTTGAGGTGGGAAGATTGCTTGAAGTCAGGAGTTTGAGACCACAGTGAGCCATAATCAGGCCCCTGCATTCTAGCCCTGGGTTGACAGAGTGAGACCCAGTTTCATAAAAAGAGATTGATAAGAAACTCTTGATGCAACTCATTATAATTTTAAATGGAAACTAATTCTTGATATTACCTTAGCAATGTGTCCCCGAGAAAGTGTCAGAGCCTTTACGTGGACCTTCTCATGAAAAAGGAAACAGAATAGTCAATGGAAAAGGAAAAGGTGAGAACCGTATTTTATTTAAAAAGTCATTTGATGGAGACCAGGCGCGGTGGCTCACGCCTGTAATTCCAGCACTTTGGGAGCCCGAGGTGGGCGGGTAATGAGGTCAGGAGATCAAGACCATCCTGGCTAACATGGTGAAACCCCATCTCTACTAAAAACACAAAAAATTAGCCGGGCATGGTGGCGGGTGCCTGTAGTCCCAGCAACTCAGGAGGCTGAGGCAGGAGGATGGTGTGAACCTGGGAGGTGGAGCTTGCAGTGAGCAGAGATCGTGCCACTGCACTCCAGCCTGGGTGACAGAGTGAGACTCCATCTCAAAAAAAAAAAAAGGCATTGATGGAATGTTTCTTTTAAAATATGAGCACTAATAGAGTTTAATAGCTAAAGAAAATGTCCTATTAACTGTATCATAAGTAAAAGAGAAATAAAATGGTGATAAGTGGTGTCTCTAACCAAGGGTCAGCAGTTGATTCTATTGGAAGTACCACTAAAGGAGCTGAGTTATGAGTTCCATTTTAACGTACTCTAAGACCTGAGGCAAGTCAGGAGAGAGGGAAGAGGAAATAAATAAAAGAGAAAGAAAGAATGAGGAGGGCAGAGTGTACATGGAATAAATAAAAAAAAGTGGATGTATGTAATGGAGGGTAGTAAAGTCAAATTGAGCTGTAGAAGAAGGAAGAACAGGGTGTTAGAAATAGGAAGGAAGATAAAGTGAGCTTCCAGTACCAAAATGTGTCATATAATTACAGTAACATTTTCCTTCTCTTGCTGTCATTCTCGCTACTGGGGAGGCATTAAGGATTGAGGTACTTTACCATGCAGACCTGTGTTTTATCTACCATAGATGAACATCACCGTAAATGGTCAGCCATGTATGGCTATAATTTGTTTTTATAGAAAATGTTGTAACTTCACAGGATAGTATCATATTAACATAATTGAAAAGAATAGTGTTGGGTGATTTATTGGGAAGAAATTAATTAGAGAAGCTTTGCCTGATTAAAAGTTCATTAGAAACATTATGGCTTATAACGTAGTATTAAATTCAGGGACATAATAGGAAAGAAGTTGAGGCTAGGCCAAAAAGGCCAATTAGGGTAAACCAATATGGAAGCACACTAGTGTAGAACAGGGCATTCAAATTGTCATGAATTCGTTGAGGAGCTTCTGGAAAGTGCACATTCTGACTCAGCAGGTATTGGAGTCTGCATTTCTCATGAGCATTCAGGTGATGTTTGTGCTGGTCCTTGGACACAGCTCTGAATAGCAAGGGAATAGCCTTCCTTTAGAGAAATCTGGAAAAAGAACCACTGGAGAGCAATTTAAAAAATAACAGAATCCAGGGAAAGCTTTAATTTCCTTTTATTTCTGAGCATGATTCTAGCCACAGGGGAAGGAAAATGAGATGAAAAAAGAGAGATGACAGGTGTATACTACTGCTGAATACAGATGAAAAAAGTGGTCACAATCATCCATAAAAAGCAGTTAGGAAGGGAAGCATCAGGATGACAGTTCTGATAATCATTTTTTCAAAGGAAGAGGGATGGTGAAAGGGCACAAAAGGAGGAAAGAAAGACATTTTCTGGGGTCTTGGGAGTTAAAGCCAAGTAAACTTGAGACAACTCACTTCCAGTTGCTTCAGCATATGCCCAGTCTCACAAAAGAGGTTATTGCTGTGGAGAGTACTGGAGAGAGGAGGGAGTGCTAGAGTTGGGGTAAACCACAGCAGCTCATTTCACTTGATAACTGTCAGGCCTCAGGGAGAGAAGTTTCACTGACATGAGTGAATAAGATATGATTAAGTTGCATATAGATGCTTTGGCGAAATTTTTTTGAGACAGCCAGTTCTTTGATATGATAGCTGTTTTATAAAAGTCCTTTACAGTGTAAGATAATATACCAAACTTAGTTAATTTTAGAAGTAATCATAAAATTCATTCCATGAAAACCAAAATTCTCATTTTCAATAAATACTGCACTGATTTTGAAATATAAATATGTATTAATATCCAGCAAGTCTGTGGTCATTCAATGTTTTCTTTTTTGATAAATATTTTGATATCTGAAGCTTATTCGACATGGTTTATTTGATGTGTTTTATGGACCACCTTGCATGAGTGGATCAAGGAGCTCTAATTCAAGGCCAAATGAGGGGATAGGAGAAATGTAGGTGCTGCAGTAGCCCATGTGATCATGGGAAAAATGAGTAGTTTGATTAGCTGTTATTTCATAAGTGTGTATCCTAGCTGATCAATGTAGAACCCTTTCTTTGATGAGAGGTGAATCACACATTCACCTGAACTGTCATCCCAACTGCGTATTTCCTCAGTGACAAGACAAGGGGAATTTATTTGTGCTGTGCTGGCAGCAATGCCTCTGGTGTGTGGAGTTAAAATTCTCTGTACATTCACCATCAGCTTTGACATTGATTCTCTCAGGTTTGATTTGCCCCTCTGTTTAATGGTCCCTTTTCTCCTCATCAGTCCACGTGTTCACGGTTATATCAATGCTTTTCTATTTTAAGTATAGGCATTTGAAACATAATCTCACTACTGAAATGTAAACTGTGCATTTTGGGAATCCTATATTCCTATTTTCCTCATTGTGTTTCTGTCATGTTTCTGTCCTAGGCAATGAAAAGAAGAGCCAAGAAGAACCCTCAAAACCTTAAGTAATTATTTTTATAGCCAGGCCTGAGAATTCAGCTCGACAGTAACACTGCATGAATGTTTGGTTGGCCCTGTCATACTTACATATAATTGATGACATATCCCCTTTGCTCTGTAGGGCCTCCTGCAAAACATCCTTCCTTGAAGGTAATTAATTATGTATATTTTTGAATCACAAACTCCATGTTGTATAAAATATACATGATTTATGAATCGTTTTCTTTTAAAACCCATTCAGCCTAGCACTGAAGTGGAAGATCCTGCTGTGAAAGGAGCAGTACAAAGAAAGAATGTACAGACATTGAGAGCAGGTACATTTAATGGAATACTGGAAATAAAGTACATTCAATGATTGGATGTACTCATATTATTCTTATTCCTAATTCTATTTGTTCAATATTGAACAGAAGGCATTGGCATAAATGTTATTGCTGGTATCCATATTTGAATAAAAACAAATTTAGAAGCATAAAAAAGATTTTAAAAATGTAAGCTTTAAGTCAGATGTTTCTGTTTTAATGTTTTGAATAGCATGAAGTTTTCAGTATAAAATTTTTATACTTGTCAGGGATTCAAAGCAGTGAATTTTGAGACTCTTAAGATATTTGCACTGAGTTAAGTGCTAGTTGGAGTTCTGATCTTTACCTAGAGGAAAGCTTTACTTATTAAAGTGTCAGTTTCTGTTTTAACTTCAGAGGCTTGCTGCTAGTGTTATTACACTGATGATCTGAAGCCTATCAGATGTTCTAATGAGCAAGACTGTGTGTGTAGGTGTATATATAGATGTGTGTATGCGTGCGCTTGTGGCATCTTTGACTATTACAAATGACGAAAGTAATGATTCATTTATGACTGGTAGACACAGTCTTTTGAAATGGTGATTTTGAGCCTTTTTGGTGTTAAAGTTTTTAAAACATGATTGCATAGAGGCTACCAACATCATAAGTTGGTTGTTTTTCATTTCAATGCCCTTTTGAAATCTTTAAATACATTGTGATGCTCAGAAATAATAGGCAGAATTTTTTGTGTCCTAAAATGGTATGTGAGTGGTTATACACTTTATATACCTTTCTGCCACTTTCTTTGGTGTGTTTTGTATTATATTTTCCACTCGTACCCACATTGGTGTGATTATCTCTGGTTTAATTCATTTTACACTGTTCATTGTATTCCCTCATACCACTTTACCACATTTAGTTAGACTCTCCTGATGCTGATAAATGAAGAAATAAAAAGAAAAATAATGTCAGATTAAGAAGGCTTTTCTTTAATCGGTTTGTACCTATTAGCATTTACTATATGAGAGTTTAAACCTGAAAAGTTCAGAATACAAGCATGCACCACCATATTTTATTAATGCCCTTAGAACTATGACTCATGAGCCTTTAGCCTATGAAGTTAGGACAATTCATTTCTCTGAAGAAGAATGCTGGGCTGTTCTCAGAAAAGAAAACTGAAAATAGCAAATGATATTGTCTTATTTTACCTCTTGGACATCCTTGAATGAAACTGCTACTAAAGGGATACTCGGATCAAAATTCAGATCTAATGTTTTGAACAGTATAGTTTGTGAATGTCCAGTGATCATGAGCCCTTGATGGGGAAATGACCTTTCGAGTTTCACTTTTGCATTTTTTGCTCTTTTTGTTGACTTGTCTTGAAAGCTTAAATTCAACTATTTTATTTTTACAGAAACCAGGAATATAACCTTTAAAATATATGCCTGTCCTGTCTCACGGTGTTGTATACTCGTCAGATCTTGTATGAACATAGATTTATATGGGAACAATTAGGTTTTTTGTTTGTTTGTTTGTGTTTTTGAGACAAAGTCTTGCTCTGTCACCAAGGCTGGAGTGCAGTGGCTCAGTCTTGGCTCATTACCACCTCTGCCTCTTGGGTTCAAGCAATTCTCCTGCCTCAGCCCCTCGAGTAGCTGATACTACATGCACGTGCTACCATACCCTGCTAATTTTTCTATTTTTAGTAGAGATGGGATTTCACCAGGTTGGCCAGGCTGCTCTTGAACTCCTGACCTCAGGTGATCTGCCCAACTCGGCTTGCCAATGTGCTGGTATTACAGGTGGGAACCACCGTGCCAGCTACAAATAAGATTTTTAAGGCTATTATATTTTATACAATTCTTTGGTCTATGTGAATTCTGAAGGTATTCATGCATTGAGGGAAGATTATCTCAGTTTAATGAAAGCAGTTTTAATTTAATGTATATTCATTAAAAATTTTTTTGAAGTTTTTGTCTCTAGTACACGAAAACACACAATAATGTCATGGGTATTTGACCTTAATGTGTTTATGCACAAACTTAGTTATTCAAATATTTTCTTATCCCTGAAGAATCTTAATTACTAATAAACAAATTTCTCATGGAAAACAACATATATAACAGAGATGGTTGAGTGATTGAAAGTAAACTGTAGTAAATACCAGAAGCTTAGAACAAGTTAAGTAAACTTGTCTGAGTTAATAGCAATTACAGGACTTTTAAAATACATTGGACCATGGGGGAGTAGTGTATTTGTGGGGTAGAGGACAACATGGTACTGCTTCAGTGAAGAAAGAACTTTTACACCTTGTTACAATTTGTATTATTATTTACATTCTAATAAATAAAAACTTTATTTTCAGATATTTTACATCATGTTTCTACTAGTTGAACCATCAATAGTAAGACTTTTCAAAGATTTGGGAAGTTGCGAGTTGATGATAAATATCTGTATCACCATCAGTGATCAAAAATCAGACGGCAACTACCACAGATTTTGGACACGCAAACTTCATAGTTAAAGAAAGGATTAATCTTGGAGCTGTGTTTCTATCAAGGAATTACACTCTTCATTACCTGTGTGAATCGCAGTTATTAGAGTAGAAAGAGAGCCAAGAAGGGAAAGAAGCATAGAACATTTTATTCTAGATTACCTCGTTTGGCTTCATGCTACCATAGTTCTGACTTTTAAAAAGTCATTTTGTTGTCAAATGTACTTTATGTTTACTCCCCTTATGCAGCCTACAACCAAACAGAATGGTTCTTAGCGAGGCATTTGTATTCTTCCCTTAAGGAAAGCAACATATAAATAACAAAGAGAATGAGAAGAAAGAGTGAGTTCATTGAGGTTGGTATTTAACATAAATTTGAGTGCAGGTACCATGATTATATTTAGAATTTTGTGGCTGGATGGGAAAACCAGCTAGATGTCTATAGATTTCCTACTCAAACACAATGTGCCTTTGTTTTACTTTTACGTCTCTGATTTAGCAATTATTAGGTACAACTGTATGCAGTGTCACTAAAAATACCTCCCAAAACCAAATATTAAATAATGTCTATGGCTTTCTGTTTTATAGTGTTGATTTTCCCAATATTAATGGGAACCACTGAGCATTTGCCTTGTGGTGTCTCCCCAGCTGTATTCACATATTCCATCACCTTTTCTTAATGGATAATCATGCACTATGAGTAAGGGTTTTCAGAAAAGCTGTGTCATTTAAAGATAACACAGGAGCATCAAATTTAATTCTGCTAGGACGCCTGGTCTACTGATTAACTGCAGCTAATATGAGGTCTACTTCACATCCAAGTTAAATTCAGTGCCCTTAATCAGTCATATGATGAGGTCAACAGTAATAAATTATGCAATATTTTTTCACCCACCCCTATAGTTTTAATTTCTTTTTCCCCTTATGTCTGTGTTTAACATTTTGCTTTGCAAAACATGATAATAATCTTCTAGAGTAGTGAGGACAAGCTATAAATCCAAAGTTTCTTACCTATGCAAATGACTTGTTTGCTCTATTTTCTCATGAGCTTGGTAGATCCAGGAAACAGAACTTTTAAAACAAAATCCCCATATGTTGCTGGGTGCGGTGGCTAGTGCCTGTAATCCCAGCACTTTGGGAGGCTGAGGTGGGCAGATAACCTGAGGTTGGGAGTTTGAGACCAGCCTGACCAACATGGAGAAACCCATCTCTACTAAAAACACAAAATTAGCTGTTCTTGGTGGCACATGCCTGTAATTCCAGCTACTTGGGAGGCTGAGGCAGGAGAATCTCTTGAACCCAGGAGGCAGAGGTTGCCATGAGCTGAGATCACACCACTGCACTTCAGACTGGGCAGGAAGAGTGAAATTCCATCTCAAAAAACAAAAACAACCACAACCACAACAACCACCACAAAACCCAAATGCATTTCCTTGGCACAGTAAAACTGAAACAGAAAAAGGGTAAAGTAAATACAAGTAACTGAAAGAGTTTATGTATATTATTTTACTTTTCATTTGATAAAATTTGTAAAGTAATGAGCGAGTGTATTTCTCCAGGGACCCAGATATATACATTTATTTATTCAATAGAAATTCATTCTTATAATGGCCACTGATACCTCTATCCTAAATATTTCTGAAAACATCTCCTCAGGCCTGCATCATCTTTGCAACATTGCCTTATATTTTATCTTTGTTCATTGATTTATATGCCTCAGAATTTTATGCTCCTCGCAGTATTTAGAGTGAATTAACCCTAATGCAAATAGATCCGTGAACCACTCCTGAATACCTAATGTCCAAGCATCTTAAAGGTTTATATAAGGATTTCAGAAACTGACTTCTGGGTTGGGCACGGTGGCTCATGTCTGTGATCCCAGCACTTTGGGAGGCTGAGGCAAGTGGATCATTTGAGGTCAGAAGTTCAAGACCAGCCTGGCCAACAAGGTGAAACCCCATCTCTAATAAAATACAAAAATTAGCAGGTGGTAGTGGCACGTGCCTGTAATCTCAGCTACTCAGGAGGCTGAGGCAGGAGAATTACTTGAACCTGGGAGGCCGGGTTGCAGTGAGCTGAGATCATGCCACTGCCCTCCAGTCTGGGAGACAGAGTATAACCTTGTCCCAAAAAAGAAAAGAAAAGGAAACTGATTTCTGCCCAAAGCTCCATCTGTATCCCTTTCCCCATCTGCCTTTTTCTCTGGAATTACTGAGCTGCTGGTAATGGCCCCCTCACCATTCCTCTTCTGTAGAGAAATGCATACTCTCTTGGAGGCTTCTCTTCCTCTCTTGTTGCTGCCTGGCATGTGCTCACCCTTTCCTGCCCTCTGCCTCGCTTAATCTGGCTAACCTCACTCTCTAAGTCTCAGCTCATGGATGATCTTTAGGAAAGCCATCCCTGACAGCTTCTATTTTCCTTCCTTATTCCCCAGTGCCTAACACTTAGCAGGAACTCAATAAGTAATTATTTAGCAAAATTAAGACTGTTTATACAAAGATGATTCAAAAGATTGTCCTCTACAGTCTAGCAGCAAAGGGGGTCAACATGTAAAGACATGATGTGCAGGTCAGGTGGTAAAGTGACACTAGAAAAATTGACAAGGTACTAAGGGACCCCAACAAAGCAGACACCTGTGTGTGTGGAGAAAGATAGCTAGAATCAAAGAAGATTTCACATAGCATTCTGAGCCTTTTTTTTTCCTCTTTTTGGAGACAAGTTCTTACTCTATCACCCGGGATTGGAGTGCAATGGCATGATTGAGACTCACTGAAACCTCAGACTCATGGGCTCGAGGGATCTTCTCATCTAAGCTTCTTGAGTAGCGGGGACAACAGGAACATATCACCATACCTGTCTAATTTTTTGTAGAGTCAAGGTTACCTATGGTTCCCAGGCTGGTCTTAAACTCTTGGCCTTGAGCAATTCTCCCATTTTGGCTTTCCAAAGTGCTGGGATTACAGATGTGAGCTATTATGCCCAGCCTACTTTCTGAGTCTTAAAAGATGAAAATAAATTTTTCAGAATAGCAGGGGAAAACATTTGTGATGTAAAAAATGGGGTGCACACTAATTGAGGTATAAAGAACAATAATTTTGCAAATTATTAGTAACTGCCAACTCAATTAGTGTCTTGTTAAAAAGATAGTGTTACAAAGTATAGTAAAGCATTACATTGTATATTTTGACTGTATTTCAAATTTCTGTTTTGTTTCCAACAGTTTTGTTGACTTATGTTGGGTGGAACAATTTGTGAGTGACCCTGAGATTTTGCATGGCTTGAATCTGGTGATATCTGGTGTCTCCCCAAGTGGTTTGTTGAAGTTTTGGATAATTAGAAGTATTTCTTACAGAAGTAAATATTTCAGTAAACATTGTTTCATTCAAACTCTCAAAATATAAAATACAAAGAAATGTTATTCTCTATTTATTTTTATAAAGATTATAGTCTTTATCTAACTCTTCTTAGTTCATTTGAACTAAATCAATGAATTTATCAACAGAACAAACCTTACCAGTGGCTTTAGAGGAAGAGCAAGAAAGGTGTGAAAGAAGTGAAAAGAAGCAATCACAGGTATATGAAAATTTAAGTTCTTGTTTAATATTAGGTTTTTTTTTGCTTTACTAACAAAGCATAGTCCAAATGACATGACCTTTCAGAGTATACCTTTAGAATCCAATAGATCATAATTTTATATTTAATTTTTAAAACATCTTAACCAGTTATGAAACTTAAGATATTCTTACTATCTCTAGTAACTATTAGTTACTCTAGTAATTCTTAGTATCTCTAGTAACTCATAGCTGTCTTTACCCTTGGAATTGAGGCAAGAAATTTTCAGAATTATCTTGCTGTTTTATTTATATAACCTTACTCATAATACACAAGGTAACATGAAGTATTGGGTCATATTACTGAGGAATAGAAATTATGAACAGTTTAACAACAATGGCCACTGAGTTAAACTAGTGTTAAAGGAGTCATCATTGCCAGTGCTTCAGATGTTGCAGTTTTATATTGCTGGTCACCAGTGCCGAGGTTAAAGGTTTATTCTGTTTTGTGGTCACCAGTTGACCTCTGTGTCTGTGTTCAGGGAGTGAATGGGGTCATAAAAGTCAACCCAGTTGCCTATTAAGAGAATCCTACCTTGCAGAATGGGACCTTTGGTGTCAGGGTGTGAACAATAACTTTATTTCAACATAAATACATAGTAAACATTACTAAAATTTAAAAAATCCAAACCCTATCACTACTGGAACTTAAAATATATTAGAAGTGAATATAAGCAGAAATTCTATCTAGATACATAACACTATCATAGTATATCATTTGAATTAGAATTTAAAATTTTGCTTCTCTTTCTTATTGGTGTTCAGTTTAGCTCTTAATAACTTAGTGTTTGCCTAGTGCTCTAGTTAATCTTCAGAAATAAACATGCACTGTAGGGGCTCACTCTTTCTGGTATGCTGAGGTAAAGTCTTTGTAAGACAGGAAGCTTTTATAATACTACCTATCATCTTTGAATTCATTTCTGGTAGATTTTACACAAATGCATTAAGTTTAGTCCAAACAGACACTGAGAGTTCAGCTTGCTGGTTCATGTTTCTGTTCTATGTTAAGCCAAGGCAAATTATTTTTGACTTTTTAGTTACAATCCCATAATTTAAGAGTAGCAACACATAGATTAAGTTTCACAGTTAAATTTTAACTATTTTATAATATTTCTTTGTTTATACTTGATTAAAGCTAAGTTTAAAACATGCACTCTGACAGAAAAGACATCTGAGAAACAAAACAAGCAAATTTGTTTTCCATTTTGCACCTGCCCCCCCCTCCAAAAAAAGTCTCAAGAACCAGAACTGGGTAAGAACAGTGATAAAGGGACTCAATCTATATATTCATGACTTTCTTTAAAATTCATTACAAACAAGTTCAAGCTGAATATTGGTAAAAGTTCTGAAAACTCCAAAATTACTGCTTGCCCTGAGGAAGAGCTCCTACATGGTAACTCTAAAGAGGGATGAACAAAAAAGGAGTGCCCTCTAGTCTGATGAATCGTGTCCCTGATTGTGAGGAGAAAAATGTATCTGGAGTGTCTAGCTCTGTGGCAGTCCAGGCAGCGCCTGAACAGAGGAAGCCCATGTCAAATGTCTTTTTATTCCATTCACACTCCAGGTCCCTGAAATACACTTACCAGTCATCTTCTAAGGTTCATTTAAATTAAAATAAATCAGACTATAAAAATGATAACAAACCAGACACACAGCTTGTTTCTAACACAGATGATGGAAATTTTTGTTATGATATAGAAACTGAAAAAGTAAGGAACCCAGTAATTATGATTGAAATGAAAGATGATTAAGAGTTTGACATGCAAAAGGAAAAATATATAAACCCAAATACCACTAATTGGAAATTAGACATTAGGCATTGGTCTCAGTCTAGAGGTCCAGAAAGTCTTTTTGATTTGTGGTTTACCCACCCCAAAGAAATGAAGCACATGATTCAGATAGAAAGCCACAGTATTTCTGCTGCTACAGATACTTATAAAAACAGAAAACCAACACAGTGCTTATTCCAGAAGCCGCTGTATGACAATCCCAGTGTTAATAACTACAAAACCATGAATCTTGAATTATAAAATGCGGGTTATTCTTTGCCACATAGTGAGAGAACATCAAAAATATAGCTAGAAGACTTACAGCAAGATATTCCAAGGTCACTAAGATAGCACATGTATACATATGTAACAAACCTGCACATTGTGCACATGTACCAGAACTTAAAGTATAATAATAGTAAAAAGAATGAGGTAGGCATGTTACAAGTAGAGTTCCTGGCTTTGGAGAAAGAGAAAGTCCAACTTCAAAAAGACAGAGGTTCACTTGCTGCTTCTTTTTTCTCTTTATCAATTATTTGATTTAGTCAAATTTTCTATTCAAGAAAATCTCATGTGTACAGTTACAGCGGGGTTTTCTAAATGTGTAATTATGTGTCAAAGTAGATTAGTCCTGCTATCTAAACAACGGCTCTGGAGAATGTTCTCATAATGTTTCTTCATTAATCAACCTAAGTCTCACTCTCAGTCTTCCAAGTGGCATATGAGCTGGGAAACTAATTCAGCCATATACCATGTGACCTTCTGAACCAGATCAACATAAAGAAATTGCTAAAGAAATAAGCTTTAGATTCTAGATTCTTTTTTCTGTATTCATTTAGGGATGAATTACATTTATTTAATGATAGAATGGGAATACAATGGGAGGGAAGCAATGACTGAGATGAGCCACAAAAACACATCTAGCCTTGAGAGTTGCAATGAATATTCCCAGCCAAATGAGTCTGTTTAATGTGTTTTCATGCACGCCAGTTTATCTGCTTAGCTCAAACTGTTTGAATTTATAGTTTCATCATGGTTATTTCCAATATTTTGAAAACAAATATATACTTCCACATATTTTTAAAAATCAGCACTCCAATATTTCTGTTGAATCAGACCTTACATTATGTTGTTTAATGAAGTATGGAAAGTTTTGACATGTCTGATTTTTATCATGTAAGAAAGAAGCATAATTTCTTAGCTAAAAATTTAGCCTTTGACTCTTTAGTAGAAAGTTGAGTTCTGTACATTGTGTTCTAAAGATAGACAAAAATCTAGAGATTTTCTTCTTTCAAAGTAAAAGCAGATGAGGCCTTTTTCCACCCTCTGAGGTGTTAAATTGCTTTGCTCAAGTTAGACTTTTAATATATCTGACTAATTTGATAAATTTATCTGGTAATTTATGTAATTCAGCAATATGGAATTGTATCATGTTATTTGGTGCCGTGAAATGCTAGGGAATGCCACCTCAAGAGCTCTGGATGAAACATTTCATATGTCTTGGTTGGTTTGACTCCCATTTTCAGTAGATAATGGGGCTAAAGTAGATAACTGTACCGTATGTTTTCCACCTATAAACGTTTGTGGTAATTGAATGTGAAATCTGGGAAGCATCTCGTTTTCCAGAATTCTGCACTAGAAACTCAGCAGTTTCACTCTGCTTCTTGTGTTGTGGCAAACATTGGTTCCCATAGTTCAGGGAGAACTTTCACTTTTTTGATATCCCAGGATCCAAAAAAAAAATAAAAAAAGAGAGAGATAAAAGGCAGTGGGGAAAAGAATAGCTCAGTGCAGAAAAGGGAAAACTTCTTTACTCTTCCTGAAGGCCTACAAGGTCACATCCTCTTAATCTGGCTATTTCATGTAAAATCCAGGTGGCAATGACAGAAGATATATGTTATGCCTGTGTCTTTTTATTTCTCTGTTTCTGCCAGTCAGATAGCATAAACATTTATATCAGATAGCAAAGAGTGGATGCGAATAAAAGCACAAAATGGAGAAGAGTCCTTTTTGAAATTTTGGAAAATTATTCCATTCACTCAAACAGAAATGAGCAGACTTGACAAAAATTTCAATGATAAAATGATAAGTATCTTATAATTATTATGTATAATGATAAAATTAAAGTAAGCACAAAATACTTTTATCATTAAAATGGTGATAGTTAACCTGAATCAAGTGAAAAAATCAGGGAGAAAGTTTTTTTATTGAATAAAATAAAAATTATTATTCATATTACTTTTATTAAAGGTCAAAGAAGGAAATAATACAAACAAAAGTAAAAAAATACATCTATCAGAAAATGTATGTCATAGTACATCTTCTGCTGCTGCTGACAGATTAACCAAACAAAGAAAGGTTGGGAAAACGTATCCTCAGCAATTTCCCAAGAAACTGAAGGAAGAGCAAGATAGGTAAGTAAGCCTACAGCAGTGTGTTTTTGTTTTTGTTTTTCTTTTTGTTTTTTTCTGAGATGGAGTTTCTCTCTTGTTGCCCAAGCCGGAGTGCAATGGTGTGTTCTCACCTCACTGCAACCTATGCATACTGGGTTCAAGTGATTCTCCTGACTCAGCCTCCCTAGTAGCTGAGATTACAGACATGTGCCACCCTGCCCAACTAATTTTTTGTATTTTTAGTAGAAATGAGGTTTCACCATGTTATCCAGGCTTGTCTCAAACTCCTGACCTCAGGTGTTCTGCCCACCTCGGCCTCCCAAAGTGCTGGGTTTACAGGAGTGAGCCACCGTGCCTGGCCACCTATAGCAGCATTTCTCAGCAGATAATTGTCATTGTGCTATAAACTAATTCAAAATTGGACTAATGTTCCTTATGATTAACAAGTTTTATAGTTTTACCAGGGATATTTCGCCCTGCCTGGTAATCAGAAAAATGCAAATTAACATAAAATAAGATATATTTTGTAAAGTCATGCTGATATTGAAAAAGTAATTACTACCATTGAAAATGTGAGGAAAAAGGCATTCTCATACACTGTTGGTATATGAAATTGGTAAATTATTTCTGAAGGGTAACTTAGTGCTGTGTATCAAAATTTCAAATAACCTGACATCCCTTTAACTCAACAACTCCACTTCTGGGACTAGATTTCACAGGAAAACATAACTTGTGTAAACATACACATACTTATTAAGGGCATTAATTATATATTACACATAATGAACAACAGCTTAATAAATATATAAAATATATGTAATAAGAAGGTGAATTGGAAGTATTAAGAAAGAATTATAAAAAGTGTGGGGTAACAGATGTTAGACTCTTTAGCCTAGTTTTAGATGACAATCATCTGCAGATATAGTTTGTGTGAGAGACATCTTACTCTGTAAATCATTTGGAGAGACACCTACAATATTTCATAGAGATGAAAATTTATTTCTAGCGAACTTATACGCTTGTCAATAAATAGTAACTTTAAAAATTTAGTTGATTGTAAACGATCTTTTCTAATCGGGGAGTAATTATGACTGTGTGATTTGAAAAGGTAATTTTGAACTTCTAACTATGCTGATTTATTTCCAGTATCCTTTTTTATAATACATACTAGAGTGACTAGTAACAAAAACTTTAGCAGAATATTCTTTCCTTACTACTTTTCAAGTATATGCATTAGTTTGAAGATGTTGAAGTGAGAAATTAAATATCTGAGAACTACAAAGGATAAATAATCCAGAACATAGAAATTTTATTAGGATGATAAAGAGCATCTGCAGAGGTAGATCACAGGATGATCTCTTTGTTTTTTAACAAAATGAATTTTAAGATAAATGTCTTTATCTGCAGATGCATCTTAAGACAAGAAAGTGAAGAAAAAACAAATGTTAATATGCTGTACAAAAAAATAGAGAAGAATTAGAAAGGAAAGAGAAACAATATAAGAAAGAAGTTGAAGCAAAACAACTTGAACCAACTGTTCAATCACTAGAGATGAAACTGAAGACTACAAGAAATACTCCAAATCAGATAAATCAATCTTTGGTAAAAATTCTATATTTTAAACATTATTTTATCAATGTTACTTATAATATCCTCTTGATGTAATATATAATATTTTGGTCTAAAACAAACCAGAAATGTTATCTCATTTTCAAAAAATGAATGATGACACTTACAGGTACAATTATTAATATTTATTATAAATCTTGGCATCCACATAGGATATTATTTTATTACAAAGAGCTTTTGAAAACAATAATATGCCATAATATATACTTAGTGATAACCTATTGATAAAGATTTTTTTCCCAGTAAAATTGTTCCTTGTACTTCCCGCTATTTCATATTGATTACTGTACCTAATACTATAAAGAGGAAACAAATTATTGCAATCACAAATAATCTCATGATATTCTAAGAAGAGCTCTATAAATTTTATCTTATTTACCATTGGTGTTTTGAAATAAAAGTTTTCTTTCGTATTGATACATTTACACCACAGAAGTAACTGTGATCTGTCAGAGAACTAGAAGTAGCGTCAGAAGTCCTGGGGAAAGTCCTGTAGCTTGCTTATATTTTTAACATTTCTTTTTCAAAATTGTGGTAACTAGATGAGTTCATCAATGAATGTATATAGGAGTGACTCGTATAATGTCTAGATTTATGATTTAGTAAATGTAATTCTTACAACTGACTATAAAAGTGTTAAAAGAGTCAAATTGAAATAGAATGTTATCAGTGAAACAGAACTGTAGTAACTCTGGGAAATTTTATCTGTCCAAATACGTGTGAAGTAAGGTTCTTACTATAGGGTGGTGTATGGGTTAGATATCAAAGTGTAAATGCAATTTTTTGATATATTTTAATTTAGTCAAATTTGTTAATGCTTTAATTTATGCTTTTGAGGTTGTTGTAATTCAGGGAAAGGCTTTTCCAATTCTGAAATTCTTAAAAATTCTCTGGTGTGCGTGTGTGTGTGTGTGTGTGTTTACTTTTATAAATTCATTGACTTTAAATAAATTTCTGAACTTTTTGGAACTTATGCTCTTTAAGGTTCAAAGTTTTGCTTCAACTTTTTCTCCAGTTGGATATCCACTTACAGTAACCTTTTTAGTATATGGATGTGCAGGTTATTCTTTAACTTCAGAGGTAATCATGATATGTTATTTTATTGAGTACTAGCTAAAACTTTCTTTTGTTTTATTTAGGATTTTCATAATCACGAAGAAATGAAAGATCTGATGGATGAAAATTGCATTTTGAAGACAGATATTGCTATATTCAGACAGGAAATATGCACAATGAAAAATGACAACCTGGAAAAAGAAAATAAATATCTTACGGACATTAAAATTGTTAAAAAACAAATGCTGCCCTTGAAAAGTATATAAAACTCAATGAGGAATTGATAACAAAAACAGCATTCCGGTATCAACAAGAGCTTAATGATCTCAAAGCTGAGAATACGAGGCTCAATTCTGAACTGTTGAAGGAAGAAGAAAGCAACAAAAGACTGGAAGCTGAAATTGAATCATCAGTCTAGACTGACTGCTGCTATAAGTAAACACAGTGAAAGTGTGAAAACAGAAAGAAACCTAAAACTTGCATTAGAGTGAACACAAGATGTTTCCGTACAAGTAAAAATGAATTCTGATATTTCCGAAGAAGAAGTTAAGAATGAGTTTCTTACTGAACAACTTTCTAAAACGCAAATTAAATTCAATACCTTAAAAGATAAGTTCCGTAAGAAAAGAGATACTCTCAGAAAAAAGTCATTGGCTTTAGAAACTCTCCAAATGACCTAAGCCAAACACAGCAGCAAATAAAGGAAATGAAAGAGATGTATGAAAATGCAGAAGCTAAAGTGAATAATTCCACTGGAAAGTGGAGCTGTGTAGAAGAGAGGATATGTCAACTCCAACATGAAAATCCGTGCATTGAACAGCAACTAGATGATGTTCATCAGAAAGAGGATCATAAAGAGATAGTAACTAATATCCAAAGAGGCTTTATTGAGAGTGGAAAGAAAGACCTCATGCTAGAAGAGAAAAGTAAGAAGGTAACGAATGAATGTGATCATTTAAAAGAAAGTCTCTTTCAATATAAGAGAGAGAAAGCAGAAAGAGTAGTAAGTATCAAGGAAGATAAATATTTTCAAACTTTTAGAAAGAAAATTTAAACATTTGGTTCTGGATACATGTTGAACTTAGTTGAATATAAAAATCAATGGATAAAAAGTGTGTTTACCATACTGTATAATTCCATTTACATGAAGCATCCAGAAAAGATAAACGTATAGGGAAAAAAAGTAGACTAATGTTTGCAAAGGGCTGGGGCTGAAAGCTGGTAGTGACTGCTAATGGGCGTGAGGGATCTTGCAGTGATGGAAATGCTGTAAAGTTGGATTGTAGAGATGGCTGCACAACTCAGTAAATGGACTAAAAAATCTTTTAACTTTAAGTTAAAACAGATACATTCTATAGTATGTAAATTATATTTCAACAAATCTGTTTTAATAAAAAAAAAAAAAAAGGAAAACCGTGTTTACTATACCAGCTTAGAAACGTGCCTCATTTCTAGGAAATAAAAGGTAGAGGTGAGAGATGATTTACTTTGAGAAAAGACATTGTGTCACCTATGAAGTTTTATTAGGCACAGAGTCATATTTTAAGGTAGATAGTTCTGTACTGATGAAATAATAATTTTAATGACTTTATGTTGCCACATGTTAAGACCATAATGTAAGTATAAATGGAAATATTTACACCTGAAATGAGTATTTTCAAATTAAAATTTAATTGATTTTCTTTGACACTTAATTCTAGATTTCCCAGATGAACTGAAGTGTATTGCTGTGTCTTGTAATACCTTGCTTTAAGTAGCTTTTTATGTATTTTAGTTGGTATATCTTTGTTATTAATCATATTAATTTAACAAATCTGAAAACATGTCAAATTACATATTTTTATGACTATGTAATGTTTTAAAGGCACCTACTTGTTATAAAATCATAATTTAGGATACATGTGGTAATATTTAGCAAAACTATATTTGGTTTAGTCTTCCCACTGGTATTTATAGTTTACTTTGAATATTTATATTAATAATTAGCTCCTAATTTTTATTTCAAGGCTCAATGACTATCATTGGAATATAATTTTGTTCAGTACAAAGATACTTGTAGCTGCCTGTGATTTATGAGTAAGGCATTAGATCCCTATTTTCAGGCTGAGGGGTGGCAGGCTTCACGTACAGTGGGAATGGAGTAATTACAGGAGGGAATTGTAGGAGCTTTGAAGTCAGAGAGGGAGGTAGAGACCTGTTTACCTAGGACCTCAAAGGTCTTTGGAATTTTACTTTTATTCTGAGATAGGAATCTGCTGGAAGGATTTGAACAGGTGATTGAATATGTCAGGAACTTTGAGGTTGAGTTGAGCTTCTAAGATGATTGAATGGTGGGATGAATCTGTTATGTAAGTAAGAGAATACCAACTTGGCAGGAAGAGAACATATTGTGCATCCCTCACTGAATTCAGTAATAAATACAAATGTGTACATGTGATTAAAAAAAGGTGAATTGATATGTGTGGTGATAATTTTCAAAGTAGGTATGTTAGAGTTAAATATTATTAACATAATTTAATAAGGCAATTTATAAAATCAGTAACAAAAATATTTTCTCAGGTGGTTGGGAGACAACTTCAACAAGAAGCGGCTGACAGCCTAAAAAAATTAACTATGTTAGAGTCTCCACTGGAAGGTATATCACATTATCACATTAATTTGGATGAGACACAGGTCCCAAAGAAGAAATTATTTCAAATGGAAAGTCAAGTATGTATGGAACTTAGCATGTCAACTGTTATTCTGTAGCTAGTTGAATTACATAACATGTTTTAGGATACTAATTATGGCAGAAGCTTGATTTTTTATTTTCATTACAATGAATTATTTCCATTTTACTATCTCTATAATGTACTTATTTTTTTATATAGTGACTTTCATTCTACCATTTTGAAAAACCATTGCATACCTTTTCTCTTACAATATGTACCCTTGGAAAAGTTGAGAATTATACATCATTCCTCATAGAAAACTGACTTTTGTCCTGTTAAAACAGTATTTTTAAGTAATTTTTGTATTGCTCTGATGAGGCAGGCCAGATTAAATCAGAGAAGAATGTTTCATGGAATGTTCCAGAAAATTGTCTTATTTCTTCACTTTTGTGAGTGGACACAGAATCTGTGTCTATTTATTTCACAGATTCTAGGTTAACTTGTACAGAAAGGCCATTATACTATTCTTTTAAAAGTGCATGTTTTAGGTTAATTTACAAACTATTTGAAAAGTTAGGCATTTTCTTTATTTATCTTTTATTTAAAATATACTATAAAACTGTGGAAATATTTAAATTTGAGATAACATGTACATCAAAAATTGAGAGTTGAGAAAATTATCTTGATCCTGCCTTTGGATTTTAAAAACAGTTTCACTGAGATATCATTCACATTTCAGAGAGTTCGACCATTTAAAATGTACAACTCAGTATCTATTAGTATATTCACAGCATTTTCATCACCCTGAAAAGCAACCCCACATCTCCCAGGCATGACTGCAGCCTTCCTCCATGTCCCTCCACCTACCTCTGTTGTAGGCGACCACCATCTATCTACTTTTGTCTCCATATGTTTGCCTGTTCTGCTTATTTCATATACATAGAGTTATACAATACGTAGTCCTTTGTGACTGGCTTTTTCACTTAGCATAATGTTTTCAGAATTCACTTAGCATAATGTTTTAGCACACCTTGGTAGTTTATTTCTTCTTATAGTTAAATGATATTCTATTCCATGGCTACACTGATTTTCCATTCTTTCATCAGTTGATGGACCTTTAGGTTAGTTTCCACTTTTTAGCTTTTATGAAAAATGCTGCTGTGAACATTCACTTACAGGTTATTATGTGGACACGGGTTTTTATTTCTCTGCCATTGGACTTTATCCTCAGAGTTAATTGGGCAGATTTCAGCACTTGTCTTGCTCATGCTATTCTTTCTACCTTCTCAGTTTCTGTTCATCTAGCCTCATTCACTCAGACGTGGCAGACAATTTATTGTTTTCATGAAGCTTTCTCTGACTGTTCTCTCATTGACCTTATGTGTTAGCAATCATTGTCTAGTCTGTGCAGAAAAACTTAGTTCTTAATTTTACATGGCTTTTTTTATGGAAGATAATTTTCTCTCATTATAAATTTGCTTAATGGGGGAATAATATATAATATGTATGCCACCTGTCCTTGCATACATTGAAAATATTTTAGCTTAGAAGTTTGTAGCATACAATTCAATACTTTATACCATACCAATTATTTCTTCTTTGAGACCTTGACACAGTAAGGTTTATATTCTAAGTGTGTTTTTAGCAATTATATATCAAATCTAAACCAATTAGTTTAATACAGGAGACTTGTTAAATCACATATTTATGTTTTTCTCTCTATGAAAAAGAATCTAAATTGGCCTTTTTTCACTATGCAGCAGAACTGTATTTCTGGACTGCTACCAGTTTGTCAGCTGAACAGTTCTGGGTGCAGCTTGTCCGATGACAGATAGCAGAGCACCTCAATCTGAGTGCTCAGCAGAGTGCTTGTGAAGGCAGCACCACAGCAACAGTTGCTCAGAGGGAACAGATTCAGGAGCCTTGATTTAGCAATAGAGTCCAGGGTTTTCAGCTCAGTGTCTTTAGCCTGTCTCTGCTGGTCATGTCAGTTATGTACTATTCAATCCAGGAGGTGCTGTTTACATTGTAGTACATACATAGTCATTGCCTAATGAGTCATACAGAGAGAAAAGTAAGTTATAAATTATGTCCCCCATTTGCTGCAACTCTCAGTGGTAAGAATGATTCAGTGCAGCTATAGGAGAGTACTTCCATTGGCATGCCACCTGCCTAAAATACACAATTTTATTAAGATATACAATAAAATTATTATGCTAATAGCAAATATTTTATGTAGCTCACTATGTTCCACGTAGTCTTCTAAGTGTTTCATGTTAGTCCCCAGTTAAACACCTGGTTTTGGAAGGCTGAAGCAGGAGGATCGTTTGAGCCCATGAGTTTGAGACCAGCCAGAGCAATATAGTGAGATCCTGTCTCAAAAAAAAAAAATTAAACACTTATCTGAGGCATGGTGGTGCACACCTGTAGTCCCAGCTACATTGGGAGGCCATGGTAGGAGGGTCGTTTGAGCTTGGAATATTGAGGCTGTAGTGAACAGTGATCAAGCCACTGCACTCCAGGCTGGGTAACAGAGGGAGACTCTGTCTCATAAATAAAACGTTTTGTATAGATTCCCATAGAAGTGAGTTAGACATCAGTCATAGAGTTATTAGCCACTTTGATGTCTACCTTGGGAGTAAAACATATAATAAGGGGCAGCGTTAAACCATCTCAATCAATAGCCTCCAACTTCTCGAGAAGGTTCTTATTTCATGAATTTCTAAACAAGCGACTACCTGGATTAAGACATTTGGTGGACACCATTTTGAGATGAAGAATCTTGAGTGAGAAGAAGGGAGATCTCTACTTACTGAAGCTTCCCAATGACATAGTTAAGTGTCCCCCAAAAGAAACTTTAGAACAAGACTTTCATCATGCCATATCTCTATGGAAAAGGAATTTCTTTAAAAGAAAACAAAGGCAAACAATTGATAATATGATTCTCATGGGAAAGTTTTCATCATAAAAGAAAAAGAGGGCTGGGTGCCGTGGCTCACGTCTGTAATCCCAACACTTTGGGAGGCTGAGGTGCGTGGATTACCTGAGGTCAGCAGTTCAAAAACAGCCTGGCCAACATGGTGAAACCCTGTCTCTACTGAAAATACAAAAATTAGCCAGGTGTGGTGGTGTGCACCTGTAGTCCCAGCTACTTGGGAGGCCGAGGCAGGAGAATCACTTGAACCCAGGAGGTGGAAGTTGCAGTAAGCCGAGATGGTGCCACTGCACTCCAGCCTGGATGACACAGTGTGACTCCATCTCAAAAAAAAGAAAAAAAGAAAAGCAAAAAAGGGACAAAGTATACTGGTCCAAAAAAGAAGAAAGCAAGAAAAAAAGGACAAAGTATACTGGTTACTATCATAACAGTGAGATAGTCCCCCTTTGAGATTAGAAAATAACAGTATACTCAAAGTAACATTAATGAGAACCAACATAAAATAGACAACATTCACTATCTACAAAAGTAATCTGCACCAATTAGCAATGTATGAGTATGTGGTTGAGAATATTTTGTATAACATGTGTACTAGAAGGAAGAGACCTCAAGAAAATGGTCAGAGCTGGAAATGTAGATTAGGGAATCTAGGTCAAAGTTTTGAGATTTTAGGAGTCCTGAGAGAATTTAAAAAGAGAAATAGCCACCATGCATGGTGGCCACACCTGTAATCCCAGCACTTTGGGAGGCCAAGGCAGGAAGATCATGAGGTCAGGAGTTCAAGACCAGTCTGGCCAACAAGTTTCTTATATAGGTAAACGTGTTCCATGATGGTTTGCTGCACCTATCAATCCATCACCTAGATATTAAGCCCTGTGGGCATTAGTTATTGATCTTGATGCTTTCCCTCCTGACCCCAACAGGCCCCAGTGTTTGTTGTTCCCCTCCCCGAGTCCATGTGTTCTTATCGTTCAGCTCCCACTTATAAGTGAGAAGATGCAGTGTTTGGTTTTTTCTTCCTGCATTAGTTTGCTGAAGATATCAGCTTCGGGTTCATCCATATCCCTGCAAATAGCATGATCTCATTCATTTTTATGGCTCCATAGTATTCCATGGTGTATATATACCACATTTTCTTTATCCCATTATCACTGATAATGTCTATCTGGGTTGATTCCATGTCTTTACTATTGTGAATAGTGCTGCAGTGAACATGCAAATGCATGTATCTTTATAATAGAATAATTTATATTCCAACGTATGGTAATTTTAAATCAGTTTTGGTATTAAAAATCATGCATTTTGGAAAATATTGATAATGGAAAAATCCAAATTCTGCCAAAATATGTTGAGAAAATAGAGGATAAATATATCTTTTCAAACTTTAAATGCCTCAGGCTCTTAGTTAATCTTCCCCAGATCTGGGAAGACCTAGAAGGGGAGAGATTGGGCTACCTTAATGAGGGCCATTTCAATCTCTTGGCCCTGCAGCAGCCATTTCAAAATACGTCAAAAAATATATTTGGGGGTAAAATATTTTGATTTCCTTCAGCTTCTTCTCTCTGTGATGCTGCACCAGAATCAGATTAGAAAGGAAGCCACATTATAAGTGTTAATAAAACCCATCTGATGAGATTTGATAATTTGAAGGGTGTGTTTCCCAGACCCTTTAGATAGAAATTGGGGCCAAAGAAAACAAGGTCTTATTCCTCTATATAAATCTGTCAGTGCTTTAAGCAGTGAAAGAAAGATTTTTCATTTAATTTTACAGACTTGATACTAATGAAAAGGATAGCTTGTAAAATATAAATCTCTTTTTCTATAAAAAGGACACGTTGTTGATTCTCTTAGACCTTGAACCCTGGCCAGTGATTTGAAACCAAGTAGTACCTATCTCCAGATCTCTAGTACCAAATTAATTTGGGGTGGGGGGGTAACAGTTTTATTGAGAAATAATGAACACGCTATGCAATTCACTCATTTAAAGTATAGAATTCATTGACTTTAGTATTTTCAGAGAGTTATGCCGTCATTATTACAATTAATTTTAGAACATTTTCATCACCCGAAAAACAAACCCCACATCATTTAGCCATCTTCACCAGTTTTCTCATCCTCCGTCAGCCCTAGGGAACCACCCACCTTCTTTGTATACATTTGCCTATAAGTCTCTGAAATAAAAAGCAAGTGGTCTGCTGGGACTGGCTTATTTCACTTAGCATAATTTTTCATGCTGCATCTGTGCTGTAGCAGGTATTCATGCCGGGTTTTTGCTCCTTAGTTCAGCTACATCTGGGTTCTTCTCTCGTGACCAGGAAAAATTAAGCATGCCGACACATTGAGGAGGGCAGAATTTATTATGTGAAAGGACAGCTCTCAGCAAAGAGAGGGGTCCTGCAAAGAGGTTTCCACCTCACAATTGAATACCAGGATCACATGAGCTGAAGCGGCCAGGCTCCTCCTCTGCATAAGGCGTGAATTCCTGGTGACTCCACCCCATCCCCCCACTGCATGTGGGCCTCCGGTCTGCTGTGGGCATGTCCAGGCAAGACAAGTCCAGGTTCCCTTATCTCCACATAATATCTGGTGTAAACACTTGTGGGGCTGGTTGGAGATTCTCCGGGGACCCTTCCATATCTGCCTAGGCATTTTGCTGTCTCCTCCTCATACGGTATCTGTACTTAATTTCTTCTTATTGCTGAGTAATATTCCACTGTATGTATACATCAAACATTTCATTTATCCATTCACCAGGTGATGGACCTTTGGGTTCTCTCCCACCCAAAGGTGACAGACGTTCTGGTTCTTTCCACTTTTTGACTCCTATTAATAATGCTGCTGTAAACATTTATGTATGAGTTTTTGTGCATGCGTATGTTTTTACTTTTCTGGAACATATACTTATGACTGGAATTTCTGTGTCATATGGTAACTTCATGCTTAACCCTTTAAGGAGCTGCCAGTTTGTTTTCCAAAGTGGCTGCATCACTTTACATTCCCAGCAGCATTAGATAAGGGTTTTAATTTCTTTACATTTTTCCTAATACTCTTTTCTCTTGAACAAAGATTTTATCCTGTGGTGTGAAGTGATACCACATGTGGTTTTGATTTACATTTTCCTAATGACTAATTACATTAGGCATCTATTAATGTGCTTATCCATCTTTATATCTTCTTTGCAGATATATCTATTCAAAATCTTTGCCCATTTTTTAAAATTGGCTTATCTTGTTATTTATTAATTGCAAGAGTTATTTATATTTCCTATATATGTAAGTCCCTTATCAGATACACGCTTTTCAAATACTTTCTTCTACTTGGCGTCTTACCTTTTCACTTCTTCATACTGTCTTCTGAGGCACAGCAGTTTTCAATTTTGAAGTCCATTGAATCCATTTTTCCTTTGGAGTCATAGCTAAGAAAACACAGGCAAATGCAGTCACGAAGATTTATGCCAGTGTTTTCTTCTGAGGGTTTTATAGTTTTAGCTTTTACAGTTAACTATTTTATTTTGAGTTAATTATTAAATAAGATATTTGATCGAACTTTATTTATTTTTTGCTTATGGATACCCAGTTGTCCCAGCACCATTTGTTGAAAAGACTATTCTTTTCCCATTTTGTTCTTTTGTTAAGCTTGTATAAAATCAATTGACTGTAAAAGTGCAGGCTTATTTTTAGATTGTCAATTCTTAGCTTGTTTATGTCTATTCTTATGTCAAGGCCCAATAGAATTGAATGAGAAGTTTTTTTCAATCATGTTGCATATTACCAGTTGTCTTATGTCATAATAAAAATTAAATTTAGTGGAATGTCTGTAACTTCACCTTTTGTGTCACAAAGGAGTCTCTGGCCAGCTTATACCTTACTTCCTCTAAGACATGATCAGACGCCAGGCTTACAAGACACACTTAATTTCTTTTTTTCTCCATTCAAGCCTTTAGTCTCTTTTCCATTGCCTCCCACTATAGTTATATTTTCAGTAAGTTTTGGTTACAGGATCTGCTGACATAGTCTAATATTCAGTGCATTATGTTTTACTAACTCATTATAATTCATAGAACCTTCCATAGATGTTTACCATCTAGGAAGGAGAAGTTTAAGTCTGAGCCACCAGCTTTTCTCAGTGGAAATCAAGTGAAGTCATCATCTTGCAGTTTACAGACCCTCTTTCCTCTTGGTAGCTGGTTCTCTTGGGTAGCACTGTGGCTAATCCTTTTCTTAGTGCAGATCTTGCATTCTCAGAAACCACAGTTCCCTGTATTGACCTCCCTTTACTGAAACAGAGATGCACAGCTCTGCTTTCTAGCTCAGTAGAGGATTCTTGGAATAAAACGTTTAACTCATTCCAAGAAAAAGTCTTAGGAGTGCAGCACTTCAAAATCAGATAACGTTCAGGCAATTTATCAGAGACACATAGTAGATTAGTATTTTGACTTTCAAAATTTCAGAGCCAAGTTGTGTGCTATAGAGAAGCATTGTGGCATAACATAGAGATGGGATGGTCTTAACTTCTCCATACAAACAAGCTTGGAGTAAGGTAAAGGAGAAATTGCATTTGTGTCTTAACACTCAAAAACACACTATGCTTATTTTACTTCTGTGAAGAATAAAAATCATTCCATAATATTCTCCTTATTTCCTCATTTAGAAAAGAAAATGAAAATTGAATACTAGGTTGATTAATAAATACTCAAAACTTCTTCTTTTAGAATTTTAGTTAATTGAAATCAGGTAAATGTCTGATTTTGCCTATGTCACCCAGTATTTCTAGGTGTTTTTCAAATCATACATCTTCTTGCTTCCCAGTCTTACTTCCTAACTTGAGGGGAAATTGTAAGAAGACACCCTTGCCTTGTTATCAGAGTTCATAATTGAAGGAGTTTTAGGAAAATTCCTCCTCAGCAGCTTATGTCTCTCTCCTGGTTATCTACTGCTTCTCAATAATGTTTGACATCAATAAATAAATATCAACATTTATTAGATCCTGCTTTAAAGGAGACTCTTTTCTGCTGCATAAGTTATGTTTCCTGTTGTCTCTTTTTAAAACTTATTTTCCTAACAATTACCCAGAGTCTTGTGGCTTGAAAGAAAAACATTTATTTTGCTCATGAACCTGTGGTTTGGGAAAAACTTGGCCAGGACAGCTTGTCTCTGCTCCCTTCAGCATCCCTAGGAACAGCTGATCAGTTGGGGAAATGGAATCCTCTGAAGCTTTGGTCACCCACTTGTTTGATGGTTGATGCTGCCCATCGGCTGTAAACTTGGTTGGGACAGGCAGCATGAACACTGAAACAGGCACTTTCAGGCTCTCTTTGTGGCCTGATGGCTCTCACAATTGGGGCTGGGTTCCAAGGGAAAACAGTCTGAGATAGGGAAGCCACATGGTATCCCTTTCACTACATTCTACTCATTAGAAGGAAGTCAGTAAGGCTGGCCCATATTCTGTTTTTTAAATGGGATGAATGTAGCTTCTCTTTTGTTTTAATTGACACATATATACATAATTATGGGCTATAGAGTGATATTTTTATACACGTTTATAGTGTGTAATGATCAAGCTAACTAGCACATTTACTACTTCAACCATTTTTCATTTCTTTGAATTGTGGACATTCAAAATTTTCTGGCTTTTTAAAAATATACAATAAGTCATAGTTAACCATATTCACCCTAAAATGCCACAGAACACCAGAACTCACTCCTCTTATCTAACTGTAATTCTGTATCCATTAACCAGCCTCCCCTCCCCTACTTCTGTGAGCTTTTTTTTTGTTAAGAGACAGGGTCTTGCTAGTGTAGTCTGGGCTCTGGGCAACTGTAGTCACCCAGACTGGAGACAGTGGTTTGATCATAGTTCACTGCAGCTTCAAACTCTTGGGCCCATCTGATCCTCACACCTCAGCCTCCTAAGCAGCTGGCATTATGGGCATGCACCATTGCACATGTCTGATTTTTGACTTTGTAGAGATATCTCCCTATGTTGCCCAGGGAGCTCTGGAACTTTTGGCCTCAAATGATTCTCTTGCCTTGGTCTTACAAAGAGCTAGGAAATTACAGGCATCAGCCATATTGCCCAGCCTTCAATTTTCCTTTAGCTCCCTTACATGAGTAAGAATGTGCAGTATTTATCTTTCTGTGTCTGCACTTAACATAACATCCGTCAGACTGATCCATGCGGCCACGAATAACAGGATTTAATTCCTTTATACGGTGAATAGTATTCCACTGTCTTTGTGTGCCACAGTTTTTCATCCATTCATTTGGTGATGGACATGTTGGTTGATTCCATACACAAGCTGTTGTGGATAGAGCTACAGTAAACATATGAGGACAGATATCCTTTTGATCTATTGTTTTCTTTTCTATTGCCTGAATATCTGGTAGTGGGGTTGCTGGATCCCTCGGCAGTCCCATTATTAGTTTTTTTGAGAAAACCTCCTGTTGTTCTCTATTGTGGCTGCACTAATTTACCTTCCCACCAACAGCATGTAAGAGTTTACTGTTCTCTGGAGCCTCACCAGCATTTGTTATTTTTTTGTCTTTTCAATGACAGCAATTTATTCAAATTGAAGCAAGATTATATCACATTGTAGATTTGATTTGTATTTCCCTGAGGATTAGTGATACTGAGCATTTTAAAATTTATTTATTGGATATTTGTATTTCTTTTTCTAAAAAAAAGTATAGTTAGATATTTTACCCAATTTTAAACTCAGATTTTTTTTACTGTGAAGTTGTTTGAGTTTTTTTGTATATTTTGTATATTAGTCCCTTATTAGGTGAATAGCTTGACAATATTTTCTCCTATTCTACAGGTTTTCTCTTCACTCAGTTGTTTGCTGGACAGAAGCTCTTTAGCTTAATGTAGTGTCTTTTGTCTACGATTTGTTGTTTGCCTATGCTTCTGATGTCTTACCCATAAAAATCTTTGTGCAGACTAATGTCCTCAAGCATTTTCCCTATATTTACTTAGAGTAGTTTGATAATTTTGGGCCTTATATTTCAGTCTTCAATTGATTCTGAGTTTATGTTGTTATATGGTGTTACATAGGAAGCTAATATCATTCTTCTCCATATGGATATTTAGTTTTCCCAGTGTCATTCATTTGAAGAGGCTGTCCTTTCCCCAGCGTATGTTCTTGGCATGTTCATCCAAAATCAGTTGGCTGGAAATATGTGGATTTATTTCTGGGTGCCGTATTCTATGGTCTTTACCCCAAGAATCATTACTTCTTAAAATGCAATTCAAATTAGCATGAAACATTTGCAGTTTAAGGAAAGGCTTATAGCATCAGAGTCCTTAATCATAGATTTCATTATTTTGTGGTTTTTTTTGAGATAGGGTCTTTGTCTGTCATCCAGGCAGAAGTGCAGTGATAATAATTCACTGCAGCCCTGAACTCTGGGTACAATCCATCCTTTCACCTCAGTATCCCAACTAGCTGGGTCTACAGGCATGAACCACCATGCCCGGGTAATTAAAAAAAATTTTTTTTTCTAGAGATGGGGGTCTCACTATGTTGCTCTGGCTGATCTCAAATTCCTGGCCTCAAGTGATCTTTCTGCCACAGCTTTTTAAAGTGCTAGGATTACAGGCATGAGCCACCATGCCTAATATAGAGTGTAATATCATTTTCAAAGTCTTATTCCTAGACCCATTTATTGACTTTGGCCTAAATAACTCAATATGATATCTCTGAAACTTTTTTTGACATACTGTGGGGAATGATAATGAAGGAAGGGGGTTAGACACTTTTTACTAGGAGATAACTTTGTGCCATTTAAGGAGGAACAAAAATGAATTATCAGAAAACTAAAAGTAAAATGAAGTACAAAAATTCTGTCGCAAAGATGATGATAGTAAAGAATATATTTTTATGACTCATGGTAGCTTTAACTTTGTTCTTAAAATTCTGAGTAATTTAAGGGTTCACATTTGAAGAATCTGCTGCATTACAGATAACATTTTATTGCAAGTAAATGCATTTCAAAATTTGCTATTGATTTTGTATTAGATTATTCTCAGCCTACTTCATTATCAAGCTATACTATTTTATTCATGCAGTTTGATGATCTTATGGCGGAGAAGGAAGCTGTATCTTCAAAATGTGTCAATTTGGCTAAAGAGAATCAAGTTTTTCAACAGGAGTTATTATCTATGAAAAAAGTACAACAGGAATGTGAAAAACTTGAGGAGGATAAAAAGATGTTGGAAGAAGAAATATTAAATCTTAAGACACATATGGAAAACAGTATGGTAGAACTTAGTAAACTACAAGAATATAAATCAGAGCTAGATGAAAGGGCAATGCAGGCAGTAGAAAAATTAGAAGAAATCCATTTACAGGTAAGTTGTTTAAATCAGGTAAGTTTACTTGTAATGTGCTTTCATTTATTTCACTGCAAATTATATTTTGGAGATTATATATATATATATATATATATATATATATATATATATATAGTTTCCTCTGCCTCTCTTGTAGCAATCTGCTTTGTAGAGTTCTAGAAAAAAGATATCTGTTTTTTCTTTTAAATATTTAAATTTCCATTATTATTATTATAACAAAATCAATCTTTCAGAGTAATGATTCTCATTATGGAGTCACTTGATGATTAAGATCAGTTGGCATAGGAAAAAATTGTGATTTAGAAATTATGTGATAATTATGAATTGGTCTTAAGCTACAGTGTTCATTGATCACTTTTTAAAACTATGAATGGATTCTATTACTTTTTATATGACCAGATTACATTAATACTAGCATAATTACGATTTCAAATTTTTACAAATCAGACTTAATTCTGAATTCAGTTATTAGTTTTGATATTGCTGAAATATTTTAAACTTCATCCTCTTTTTTAACATATTCAAAAATACTCTTTGAATCACTGACTCAAAATGAATGGCAACAAACATAATAATTAGGTTATAATTGTTTTAAAAGTGTATTCTTTTCCTCTGTTTTAGGAACAAGCACAATATAAAAAACAATTAGAGCAGTTAAACAAGGATATAATACAGCTTCACTAAATAAGAAGGAACTCACACTTAAAGATGTGGAATGTAAATTCTACAAAATGAAAACTGCTTATGAAGAGGTTACAACTGAGTTAGAAGAATATAAGGAAGCCTTTGCAGCAGCATTGAAAGCTAACAGTTCCATGTCAAAAAAATTAACTAAGTAAGTCAAAACATACACTCATAGAAAATGAATTAAGCTCATTAATTTGTTTCAAAAGCATAATTTTTAGTGAGATGGCTTCAGGAGATTAGAAGGAAGTGAATGCTAATTTGACAATGTAATTTTGAAAAATAATGTTAGTAAATAATTTTACCTTTAAAATGTTAGTCAAAGATAGTTTTTGTCTCTCCTCTCATTTTTTTTTTTTTTGCTTTTGTATGGCTTTTTTTCCTGAAAAGTCTCATGTAATTAACCTGATCTGTTAGTTTTTTTCACTAAGTATTTTTGAAGCTTTATAATTAATGAAGTGATCTTGTTATAAAATTACTTGTCAGAATTTCCCTAAATAGAAATATTAATGTGTTTAATTTACTTTTCAGTGGATCACAACCTAAATGCAAAGTGGTACTGCTACTCTGGGCACAATTGTTTTTGATTGTGATCTTTAGTATCATCACCAGAGGGTGCCTCAAGAAAGACTATTTGTGTAACATATTCAAGATGTTGCAGAAAGGCACCCTTGTGAAATAGGGAATAAATATCACAGGAATTTAAAGAAGTGTAATTCACAAAGCGGTTAAAAAATAACACCTTGTTCAGCCTGAAGCGGTGTGTGGAAGGCAGAAAGAACATGCCCCACCTCCAGGGCCTTGGTCACAGTGTTGGGGGCTAATTGCCTTCAGAGATGCTTTTGTTCTTTTTGATCACCAACCAGACAATCTAGTTCTCCCCTAGGAGTTGTTGCTCTGAATTATTCCTCAGTGCCAAATGTTTAATTGGTCCTAGATAATGGGTGAAATGTACAAGAGTGAAATCTAAAACTGGTTTACTAAACACAAGTATTCCTAGATTTTTTTTTCTTTCATTTTAGTTTTCTTAACCTACATTAAGGAGTACAACATGATGTTTTGATATAATTATTTCTAGTGAAGTGGTTCTTATAATGAAGCAAATCAACATATTCATTTTCCCACATTATTACCCTTTAAATACAAGTATTTCTAATGGAATCTTCAGAATCTTACAAGTAGAGCCATTTTAGAAGGCAGGAAGTTTTACCTGTTGAGCCATACATCACTGATAGCCATTTCTCTTCCCTGTCTACTTTGTTTGAACTGCTTGTTCAGTAGAAATCACCTTAGAAACAATGGTGCTTCTTTAGAACAATTTTAAAATTATAATTCCTTACAACAGGTATGCTCTTACACACATCTTCTGTGTGAAAACACTATTTAGTGGGTAATTTGGTTTACTCTCAGGGTAAGTTTTTAAAAACTGCAAGTCATTAAGAATCATTTAAGGAAAAATGAAATATTAAGCATTTGTCTTTGCTATCTTTACAGATCGAATAAGAAAATAGCAATGATCAGTATCAGCTCTTTATGGAGAAAGAGCAGGTGAAATATTTTCTCAGCACTCTTCCTACAAGGCGAGGTCGAGAGTCACCTTGTGTTGAAAATCTTACTAGTATAGGACTCAAGAGAAAATATATTCCCCAAATGCCCGTAAGAATTCCTACTTCAAACCTCAGACATCAAATAACTGCCAGAACTACTTGACTGAGGTTAGTTATATGACCGTTTCTCTTTAGGGTTTCATTTCTCTAGCGTAATTCTTGTTTATAATTTGGAGAAATACTGAGTTGTTCTGTTAACTTTTGCATGTGAAGTAAAGATCATAATTAGCTGTGTTAACACAGAAAGGAAATGGGAACTTTACATTTTTTAATTCCCTGGAGCTCTCATTTTCAAGAGATATCCATTTGCTAACTTTATTCAATAAATGTGACTAAATTGACACGTTTGAAATGTCTTTAAAAGCTGCATTTAAGTTAGGTTTTAGAAAAATTGCATGTTATTGCCTGATAACTGATGATATACTTTGAGATGCTTTGGCTTACTCTCTAATTGATTGTAGTTTAGCTGTGGTTCATATCACATTTTTTTTTCTTTTTTTTGAGGCAGTGTCTCACTCTGTCACCCAGGCTGGAGTGTCTTGGTGTCATCTCCACTCACTGCAACCTCCACCTCCCGGGTTCAAGTGATTCTCCTGCCTCAGCCTCCTGAGTAGCTGAGACTACAAGCACCCACCATTACACCCAGCTAATGTTTGCATTTTTAGTAGAGACAGGGTGTCACCATATTGGCCAGGCTCTTCTTGAACTCCTGACCTTGCGATCTGCCTGCCTGAGCCTCTCAAAGTGCTGGGATTACAGGCATGAGCCACCGCACCCGGCCCATGCCACTTTTAAAGTTTATTTGCACCAGCCAGGTGTGGTGGCTCATGCCTGTAATCCCAGCACTTTGGGAGGCTGAGGCAGGTGTATCATGAGGTCAGGAGTTCAAGACCAGCCTGGCCAAGATGGTGAAACCCCATCTCTACTAAAAGTACAAAAAAAAATATTAGCCTGGTGTGGTCGTGGGCACCTGTAATCCCAGCTACTAGGAAGGCTGAGGCAGAGAATTGCTCGAACCTGGGAGACGGAGGTTGCAGGAGCTGAGATTGCACCACTGCACTCCAGCCTGGGTGACAGGGCAAGACTCCATCTTGAAAATTAAAAAAAATTTTAAAAAGTTTATTTGCACCATCTCAATTCTTCCCACTCATAATCACAACTGAATGATTGGCATCCAAACACTTTGCCACATATGGATGTTTATTATTTAGTAGAATCCAAAATAATTGCATTTTATGAATTAAACAAAACACTAAAATATTCATTTCCATTTTTATGTTAAAAGCTTTGTGCTTGGCCAGGCATGGTGGCTCACACTTGTAATCCCAAAATTTGGGGAGGCCGAGGCAGGTGAATCACCTGACGTCAGGAGTTTGAGACCAGCCTGGCCAACATGATGAAACCTGTCTCTAGTAAAATTACAAAAATTAGCAAGGCATGTTGGCAGGCAGGTGTAATCTCAGATACTCAGGAGCCTGAGGCAGGAGAATCACTTGAACCCAGGAGACAGAGGTTGCAGTAAGCCAAGATGATACCACTGCACTATAGACTTGGTGATGCAGACTCTGTCTCAAAACAAAACAAAAAAAAGGTTTGTGCTTTCCTTACATAAGAGTACATCATCTGACTATAAAAATCCTGGAAGAAAACCTAGGAAATACTCTTCTGGCTATCATATTTGTCAATTAATTTATGGCTAAGTCCTCAAAAGCAATTGCAAGAATAACAAAAATTGACAAGTGTGATCTAATTTAGCTAAATAGCTTCTGCACAGCATGAGAAACTATCACGGGATTAAACAGACAGCCTAAAAGAATGGAAGAAAATATTCACAAAGTATGGATATAGCAAACGCCTATTATCCAGAATCCATAAGAGACCTAAACAAATCAACAAGCGAAAAATATATAAGACCATTAAAAATGGGCAAAGGACATGAACAGACAGTTCTCAAAACAACACACGTAAGTGGCCAACAAACATTAACAAATGCTTACCATTGCTAATCATCAGAAAAATGCCAAACAAAACATCAATGAGATACCATTTCACACCAGTCACAATGACTTTTGTTAAAAACAAATAATAAATTAAAACTTTAAAAAGGATGTTGGGGAGGCTGTGGAGAAAAGGGAACACAAACCGTTTGTGGCAATGTAAATTAATTCAGCTACTATGGAAAGCAGTTTGGAAATTAAGAACTAAGAATGACTGTTGGATGCAGCAACCCCATTACTATACTAGGGGTATACCGAAAGGACAATAAATCATTGTAACAAAAAGATGTATACACATGTATGTTCATTGCAGCACTATTCACAATAGCAAAGACGTGGAGTCAATCCAGGTACATCCAAGGTAGATTGAAAATCCAAGGTAGATTGGAAAATTCCATATATACCATGGAATACTATGCAGCCATGAAAAGAACAAAATCACGTCATTTGCAGCAACATGAATACAGCTGGAATCCACTCTCCTAAGCAAACCAACGCAGAAACAGAAACCAAATATCTCATGTTTTCACTCATGTGGGAGCTACATATTGGGTGCACATTGTCATAAAGATGGGAATAATAGACACTGGGAAATAAGAACGGGGAGGGACAGAGTGGTCCAGGGTTGAAAAACTACTTCTTGGGTCCTATGCTCACAACCTGTGTGATGGGTTTAATTGTACTGCAAACCTCGGTATCCCTCAATATGCCTTTGGAAGAAACTTACAGAGGTACCACGTTAATTTAGAATACAAACTAGAAAAAAAAAGAAAAGTTTACTATAAGTAGAGAACAGAAATTTCTTTTTAAGATAAAATTTATTGAACTAAAAAATGGATTAAACTTTTATAAAGGCAGAGTTTTCTAAGAATTTCAAAGCAATGCATTCATTGCAAAAGATGGCTTTAATTACTTAATCTTTTTTTTTTTTTTTTTTTTTTTTTTTTTTTTTTTTTTGTGAGACAGGGTCTCACTCTGTCACCAGGCTGGAGTGCAGTGGTGCAGTCTTGGCTCACTGCAACCTCCACCTCCTGGCTTCAAGCAATTCTCCTGCCTTAGTATCCCAAGTAGCTGGGACTACAGGTGCACATCACTACGCCCAGCTAATTTTTGTATTTTTAGTAGAGATGGGGTTTCCCCATGTTGGCCAGGATGGTCACGATCTCCTGACCTTGTGATCTGCTTGCTTTGGCCTCCCCAAGTGCTGGGATTACAGGTATGAACCACCATGTCTGGCCATTGTTTAACCTTTGTACTAATAAAACACTACCTTTCTAAAATCATGTATATGCAATAGATCAATATTAACTGCATTTTTGTCAGATTACTCTAAACAGCATTACACATATACATCCTCTGTTATCTAAACTTAAAATGAGTAGAAATTTTATTTTATTTATGTGATTATTTTTCTATTTAAGCAAACTTCAAGTTATGTCTAGTCACTAAAAATACTAAAGGCCACATTTTGTAAGTGATACATGATTTTCATGATAATGTTTCTTGTTTAATTTAGACATTTTTTTTTTTTTACTTATTTTAGATGGGGCCGGACTGTGTAGAATAAATAATTAGAGAAACAAAGAGAAGTACATTGACAAAATTTATTAATTAAATTTAGGTTTATTTTAGAAATAAAGTGTAAATAGCAAATGGCATTCCTTTTCATTCTTGGGTTAGTAGATACTACATCAATTTTTTTTCTTACACACATCTAATGAAAGATGTGAAAACAAAAACTTTCACAGAGAAGACTGTACTTATGCACCATAAATTCATCATGTTCCAAAGCTTAAACAGTTCCCAAGAAGTCTGTGCATCTCTTTTTCACTGGCTCTACACTTTCTTAAGTTTTGCCATCCTCATGGAACTGTCAGCCTGCACACTGAAACGATTCTCAGAAAACAAATGTATCATCACGTTCTCAGGGTTTCAGTAGAGATTGAAGGCCAACAGACCTAAGACTCATTCAGAAATACTTAGCTGAGCAATAACCCTTCATAAGCAGTCACTTGACAGGTGACATTTTAAATCTCCTCTAATTTACTGTGTCATTGGCTTACACTTGTTCTCAGGAAAAGTTCCAAATTTTTCACCATGAAATAAAAACACCCATGTCAATGTAATTCTTGTCAAGTTACTCAGCCTTGTTTCTCACCACTTACTGCACTCTGCCCTTTGCTCTAGCACCAAACTGGATGGAGTGGAACTCTGCAGGGCTCTTCCTCACCTCAGGCTCTTTGCCTTTGCCTCTTCCCTCTATCTGGGAAGCTTTTCCTTGTCCTTCAGGTATCAACCTATGTTATCTCCTCCACCAGAAAGCCCATGATATTGACATAAAAGTGGGTAGATGTCCCTTCTCTGTGTTCCACTAGTGCCCTGCTGTATACCTGTCATGGTATCTATGACTCTATATGGACATTGCCTGCCTGTCTGTTTTTTAGGTTATAGCTTATGACTGTTGAGAGGTGGACCATGCCATCTTCATCTTGTAATTCCAGTGCTGGTTCTAGTACCTTAGCATGTGGCTGTTGATTACATGAATGAAGACTGAAAAAGCTCTGATATTTAAACACAATTAGAATTAATGCCATGTGTAAATTATTAAATAGTAATTTTGTATTGTAAATGTACATACATATTTCTCATTCTTATTAACTCTGATAAAGTTCTCAAGTCTTTAGTTTTTAAACTCACACTTAGTTAACTGAAGTGTTTTAGGTAAAGAACAAAATTCTTTATTTTTCTTTCCAGCTGTTGCTGTATTGGACACTTGCTCCCATCTACTTTCTTCTCTAGAATCCACGGGTAAGCCACATCTAATGAAGAGAATATTTAACCATAAAGTCTTAAGGAAAAATTGTATGATGATTTAAAAGATTATAAAATTTTATTACTGGGCTATTTACACATTTTAATTGTTTCTCATAAAATATATAACATTCCAATATTTACTGAAGTAGGATATTTTTGTATCATATGTATGATTATAATTTATAGGGTATTTTAAATGATGTTTTTTGGCCTCCTTAAGTTTTAAGTGGATCTTGCAAATGAAAACCAGTATTATTGAGTTTGACATACTCAAATTGCCCAAATGTCAGCTGTTTAAACAACTAAGTCATCATTGATACTTTAGTAAAGGTTAGTAAAGGTCATCGAAGGCTTATTTGCATTTTACAGTTTTTATTACTTAGGAGAGTTAAGGAGTACCTGCCAGGTTTGTCCGTGCTAATGTTACAATTTTCTTTCTGTAGTTCAACTGTATTTTGTATGGAGATACTTTGAGGCTCTGTAAATATCTGGTTACTCCTCAGAACCCACTAGATTTAGCATTTCATGGATGACTTGTGTTTGAACAATTATTACTATGATGGTTACCAGATGATTATTTTCTTATTCTCTTCTTTGTTCTACGTGGAGAAATAAAACCAATAAATAAGGGAGAAGGAAAGCTCATGATTCTGATGCTCCAATTCCCCAAGATTAGGCCAGTAGTAGACATTCCAAGCTGAATTTATGTCTCTTTGATTTGTCTCCATTACTCTGTCGGCACTTTTTTACTTTCTGGCAGAAGATGTTCTAAGCTCAGCTTGTATTTTCTCTGCTCCAGCTCTGGAATGAGTAATTTTTTTTAGAAGCAGAGGTGGAGCCACTGAGGAAGCACAGGTGAGCCCTCCCCAGTGTGTACTCACTGGTCCCCAACAGAAGAACCACTGCCACATCCACTGAGGTACCAAGAAACTAGCAAAGGGCCTTCTGGCTGTCTGGGGAGAGTCCTCATGTGGACCCTGGCTGTCTCAGAGGTTCTGGATTAGTCTTCCTGTAGCCTCTGTGTTGTGTCTTTAGATCGGGGCTCTGTGGGAAGGGCCCTGAGAGACCCAACAGCACAGCGTGCCTTATCTGCCAAATGTCCCTCCCTTCTTCACACTCTGACACTCAGGAATAGGGTAGATGGTGTGTCCAGGCAGTGTCAGGCCACCTCACTTTCTCCTTTGAGACGGGCCCAGAGGGCCTTTGGGGTGAGTGTGGAGCTGGGAACCTGGAGCCTGAGACCAACTGTCTCTCCCTGTATCTTGGAGGAAAGGCCATGTCCCAAAAAAAACCCCAGGGCCTGACCTCTGGGCACACATGCAGGGAGGGAGGGTCTATGAGCTGAGGGGGACACTGTAATGAGACTTTGAACCCCGTTGCTCCGGGGCCTGGTCAGTGGACCATGGTCAGAAATGACCTGGTCATCAGGACCTAGTCATTTGGGACCTGATCAGCAGGGGCCTGGTTAGTGGCGGCCTCCTCAGTAAAGGCCTCATCAGTGGGGACCTGGTGACCTAGTCATTGGAAGCCTAGTCAGTGGGGGGACCTAGTCAGTGGTGGCTTTTTTAGTGGGGTCTGATCTGTTGGAACATAAACAATGAAAAACTGGTTGGTGGGGCATACACAATATATCACGGGCCTGGTCAGTGTGGGGACTTAGTGGCTTGGAGCCTGGTCAGTGAGGGCCTGGTCAGAGAGGGCTCGGTCAGCTGGGTACTCGTTCATGGAGAATTGTTCAGTGGGGGGTCGGGTGGGCAGCAACCTGGTAAATTGTGGTCTTGTCAGTGGGAACCCGGTCTTGTCAATGGGGACCAGGTCAGTGGAAAATTGGTCAGTGGGGTCTGGCCCATGAGGCCTATTAAGTGTGGGCCTGGTTAGGAAGACATGGTCAGTGGGGACTTGATCAGTGGGACCTGGTCAATGGAGGAGTGGTCATTAGGGGCCTTATCACTCATCACTGGGAACCTGGTCAGGGGCAGTTGGTCAGTACCTAGCCTGCTGGCCACTATGTGACCTCAGGCGGGGGGTTGTCTGTGGAGCCTCCTTGCCTCCATCTGCAGGGAAAGTGAGTCAGGGCACCCTGGAGGGTGGCTGGAAAGAGAAGGTGAGAAGATGTGTTGAATCCAATACTGCTTGGCAGACCTACAACTTTACAAATGACCTGTGTTCCACCTAGAGAGGGTGCCAGCCCTCTCAGCATTATGCAGTGCCCCTCCTCTGTCTGCATCCCCAGGACCACCATGGGTGGAGTGGGCAGAGATTGGGGAGCACCTATAGAGGCTCTAATGCTCTAAGGTGACAGTGATGAGGACTTGGGTGCACCCATGAGTGGAGAAGCTAGGCCTGTCCAGAGAAGCAAGACAAACACACACATACACACACACACACACAGGCACACATGCATACACAAATACATTGCATACACACATGTCAGTTCAGGGGATAGAGGACACTGACTCTGGGCCCTGTTGACCCAAGCAGACTCCCATGGTGGTGGGTTGTGTCACCCCACAGTGTCACTGTTGCTGAGTCCCCATTGCCTCTGTGTTGTGGAGCAGTTAGAGACACACAGCAGTGTCTGTGAGTAGCTCTGCGTGAAGGACCATTTTCTAGATGAGAGGCACATCTCAACACAGCTCACTGATCAGATTCAGGTGAGTGGGACCTGCTCTTTTCTCTTCCTCCTGGCTTGGGAAAAGTCACTATCAGGTGGGTGGTTTTGGCCTCTGGGCAGCTACTGAGGGTAATCGCTGAACACTCACCAGCTGCCTGTTATGTGCTGACAGTCATCTCATTCATCCTCGCAGCAATTCCATTCTGCATCTTTTCTGATCACCTCCGTGACCACAGAGGGCAACCCCATCAGGGCCCTGTCACCAGGCCCAGTCTAGCTCCATGATAACCAAGACACAGGTCCAGAGACAATCGTCCTACATTGTGCCTGCAACTGACCCCCCTTGGTAGGTAGTGACCAGCACAACATGGAAGAAGCCAGGGCAGCATGCAGCCAGCTGCTCTGCAGCCCCAAATGGCTCCTGGGCCTTCGGAAGTCATTCATAAAGGGGAAGCTGGTCACTTTGAGGTCCCTGAAGGGAAGGGTGAACGTGCATCCCAACAGCCCTGGCAGCCAGCAGCATGCCATACATATTCTCACCCAACGTGTGTGACAGAGATCCCCTCCTGGGGCACAAGTCCCATACCTAAAGCATCCTGCCCCAGTCGGACCTCATACTGAGCCCTGGGAGGGGAGGGGCACAGTGGGCCCCCCTGCAGCAGCCAGGATTACCACCCAGGGGACTCGGCCTTCTGTGGCCCTGGCCAGACTTAGAATTTGGCCCAAGACAAACTTACTCGGAGCAGCTTCTCAGTACCTGGGGCCTGTGCATGCCAGGCAAGGCCAAGCTGGCTCAAAGAGCAACCAGCCACCTCTGCAAGGGTGTGCCAGGAGCAGGTGGAGCAGTCACTAACCTCACCCACTGAAGGAAACAGGGATGGCCAGTTTCCCACAGTCTGAGTGACCACCACCTGACAGCTGATGGAGTGGAGGCCTGAGGAAAAGCAGATGGCACTGGGACTCCACCTCCAGGGCAGAATAACTGATTTACCCTGACTGGCAGGGATTGACGTTGGTGGCTGGTCCACTGGCTCCTGGCACACCCTTGCAGAGGTGGCTGGTTGCTCTTTGAGCCAGCTTGGCTTTGCCTGGCATGCACAGGCCTCAGTGCAACAAATGTGCTGCAAATGGAGCCACATAGAGGAAATGAGCAGCAGGCTCAGAACTGGGGTGTGTGCCACCTTTGGGGCTCCAGTCCAAGCATCGGGGCTTCTACAGCACTGTGGGCTTCTCAGGTGCCAAGAGGCAGACCACAGGCCATCTTGAGTAGGACTCTGGTAAGAGCTTCCTTGTGTATGTGGATGATGTCCAGAATGTTGGCCTGGTGTCCCTGAGACAGCACTAACAGGTCCATGACTGGGTCCAGATCCTGCCTGGGCTGATGGGCAAAGAGCTCACTGACAGTGTGGAAGGCATCTATGGTGAAGTGGATCTATGTTCAAGTGCAGAAAGGGCCCAATCTTGTAGATGAAGCATACAGCCAGCTTCTGGATGCAGGTGCAGTGCCACACTTTTTGTCACTTCCTGATGTGCCCCACCAGCACTGAAGAGATAGCCTGGAGACAGGGCAAGAGGAAGGCTGAGAAGGATGAGATGGTGAGTGCCAGATTCTTCCTGGCCCTGAGCCCACCCCCAGTGTGACACTCAACTTTTAGGAGTGGGAGAGCAAGATTGACGGCTTCAAGTGCTTCACCAAGAAGATGGACAACAGGGCACTCAGCTCAACTTCACAGCCAACGAGTGGTGGCAGGCTTTGAGAAAGAGCATCAGAAGCCTGACAGTTCTCCTTCAGCCTCAGCCAGGCCTTGGAGCTGGACCAGGCCATCCACTTCAGTATAGATGCCTTCCACTCTGTCAGTGAGCTCTTTGCCGGTCAGTCCAGGAAGGACCTGGACCCAGCCATGGACCTGTTAGTGCTGTCTCAGGGACACCAGACCAACATCCTGGACATCATCCACATACACAAGGAAGCTCTTACCAAAGTCATGGAGAGCAGGCAACACGTGGCAGAAGGGAAGACAGAGGTGCAGAGGCTGAGGACGTCAGAATCACAGGAACAGGATTTCTTTGGCCACTTTGGCTGAAATTCACCACTTCCATCCAATTCCAGTGAGAGACATGGACTCACAGATGCAGCATTTCTTGCAACAAGAGATACTACTTTTTCAAAAAGTCACCCAGGAATTGATAGTGTTGAATGACTCGATACTCGATCGTGGACGGTTTCCAGTTCAAGGATACTTTCTACAGCAGAATAATAACACTAGCAAAGAGCTAGTACAAGGATGGTTTTGTGCTCAACTGAAATCAGCTGAATACAGAATTGTATAGGAAACAGTTAATATGGTGATAGAATAGAAACAGTAGCAATCGTGAACTAAATCATACTATGAATGCCTAAACTACTGCTGTAACGTTTGGAAAAATGATAATACCACTTTATTGCTTTTCGAAGTATGAATATTTTAGTGTATATGCTCTAGACTTCAAACTCTTAAAGAGTCTCAAAGAAGTTGGCTGGATAAAGCCTGCTGTGGATGTCTTTATATTCAAAGATTGATGATGCAATTTGAATATGTGTCCCCACCGAATCTCATGTTGAATTATATTTCCTAATGTGGAAGGTGGATCCTGGTATAAGGTGATTGAATTATGAAGGCAAATTTCTCATGAATGGTTCAGCACCATCCCCTTGTACCATCCTCACAATAATGAGTGACTTCTCATGAGATGTAGTCACTGAAATCTCTATATCACCTCCCCACTCTCCGTGTTTTCCCCTTGCCATGTGAGACAATTGATTCTTTCTTTGCCTTCCATGATTATTGAAAGATTTCTGAGGCCTAGAAGCAGAAGCACTGTGCTTAGAACCATGAGCCAATTAAACCTCTTTTTCAAAATAAATCATACAGAAAATGGCAAATGAGGACTGGAGCGTTGCTATACAGATACCTGGAAATGTGGAAGCAGCTTTGGAACCAGGTAATGGATGGAGGTTGGAAGAGTTTGGAGGGCTCAAAAGAAGACAGATGAGAAAACTTTTGGACCATCTTAGAGTCTGGTTCAATGGTTGTGACAAAAATCCTGACAGAAACATGGACAGTGAAGGCCAGGCTGAGGAGGTCTCAGAGAGAAATAAGAAGCTTTCTGGAAAATGTCTTCCTTTTGGATATGGAAAGCTTACACAATGCCTGCTTTTTATTTCAGAGACTCATAGGCAAAAGAGACTGTAGCCTTGACCCAGATGAGACTTTGGACTTTGTAACTTTGAGTTAATCCTGAAATGAGTTAAGACTTTGGGAAACTGCTGGCAAGGCATGTTTGTATTTTGCAATGTGAGAAGGACATGAGATTCATCGCGTCAAGGACAGAATAATACGGTTTTTGTCTATGTCCCTACCAAAACTCATGTGGAATTATATTTTGTAATGTTACAGGCAAGATCTAGGTGGAAAAAGATTTAGTCATAAAATGGTGCAGGTAGATACTTCACGAACGATAAAGAACCATCACCTTGATGCTATCCTCCTGATAATGAGTGAGTTCCCATGAGATCTGGTTGTTTAACAGATCTCATCCTCCTGCTCCTGCTTTAGGAGATATCTCATTGTCCCTTGGCTTTCTGATATAATGAGGAGGCTTCCTGATTCCTCCCAGAAACAGAAGACACAATGCTTCCTTCACAGCTTGCAGAACCATGAGTCAATTACACCTCTTTTATTTACAATAATACAGAAAAGTAGAACTGCAGAGAGGAGCTGTGAAATGCCTTCAAGGCCTTTTTCCCTTTGTTTTGGCTATTAGCACAGGGCTTCTTTATATGCAAATTTCTGAAATCTTCTTGAATGTTTCCCCTTAAATGGGATTTTTGTTATTGCTACATAGCCAACCTGCTATACAGATTTCTGAAAAAGTAGAAGCAGGCTCAGTAGTGGGTAGCAAACAAAGATTGGAAGGGTTTGGAGGGATTAGATTATGACAGGGAGTGGGAGGGAGTGATTTAATCATGGATGGGTGGGGGTGGATGTGGAAGGGAAAAAGGGGTGGGTAGGGTGGGAGGGAGTAGACTGGCTGTACGGTGGTGGGAGGGTGGTGGTGGGAGGGTGGTGGGTAGTAGGAAGGGGTAGTAGCCTGCTGCAGAGGCAGAGTCTCATGGAAAATCCCTACTAGGGAAGCGCACCTGTGGCTTTGCAGGTTTGAGCCCCAATGGCTGCTCTCATGGACTGGACTAGTGTTGAGTGCCTGTAGCTTTTCCACACGGAGGGTGCAAGCTGTTCGTGGGTCTATGTATCTGGGGTCTGGAGGGTGGTGGCCCCCTGCATGGGGGCTCCAAGTCCATATTTTCCTTCTGCACTGCCCTAGTAGAGGTTTCCCAAGAATGCTTCATCTGCAGCAGGCTTCTGCCTGGAAACAGTGGGAGGTGGGGGTGAGAGGCAGATCCTTCACCAATGGTTAGGCAACATCTTCTTGATGCTGTCTTCATGATAGTGTGTTCTCATGAGATCTGGTTATATAACAGGGGGTGGCACCTCTTTCCTCTCTCAGTCTTTCTTCTACCCCTGCCATTTGAAACATCTCATTGCCCCTTGGCCTTCTGGTATGATTGGAAGGCTTCCTGATCTGATCCTCCCAGAAGCAGAAGCCACTGTGCTTCCTTTACAGCCTGCTGGACCGTGAGTCAATTAAACCTCTTTTCTTTATGATCATGCAGAAAATTAGTACTATGAAGTGGAGCTATGAAATGCCTTCAAGGCCCTTTCCCCTTTGTCTTGGCAACCAGCACTCAGCTTCTTTTCATGCAAATATCTGAATCCTTCATGAACTTTCCCCCTGAAAATGGACTATTCTGTTTTACCACATTGCCAGGCTGTGATAAAGATAGCTGACAATGTAGAACCAGGTTCAGAAGTGGGTAAAAGACAGAGGTCAGAAGAGTTGGGAAAGCTTAGAAGACAGCAAGATGAGGAAAATATTGGACCACTATAGAGAATTGTTAAGTACTTGTGATAGGAAGGCTGACAAAAGTGTAAACACTGAAGTCCAGACCTAAAAGTTCTCAGATGAAAATGAGGAATTTCCTATGAACAAGAGACAAGATTACATTTGATTGGCCTTAACAAAGAAGCTGGCTGCATGGGGACCCTGCCCTGGAGATCTGTGAAACTATGAACTTGGGGGTGATGATTTAGGATGTATCTGGTGAAATGAACATCTAGGCAGCATAGCACAAGAGGTGTCCTGCTTACATTGAACAGCTTGTGTTCTTATGGGTGACCTAAGAAGTGACTTCAAGTTGGAACTTCAAGTGGAGATCTAAAGTTTGGAAAATGTGGAGCCTGGCTAAGTGGTCAAAAAGAAAAGCCGATTTTGAGGGGGAAAATTCAAGAAGGCTTAGGGTATTTGTATAAAAAGGAACCCAGTGCAAAAAGCCAAGACAGTGGGAAACCGGCCTTGAAAGCATTTTAGAGATGTCTGCAGCAGCCCTTGCTGTCACAGGCCCTGGGGCCTAGGAGAAAAGTATGGTTTCCTAGGCCAGTCCCATGGCTCTGCTGCTGTGCTCAACCGCAGGACACTGCTGCCAGCATCCGTACAGCTCCAGCACCAGCCATGGCTGAAAGATGCACAGGTACAGCTTGGGTCATTGCTTCAGAGGTGGCTCAAAGTCTTGATGGTTTCCATATAGTGTTAAGCCAGTAGGTGCACAGAGAAAGAGATTAGAGGCTTGGGAACTCCCGTCTAGACTCCAGAAGATGTACAGAAAATCCTGGATGTTCAGGAAGAAGCTTTTCCAAGAGGCAGAGCTTCATGGGGAACCTCTACTAGAGGAGCAAAGAAGGGACCTATAGGGTTGAAGCCCCCACACAGGGAGGCATCATTCTCTAAACCCCAGATTCATAGACCCATAAACAGCTTGCACCCTCAGTGTGGGAAAGCTATGGGCACTCAACAACAGCCCTGCCCATGAGAGACAGCCGCGGAGGCTGAACGCTGCAAAGCCACAGGTGCAGATCTGCCCAAGGCCTTGGGAGCTCAGCCCTCACAGCCCTGTGCCATGGATATGGGACAAGGATTCAAAAATGGTGATTTTGGAGCTGTAGCATTAAGTGACTGGCCTGCTGGGTTTTGGACACTTATGTATCCTATGAGTCACCCACTGCCTGTACAATCATTGTACCTTGGAAGTAGTAAACTTGCTTTATAATTCACTGGCTCATGGGCAGGAGGGACTGTAGACTTGTCTCAGATAAGACTCTGGGCTTTGTGCATTTGAGTAAATGCTGGAATGAGTTAAGATTTGAGAGACTCTAGGGAAGGCATCATTACATTTTGCAATGTGAGAAAGACATGAACTTTGGGGGACCAGAGACAGAATAATAGGTTTTGGCTCTCTGTCTCTACCAAAGCTCATGTGGAATGTTAATGCAAAATGTTAAATGTGGGGGCTGATGGAAGGTGATTTAATCATGGTGGAGAGTGGAGGTTGGATGGTTGGGGGCACCGGGAGGGTGGGGGGGGATTCTGGGGTGGAGAGGGTTGGAGGGAATAGGGGTTGGGGAGGGTTGGAGGAGATTGTGGTAGGGTTGGGGGTGAAAGGCAGGAATGGGGGTGGATCCTTCACAAATGGTTAAACACCATCTCCTTAATGCTGTCCTTCTGATAGTGAGTTCTCTTCATGATTTTGGAGCTGTGAGATTGAATGAACACTGACGTACTGGATTTTGGATGTCCATTGGGCCTGTGGTCCCATTTGTGTTATTTTTCTTGGAAATTTCTTCCCTTTGGACTGAGAAAGTTTACCCAGTACCTGTACCATCATTGTACCTTGAAAGAAACAAACACCCTTTTAACTTCAGGGACTCATAGGCAGAAGAGACTGTAGCCTTGTCTCAGATGAGACTTAGAACTTTTTACATTTGAGTTAATGCAGGAAGGAGTTAAGGCTTTTGGAAACCTTTGAAAAGGCATGATTGTATTTTATTCTGTGAAAAGGATATGATATTTGGGGGGTCAAGGTCAGAATAATATGATTTGGCTGTGTGCCCCTGGAAAAACTCATGTGGAATTGTAATCCCAAATTTTGGAGATGGGGCCTGGTGGGAGATTATTTAATCATGGATGGGAGGGGTAGGGGTGGAAGAAAAAAGGGGTGGGTAGGGTGGGGAAGAATAGGCTGGCTGTAGGGCGGTGGGAGGGTGATGGATAGTAGGAATGGGGAGTAGCCTGCTGCAGAGGCCGATGCTCATGGAAAACTTCTACCAAGGCAGTGCACCTGTGGCTTTGCAGGCTTTAGCCCCCATGGCTGCTCTCATGGGCTGGGCTGGTGTTGAGAGCCTATCACTTTTCCATACTGAGGGTGTGAACTGTTGGTAGGTCTATGAATCTGGGGTCTCGAGGATGGTGGCCTCCTGCATAGTCAGTCAAAGCCCTTATTTTCCTTCCGCACTGCCACAGTACAGGATTCCCAAGAGCCTCTGCCTCTGCAGCAGGCTTCTGTCTGGAACACTAGGAGGTGGAGCTGTGTTGTGGGGCGGATCCTTCACCAATGGTTAAGCACCATCTTCTTGATGCTGACCTAGTGATAGTGAGTTCTCATGAGATCTGGTTATATAACGGTGTGGCACCTCTTTCCTCTCTCAGCCTTGCTCCTACTCCTGCCGTATGATATATTTCATTGCTGTTTTCCTATTGGTATGATTGGGAGTCTTCCTGAGTCCTCCCAGAAGCAGAAGCCACTATGCTTTCTTTACAGCCTGCAGAACCATGAGCCAATGAAACCCCTTTTCATTATGATCATACAGAAAATAAAGTACTGCGAAGTGGAGCTATGAAATATCTTCAATGACCTTTCCCCATCGTCTTGGCTGTTAGCACTGGACTTCTTTTTAATGCATATATCTGAAGCCTTCTTGAAGTTTCCCCCTGAAAATGGACTTCATTTTCTTCTACATTGTCAGGCTGCAACAAAGATAGCTGAAAATGTAAAGCAGGTTCAGAAGTGGGTAACAGCCAGAGGTTGGAGAGTTTGGAGAGCTTGAAAGAAGACAGGAAGATGAAAGAAATTTTGGACCATCGTAGGCACTTTTTGAATAGTTGTGATTAAAAGGCTGGCAGAAGGATGGACAGTGAAGGCCAGGCTTACAAGGTCTCAGATGAAAATGAGGAAATTACTGGGAACAGGAGCCGAGGTTACTTTTGTTTTGCTGTAGCAAAGAACATGGCTGCAGGGCGACCTTGCCCTCGAGAGCTGTGAAACTTTAAACTTGAGGGTGATGATTTAGTGCAAATCTGGTGGAATGAACTTCTAGGCAGCATAGCACAAGGGGGATCCTGTCTGCATCAAACAGCCCGTGTGCTTGTGTGACCGAGGTTATGTGTGACTGAGGAAATGACCTCAAGTTGGAACTTATATTTAAATGACAAGCAGAGCTCAAAAGTTTAGAACCATTTGCAGCCTGGCCAAGTGGTCAAAAAGAAAAGCTGATTTTCAGGGGGAAAATTCATGAAGGCTCCAGAAATTTGCATAAAATGGAGGCCAGTGCTAATAGCCAAGACAATGGGGGCAAAAGCCTTGGAAGCATTTCAGAGATGGTTGCAGCAGCCCTTGGTGTCACAGACCCTGGGGCCTAGGAGAGAAGAATGGTTTCTGGGGCCAGCCCCATGGCCCTGCTGCTGTGTGCAGCCTCAGGACACTGCTGCCTGCATCCCAGCAGCCGCAGCTCCTGCTCCGACCTTGGCTGAAAGATGCACAGGTACAGATTGCATCACTGCTTCAGAGGGTACAAGCTATAAGGCTTCACGGCTTCCACATAGTCTTAAGCCAGCAAGTCCATAGAGCACTAGCCCAGAGGCTTCAGAGCCTTCATATAGATTTTGGAAGATGTATGAAAATGCCTAGATGTCCAGACAGAAGGCTGCCAAAAAAGCAGAGCCTCCTGGGAAACCTCTACTAGGGCAGTGCAGAAGGAAAATATGGGGTTGGAGCCCCCACACTGGAGGCCACCATATGCAGACCCCAGACTCATAGACCCACCAAGAGCTTTGTACACTCTGTGGGTAAAAACTACAGGCACTCAACACCAGCACAGCCCATGAGGGCAACTGTGGGGACTGAAAACTGCAAAGCCACAGGTGCAGACCTGCCCAAGGCCTTGGGAGTCCAGCCCTCATGCCCTTGTGCCCTGGATGTGGGACAAGGATTAAAAAAGGATGACTTTGGAGCTGTAAGTTTGAGTAACTGGCCTGCTGGGTTTTGGATTTTCCTGGGACCTGTAAGTCCCGTTTGTGTTTCGTTGTTCTCTCTGGCAAAAATCTTCCTTTAGGGTGGGAATTCTTACTCAATGCCTGGACAATCATACCTTGGAAATAGGTAACTTGCTTTGTATTTCAGAGGCTCAGGAACAGAAGGGACTGCATCTTTCTCTCAGATGAGACTTTGGGCTTCAGACATTGAAGTAAATGCTGGAATGAGTTAAGACCTTTGAGGTCTTAGCCAAGACGATGGGGAAAAGTCATTGAAGGCGTTTCATAGCTTCACTTCACAGTATTAATTTTCTGTATGATCATAACAAAAAGGGGTTTAATCGGCTGATGGTTCTGCAGGCTGTAAAAAAAAAGCATAGTGGCTTGGGGAATTGTAAGTAAGGCATCACTGTATTTTGCAAAGTGAGAAGGACATGAGATTTAGGGAGGCAGGGACAGAATAATAAGATTCGGCTGTGTGTCGCTATGGAAACTCATGTGGAATTGTAATCAGAAATGTTAAAATTGGGGCCAGGTGGAAGGTGATTTAATCATGGAGGGCACTGGGTGTTGGAAGGTGGAGATTGGGGAGGATCGGTGGATTATGCTGGGGGTGAGGGGTGAAAAGTGGAGGTGGGGGATGATCCCTCACAAATAGTTAAACACCATCTCCTTAATCCTTTCCTCATGATGGTGAGTTCTCGTGATGGTTTTGGAGCTGTGAGATGTAATGGATATTGGTCTCCTGGGTTTTGGACTTGCATTGGCCCTGTGATCCCATTTGTGTTGTTTTCCTGGCAAACCTCTACCCTTTGGATTGAGAAAACTTACCCAATGCCTGTACCATCATTGTACCTTGAAAGAAAAGAACTCCCTTTTAAATTCAGGGACTTATAGGCAAAAGGGCCTGTAGCCTTTTCTCAGGTGAGACGTGGAACTTTTTACATTCGAGTTAATGCTGAAATGACTTAAGACTTTTGGCAACTTTTGAAAAGGCATGATTGTATTTTACTCTGTGAGAAGGATATGATATTTGGGGGATCAGGGTCAGAATAATATGGTTTAGCTGTGTGTCCCTACCTAAACTCACATGTAATTGTAATCCCGAATGTTGCAGGTGGGGCCTGGTGAGAGGTGATTTATTCATGGATGGGAGAGGGGTGGGGTTGGAAGTAAAAACAGGTGGGTAAGGTGGGGAGGAGTAGGCTGGCTGTAGGGTGGTGTGTAGCAGGAAGGGAGTAGCCTGCCACAGAGGCAGAGGCTCATGGAAAACCTCTACTAAGGCAGTGCACCTGTGGTTTTGCACCTGTGGCTTTGCAGGGTTTAGCACCTGCTGCTGCTCTCATGGGCTGGGCTGGTGTTGAGTACCTGAAGCTTTTCCACACTGGGGGTGTGAGCTGTTGGTGGGTGCATGACTCTTGGGTCTGGAGGATGGTGGCGTGGGGGCTCCAAGCCCATATTTTCCTTCTGTACTGCCCTAGTAGAGGTTTTCCAAGGGGTTCTGTCTCTGCCTCAGGCTTCTGCTTGGAAACAGTGGGTGGTGGATATGGGGAGGTGGGCAGATCCTTCACCAACAGTTAACCACAATCTTCTTGATGCTGATCTCCTGATAGTGAGCTCTCATGAGATATAGTTGTATAACAGGATGTCTCACCTCTTTCCTCTCTCTGTCTTGCTTCTACTCCTGCCATATGAAGTATTTCATTGCCGCTTGGCCTTCTGGTATAATTGGGAGGCTTTCTGAGTCCTCCTACAAGCAGAAACCACTATGCTTTCTTTACAGCCTGAAGAACTGTGAGTCAATTAGACCTCTTTTCTTTATGTAGATACAGAAAATTAATGCTGTGAAGTGAAGTTATGAAATGACTTCTAGGCATTTCCCCCATTCTCTTGGCTATTAGCGCTGAGCTTTTTACAATGCAAATATTGGAGGCCATCTTGATGTTTCCCCTGATAATGGACTTTTCTTCTTTTACCATATTGCCAGGCTGCAACAAAGATAGCTGACAGTGTAGAAGCAGGTTCCAAATCGGGTAATGGCCAGAGGTTAGAGAGTTTGGAGAGCTTGGAAGAAGATAGCAAGATGAGGGAAAGTTTGGACCATTGCAGAGACTTGTTAAATAGTTATGATTAAAAGGCTGACAGAAGGATGGACACTGAAGGCCAGGCTTGTAAAGTCTCAGATGAAAATGAGGAACTTACTGGGAAAAGGAACCAAGGTTTTTTACTTTTGCCTTAGCAAAGTAATTGGCTACACAGTGACCATTCCCTGAAGATCTGTGAAACTGAACTTTAGGGTGATGATTTAGGGTGTATCTGGTGGAATGAAATTCTAAGCAGCAAAGCTGAAGAGTTGTCCGGCCTACGTCGAACAGCCTGTGCTCCTATGTGTGATGAAAGAAATTACCATAAGTTGGAACTTATATTTAAATGAGAAGCAGAGCTTCAACATTTGGAAAATTTGTAATCTGGACAAATGGCCAAAAAGAAAAGCTGATTTTCAGGGGGAAAATCAAGAAGCCTTCGGATATTTGCATAAAAAGGAGCCCAGTGCTAATAATTCAAGACAATGGGAAAAAGGCCTTGAAGGCATTTCAGAGACCTTTGTAGCAGCCCTTGCTGTCACTGGCCCTGGGATTTAAGAGAAAAGAATAGTTTCCTGGCCCAGCCCCATGGCTCCACTGCTGTGTGCAGCCTCAGGACACTGCTGCCTGCATCCCTGCAGCTCCTTTTCCAGCTCCAGCCATGGATGAAAGATGCACAGGTACAGCTTGCGTCACTGCTTCAGAGGAAGCAAGCTCCAAGCTTTGGTGGCTTCCACATAGTGTTAAGCCAGCAGGTGCATAAAGCACAGGACTAGAAGCTTCAGAGCCTTGGTCTGGACTCCAGAGGATATATCAGAAATCCTGAGTGTCTAGCCAGAAGCTTTTCCAAGAGGCAGAGCCTCATGGTAAACCTCTACTCGGGCAATACACAAGGAAAGTATAGGGTTGGAGTCCCCATACAGGGAGGCACCATTTTCCAGACCCCAGTATCATAGACCCACCAGCTGCTTGCACCCTTAGTGTTGAAAAGCTACAGGCACTCAACACCAGCCTAGCCAATGAGGGCAGCTGTAGGGGGAAGATTCTGCAATGCCACATGTGCAGAGCTGCCCAAGGCCTTGGGATCCCAGCCATCACAAAACCCTGCGCTCTGGATGTGGACATAGATTCCAAAAAGATGATTTGGAGCTGTATGATGGAATGCCTGGCCTGCTGGGTTTTTGACTTGCAGGGGGTTTGTAAGTCCCATCTGTGTTTTGTGCTTCTTTCTGGGAAATTTCTTCTTTTTGGCTTGGAATGCTTACCCAATGCCTGTACAACCATTGTAACTTGGAAGTGGTTAAATTGCTTTGTATTTCAGAGTCTCAGGGCAGAAGATATGGCAGCCTTGTCTCAGAGGAGACTTTGGCCTTTGGACATTTGAGTAAATGCTGGGATGAGTTAAGATTTGGGGGACTCTAGGGAAGGCCTCATTGCATTTTGCAATGTAAGAAAGACATGAACTTTGGGGGACCAGGGACAGAATAATATGTTTTGGCTCTGTGTCTCTACCAAAACTCATGTAGAATTTTAATGGGAAATGTTAAAGGTGGGGGCTTGTGGAAGGTTAGTTAATCATGGTGAAGAGTGGAGGTTAGATGGTTGGGGGGTGGGGAGGGTTGGGGGGATTAAGGGGTGGGGAGGGTTGGGGGCGATTGTGGTGGGGTTGGGGGTGAAAGGCAGGGGTAGGGGGTAGATCCTTCACAAATGGACATTTGAGTAAATGCTGGAATGAGTTCAGACATTGGGGGACTGTAGAGAATGCATCATTGTATTCTGCAGTATGAGAAGGATGTGAGATTGGGGGGCCAAAGGGAGAATAATACGATTTGGCTCTGTGTCCCTACCAAAACTCATGTGGAATTATAATGGGGAATGTTAACTGTGGGGCTTGGTAGAAGGTGATTTAATCATGGTAGAGAATGGGGGTTGGAAGGGGGATGTGGGAGAATGGAGGTTCATGGTGTGGGTGAGGGTGAAACATGGGGATGGGTGGCAGATCCTTCACAAATGGTTAAATACTATCTCCTTAATGCAGTCTGTGTGATAGTGAGTTCTCGTGATAAATGAATGCTGTCCTGCTGGGTTTTGGAGTCGGATTGGGCCTGTGTCCCATTTGTGTTATTTTTCTGGGAAAACCTTCCCTTTGGTTTAAGAAAGCCTACCCAGTGCCTGTGCCATCATTGTAACTTGAAAGAAAAGAATTGTCTTTTACATTCAGGGATTCATAGGCAGAAGGGGTTGCAGCCTTGTCTTGGATGAGACTTGAACTTGCTACATTTGAGTTACTGCTGGAATGAGTTAAGACTATTTGAAACTTTTGAAAAGGCATGTTTGTATTTTTCTGTGTGAGAAGTACATGAGATGTGGGGGTGTCAGGGTCAGGATAATATGGTTTGGCTGTGTTTCCCTACAAAAACTCATGGGGAATTGTATTCCTGACAGTTGTAGGTTGGGCCTGGTGGGAGGTGATTTAATCACAAACGGGAGGTTGGTAGGGGTGGAAGGGAAAACAAATGGGTAGGATGGGGAGGAGTAGGCTGGCAGTAGGGTGGTGAGAGGTTCGTGGGCAGTAGTAAGGGCGAGTAGCCTGCTGCAGAGGCAAAGCCTCATGGAAAACCTCCACCAGGGCAGTGCGCCTATGGCTTTGCAGGGTGTAGCCCCCATGGCTGCCCTCATAGGCTGGGTTGTTGTTGAGTGCCTGTAGCTTTTCCATACTGAGAGTGCAAGCTGTTGGTGAGTCTATGATTCTGGGGTCTGAGGATGGTAACCTCCTGTGTGGGGCCTCCAAGCCCATATACTTTTTCTGCTCTGCCCTATTAGAGGTTTTCCTAGTGGGTCTGCCTTTTCCTCAGGTTTCTGCCTGGAAACAGCGAGGGGTGTGGGTGGTAGGGGGCAGAACTTTCACCAATGGTTAAGCAACATCTTCTTGATACTGACCTTGTGATAGTGAGTTCTCAGGAAATCTGGTTGTATAACAGGGTTATACAACGTGTGGCACCTTTTTCCTCTCTCTGTTTTGTTTCTACTTCTGCCATATAAAACATCCCATTGCTGCTTGGTCTTCTGGTATGATTGGGAGGCTTTCTGAGTCCTCCCAGAAGCAGAAGCCTCTATGATTTATTTAAAGCTTGCAGAACCATGAGCCAGTTCAACCTCTTTTCTTTCTGATTATGCAGAAAAATAATGCTATAAAGTGGAACTATGAAATGCCTTCAAGGCCTTTTTCCTATTCTCTTGGCAATCAGCACTCAGCTTCTTTTCAGGCAAATGTCTGAAGCCTGCATTAATTTTTCTCCTGAAATGGACTTTTCTTCCTTTACCACATTGCCAGGCTGTGACAAACGTAGCTGAAAATGTAGGAGCAGGTTGAGACGTGTGTAATGGCCAGAGGTTGGAGAGTTTGGAGGTCTTGGAAGAAGACAGGAAGATGAGGAAAAGTTTGGATCAGTGTAGAGACTTGTTAAATAGTTATAATTAAAAAGGTGACAGAAGGATGGACAGTGATCACCAGGCTTAGAAGGTCTCACATGAAAATGAAGAGCTTGCTGGGAACAGGAGTCAAGGTCACCTTTGTTTTTTCCTTAGCAAAGAATGTTGCTGCACGATGCCCCTAACCTGGAGACCTGTGAAATTTTAAACATCAGGGTGATAATTTAGAGTGTATTTGGTGGAATGAAATTTTAGGCAGCAAAGCTTAAGAGGTTTCCTGTCTGTGTCGAACAGCCTATGGTCCTATATGTGACCAAAGAAATGACCTCAAAGTGAAACTTGTATTTAAATGAGAAGGAGAGCTTAAAAGTTTGGAATTGAAGCCTGGCCAAGTGGCCAAAAAGGAAAGCTGATTATCAGTGGGAAAGTTCAAAAAGTCTTCAGAAATGTGCATAAAAAGGAGTTCAGTGCTAATAGCCAATACAATATTAAAAAGGACTTGAAGGCATTTCAGAGACTTTTGCAGCAGCCCTTGCTATCACAGGCCCTGAGGCCTGAGAGAAAAGAATGGTTTCCTTCTCCAGCCCCATGGCCCCGCTGCTATGTCCAACCTCAGGACACTGTTGGCTGCATTCCTGAAGCTCCAGCTCCAGCCTTGGCTGAAAGATGCACAGGTACAGCTTGCATCACTGCTTCAGGGGTGCAAGCTTCAAGGCTTGGTGGCTTCCACATAGTGTTAAGCCAGCAGCTGCACACAGCACAAAACTAGACGCTTGCAAGCCTTTGTCTAGACTCCAGAGTATGTACGGAAAAACCTGGGTGTTCACACAGAATCTTTTCCAAGAGGCAGAGCCTCATGGGAAACTTTTACTAGGGCAGTACAGAAGGAGAATTTAGGGCTGGAGTCCCTAAATATGGAGGCACCATTCTCCAGACTCCAGATTCATAGACTCACCAACAGCTGGCACCATTAGTATGGAAATGCTACAGGCACTCAACATCAGCCCAGCCCATGAGGGCAGCTGTGGGGTACAGACCCTGCACAGCCACAGGTGCAGAGCTGCCCAAGGCCTTGGAAGCCCAGGCATCACACACCTGTGCTCTAGATGTGAGATGTAGATTCAGAAAAGATGATTTGGAGCTGTAGGATTCAATGACTGGCCTGCTGGGTTTTTGACTTGCATGGGGTCTGTAAGTCCTTGTACATTTCAGTAAATGCTGGAATGAGTTAAGTCATTGGGGGACAGTAGAGAAGTCATCAGTGTACTTTGCAGTGTGACAAGGATACAAGATTTGGGGAGCAAGAGCCAGAATAATATGATTTGATTCTGTGTCCCTACCAATGCTCATGTGGAATTGTAGTGGGGAATGTTAAAGGTGGGACCTGGTGGGAGGTGATTTAATCATGGAGAAGAGTGGGTGTTGGAGGTAGGGTTGTGGGGAGAATGGGAGAGATTATTTTGTGGGTGGGAGTGAAAGGTGAGGGTGGGGGGCAGATTCTTCACAAATGAGTAAACACTATCTCCTTAATGCTGTCCGCATGACAGTGAGTTCTCTTGATGATTTTGGAGCTGTGAGATTGAGTGAATACTGTCCTGCTGGGTTTTGGACTTGCATTTGTGTTATTTTTCTGGGCAACTTCTTCCCTTTGGATTGAGAAACCTTACCCAATGCCTGTTCTACCTTGAAGGAAAAGAAATCCCTTTTAAATTCAGGGACTCATTGGCAGAAGGGACTGTAACCTTGTCACAGATGAGATTTTGAAATTTTTACATTCGGAATGAGTTAAGACTTTTGGAAACTTTTGAAAAGGCATGATTGTGTTTTGCTCTGTGAGAAGGACATGAGGTTCTGGGGAATCAGGGTCAGAATAATATGGGTTGGCTGTGTGTCCGTATAAAACTCACGTGTCATCCTTAATGTTGGAGGTGGGCCAGGTGGGAGGTGACTTAATCTTGGATGGGAGGGGGTTGGGGTGGAAGGAAAAGGAGGGATAGTGTGGGGAGGAGTAGGTTGTCAGTAGAGTGGTGGGAGGGTGGGAGTAACCTGCTCCAGAGGCAGAGGCTCATGGGAAACCTCTACTAGGAGAGTGCACCTGTGGCTTTGCAGGGTGTAGCCCCCATGGCTGCTCTCATGGGCTGAGTTGGTGTTGAGTGCCTGTAGCTTTTCCATACTGAGAGTGTGAGCTCTTGGTGGGCTTATTAATCTGGAGTCTAGAGGATGGTGTCCTCCTGTGTGGGGGCTCAAAGCCTATATTTTCCTTCTGCACTGCCATAGTGGAAGTTTCATAAGAGGTTCTGCCTCTGCAGGAGGCTTCTGCCTGGAAGAAGTGGGCAGTGGTGTGGTTGGAGAATCCTTCACCATTGGTTAGTCTTCTTGATGCTGATCTCCTGACAGTGAGTTCTCATGTGATCTGGTTGTCTAACAGGATGTCACACCTCTTTCCCCTCTCTGTCTTGCTCCTACTCCTGCCATATGAAGCATCTCATTGCCTCTTGGTCTTCTGATATGGTTAGGAGGGGCCTGATCAGTGTGGGCCTGCTCAGTGGACCTAGTCAGTTGGGACTTGTCAGTGAGGCCTATTTAGTGGGGGGTGGTCAGCAGGGGTCTGCTTAGAGCGGGTCTCATTAGAGGGATCTAGTAGTGCATGTCTTGGTGAGTGGGTTGATAGTGGTAGACAAATGTTTGGTGTCTGGTCAGTGCCAACCTGGGCTGTGGGACTTGGTCAGTGGAGACCTTGGGACCTAGTGAGCAGAGACGCTTGTCAGTGGGGCCCTGGTCAGGGCAGGCTGGTCCGTGGAACTTAATCAGTGGGGGCCTGGTCAGAGAGGACTTGATCATTGGTGGCTTTTGTAGCACTGGTCTACAGGGTGACCTGGTCAGCGGGGATCTGAGCAGTGCGTGCCTGTTCAGTGGGGCGTAGTCATTAGGGTCCCAGTCAGGGGCATCTTGTCACCTCAGTCCTGGTTAGCAGGGGCCTGGTCACTGGCTGCCTATTCCCTGCAGGCCTGGTCAGTGGGGCTTCGTCTTTGGGACCAGACAATGGGGTCATGATCGGTGGAACCTGATCAGTGAGGCCTTGTCAGTAAGGACCTCGTCAGTGAGGCCTTGCCAGTGAGGCCTTGTCAGTAAGGTCCTCGTCAGTGGAGTCCTGGTCATTGTGGGCCTGGCAGCGGGAATCTAGTTAGTGAGGCCTGGTGATGGGGCTCTAATCAGTGAGGGTGTGGTCAGGGAGGAAGTGATATGCTGGATCTGGTCACCAGGGACCTGGTCAGTGGGGGCTGCTGAGTACTGCTGGGAGATGTCAGGGGAAATGCATGTTATCGAGGAGCCTGTGGACAGCTGGGGTGGCCCAGTGGTGTTCAATGGCCCGTCAAAAGTGGACAAAGCAGGTGTTTGGATGGACCTGGGAGATCTTGCTCAGAGATTCTGACAGGACAAGGGTAAAGGAAGGGCCAGAGTGGCCGGAGAGATAGTCACAGTCTATGGTCTGCACAGGATGGAGGAGGCCAGGGAACAGGCAGGGTGGGCAGCTTGGTTTCAGGGAGAGGCAGGTGCATGCTGGGAGGTCAGACCCTATGAGGGTTGTGGGGGCGTCAGGTGGTGTGGGCTCCAGGTGCACCCTCAGCGCACTGGGCAGGTCTTGGCCCAGGCTCCCTGGACCTTGGCCGGGTGATGTGGTCACTTGCTGGGAGACTGTTGTCAGGTGCTGGCCACCCACCCTGGGTAGCACTGTCCCATCTCAGGACTGGACTTCCTCAGATACTGTAGAGGGCACAGCCTCCAGCCCAGGAGGGGCAGCCCCTTGGTGCAGCCTGAGCTCTCCATGGGCCTGGAGCATCCCCTGCCAGCCCTGCACTCCCTCTTCTCCCAGGTCCCGCTTTTCCAGGGTCAGCCAGTAGGGAGGCCCCGTCCTCCCTTCCCTATGTGTCTCCTGGGCTGAAACTTGCAGTGCACTGGGACAGGGATGAGGCTTCCCTAAGGCCCATTTAGGGAGAGGACTGGCTCCCAGCCTGGCACAGGTCCTCAGCTCTGCCTTGGTTGCCTTAGAATGAGATGTATCAGTCAGTGCCCTGAAGGTAAAGGTAGGAGACTGTCCCTGCTGTTGGGAGGCTGGTCTAGGGATGGAGGACTTCACAGGTCCTCCCAGTCTGTCAGGCCTGGGCAGCACTGTCCTGTTTTAGGACTCAGAAAGTCCAGTTCTGGGATGGGACGGGGCTGCCCAGGGAGGGTGGCAACGGTCTGACAGCAGTCACCAGGGAGTGACCACATCACCCAGCCGGGGTCCAGGGAGCCTGGCCTGAGACCTGCCCTGTGCACTGAGGGTGCACCTGGAGCCCACTCCACCTGATGCCCCCACAGCCCTCACAGGTCCTGACCTCCCAGCATGCACCTGCCTCTCCCTGAATTCCAGCTGTCCACCCTGCCTGTTCCCTCACTTCCTCCATCCTGTCCAGCAGGATGGGATGGGCAGGGGGACAGCCTGTGTGCACATTTCATGGCAAGCAGGAGTGACACACCATCCCTGGGAGGCGCCTTGGTTCCTCCAAAGCCCGGCCCCAGAACTCTGTCCTTGGGGTGGTTTTACCAAACCCCAAACCCAGAACTGTGGTTGTGGCTCAGGGGTCAGCACCTGCTAGTTCTACAATGTCGCCAAGGACTTCGATTGTACAATGTTTTTCTTTTCAATAGTCATTCCAAATATTGTGAGATGCATTGTTTCAGGAAGCCCCTTTCCCTCCTAAAAGCCTCCCTACTTCTCTCTAAGGAGAATGGCCCAGTCCTCTCCCGAGTTCACACATGGTAGGCGATAGCATTGCTTTTGTGTAAATTATGTAATGTAAAATTTTTTAAATCTTTGCCTTAATACTTTTAAATTTTGTTTTATTTTGAATGACTAGCCTTCATGGCCCCACTTTTTTGTACCCCAACTTGGAATGTATGAAGGGTTTTGGTCTCCCTGAGAGTGGCTCGAGGTAGCCAGGGCTTACCTGTACTCTGCCTTGATAAAAGTTGGATAAAAGTGCACATCTTAAAAAAAACTGAATGACGAAGAATTAACAAAAACAGAATTTCAGTACAGTGGACAGCTTAGCATTTTGACAATTGGGAATAAAGTGCACAGTTCTGAACTGTACAATGTAAGACACAAAAACGAAACACAGGAAATGGAAATTCAATTATGTCACTGTAGACTGGCTACTGCTCTACATGATTGTGACCAAAGTCAGAGAGCTGAAAGAGATTTCTTTCCAGAGAACAAGACATGAACAGATTTATTTACGGAAAACAATGAATTCTCATATATCTAACCTAAAAGATAACAGATTCTTTCAGAACAAGTCTAATGTAGACAGTAAAATTAACAGGCTAAAAATTAAGCTCCATCAAACAAGATGAACTCTGAGAGAATAGATGGGGCAGGCCGCCATCTTTCCTGTTCAGGCAACTTAGTCATTCCAGCCTGAGGGCTTTGGAGAGTACAAACCGACCAGGGGCAGAAGATATCCCACAGCACAGCATGGCTGCTTTACCAAATCATGGCCAGACTGCTTCTGTAAGCAGGCCCCTGACCCTGTTGCATGTCACTGGAAAGGACCTCCCAACTGGGGTCTCCAGCTACGGCCACCAGCATTCCTTGGCCAATGGAAATTTGAAGTGTTCCCGGTACAGAGCTCCCAGAGAGAGGGGCAGGCCACCACATTTGCTGTTTGGGTGACTAGCCATTCTGGACTGCGGGCTTTGGAAAGCCCAAGGTGACAAGGGGTGGAAGAGGAACCTCAGCACAGCACAGCCACACTACAAAAACGTGGCCAGACTCTTGTTTAAGTCAGTCCCCGAACACATTTCTAATCAGTGAGTGAAGACTTTCAACCAGGGTCTCCAGCTACCTTCACTGCTGTTCTCTGGCCGACAGAGGTTTCAGGCCTCCCTGAGTCAGAGCTCCCAGGGGGAGGACCAGACTGTCATCTTTGCTGTTGGGGCAACTCAGCCATTTCAGCCTTAGGGCTTCAGAGTGTTTGAGGCGACAAGGAGTGGAAGTGAACCCCGGCATAGCACAGCTGCTCTAGAAAAACGTGGCCAGACTTTATTTTAAGCAAGTCCCTGTTCTTGTTCCTCCTGACTAGATAAGACTTCTCAACTTGCCTCCAGTCACATCTTATAGGTGTGTTCATATCGGCAACAAGTTCGTACCTCAGTGGCCCAGAGCTCCCAGAGGAAGGGGCAGGCTATCATCTTCCCTGGAAAATACAAGGCAAATAGGGACTGGAGGGACCCCCAGCATACCACAGCAGCCTGACAGAAAAGTGGCCGGACAGTCTACTTGATGGACAAGTCCTCCTGGTCTGGGTCTCCAGCCAGTCCACCATTGGAGCTATCAAGCCAGTAGCAACTCAGCAATTCCCTGGACAGAGCTTCCAGGAGCAAATGAAATTCCCTCTGCCACTGTCTCTGCAGTGGAACTGCCCTTGCTACCCTCAGAATATCAAGGGAGCAAAGACCCTAAGTGCCATATCGACACCTCCAATAAGCTGCAGTTGACCCAACGAACAAGCCAGTCCAACTCCCACGGGTACCACACACCCCACACTGCTCATCACCAGAGAGGGAACCCTGGCTTGGGCTTACAACACAGACCCTCCATCCTGGGCTGATTACGCTAAGTGATTGCTAACTCACATCTCTCTGGGATGGAGCACCCAGGAGACAAGCAGAGTGGTGGAGCAGCAAGTCAGGTGATGTGGAGCCCAGAGGGCAGGGACAGCTATCTCTCTAGGCTCCACTTGCCCTTGTGAGACACTTTATCCCAGCACTTTAGGAATGCTAAGCTCAGATCAGCCCCATCTCATGTTCAAGATTGCCCAGCAGAGATCAGGTCCGAGAGTTCCCCTCTTAAAAAGGGGGACTTGCTTAGAAAAGAAGCCTGGCCATGTTTGTGTAAAGCAGCTATGCTGTGCTGGGGGTTCACTTTTGAGAGAGTTCTCCTCTGAGACTTGATCTCTGCTGAGCAGTCTTGCCCATGAGATGGGGCTGGTCTGATCTCAGCACTCCTTAGTCTGCTTGCCTCTCCCAGGACCCCAGCCTGGCCACACCTGCTTACAGGGCACTCTCGGATGCCCACAGCATAGCTTCCGTGCTAGTGGACCGTAGCTGATCAGTGGAGAGCTGCAGCAAGGTGGCCCCAACAGCCACGCACCAGTCTGCACATTACCTCTCCATACTGCAGCCCTTTGTATGGAAACTTCCTACATCACTTTGCTGTGTGTGTTTACACAGGTGGGTTTTGCTGTACTTGCCCTGACAGCACACAGGAGTGCAGCACACACACCAACCCACACCAACTGCTATTGAAGACAGAGCCTTGGTGGGCACAGAACCAAGAACCCCACCCCTGCCAGCACCTCACCCTTGAGCTAATCCTGTGCAGAGAAAAAGGGACCTTCTTATACCCTGAGCGACCACTGTTTCTTTGAGGGGCACAGAGAAGGCACCATGGTCTGCACTGGCCAGCAGCTCACCCTGAACCAACACTACCTCCAGTGCAACACACACACAGCAGGGGAGCCCTGGCCCACACCCCAGCTGTCTTGCCTCCACCACTGGGTGAACGCCCGCAGGGAGGCAGGGAATTTTGCATCCACTAGCATTCCGCCACAGTTGCCACACTTCGGTCCCCTCAGTGCAGTGGACTCCAAACCTCGAGGAGCCAGAGAACAAAGTTGGGGCCTAAGACAAGTTCCCTAGGGTTAAAGCACACAGTCCAGGAATTGGGAGCTGCACATTGGCCCCCCCAAAATCCTCCAAAAACAAAGCCAGTTGGTTGATTCCACCTTATACCACAATGAAACCCTCAAGATCATCAAATACAATAAAACAAAAATACCCTGTCCGAAGGTCAGCAACCTCAAAGATGGAAGGTGGATAAGCCCATAAAGATGAGAAAGAATCTGTGTGAGAACACTGAAAACTCAAAAAGTCAGCATGCCTTCTTTCCTCCAAATGACTGCATCAACTCTCCAGCAAGTGTTCAAAACTGGGCTGAGGCTGAGATGTCTGGAATGATACAAGCAGGGTTCAGGATATGCGTAGGAACAAAGTTCACTGAGTGAAAGAAGTATGTTGTCATGCAATACAAGTGAGCTAAAAATCATTGTAAAACATTGCAGGAGCTAACAGACAAAATAGCAAGTATAAAGAAGACATAACCGACCTAACAGAGCTGAAAAGCACACTACAAGAATTTTCATAATGGAGTCACATGGTGATTATGTGTGATTGCATTATGAAAATTATTGTAGTGTGTATGGGCACCAGAGATTGTCCTGTAGGCAGGTGTGGCCAGGCTTGGGTCCTTGGAGAGGCAAGCAGTCTAAGGAGGGCTGAGGTCAGACCAGCTCCATCTCGTGTGCAAGACCACCCAGCAGAATAGACCAAACAGAGGAAAGAATCCCAGAGGTTGAAAACTGGCTTTCTGAAATACAACAGGCAGACAAAAATGGAGGAAAAGGAATGAACAAAACATCCGAGAAATATGGGATTATATAAACGACCAAATCTATGACTGATTAATGTACCTGAAAGAGATAAGGAGAATGGAACCAGCTTGGAAAACATACTTCAGAATATCCTTCATGAGAATGTCCGAAACCTAGCCAGACAGGCCAACATTCAAATTCAGGAAATCCAGAGGACTTCAGTAAGATATTCCACGAGAAGTTCATCCCCAAGACATATAATCATCAGATTCTCCAAGGTCAAAATGAAAGAAACAGTGTTAAAGGCCGCTAGAGAGTTAAAATGGTTAAAATGAGAGCTAGAGAGTTAAATGGTTAAAAAAAAAAAGAAAAGAAATTTCAACCCAGAATTTCATGTCCAGCAAAATTAAGCATCATAAGTGAAGGAGAAACAAGATCCTTTTCAGACAAGCAAATGCTGGGAGAATTCATTATCACCAGATCTACCTTACAAGAGCTCCTGAATGAAGCACTAAATATGGAAAGAAAAGACCATCACCAGCCACTACAAAAATGCACCGAAGTACACAGACCAGTGATGCTAAAAACCGACCACATACACAAGTCTGCAAAATAACCAGCTGACAGCATGACGACAGGATCCAATCCACACATACCATTACTAACCTTAAATGGAAATGGGCTAAATGCTCTGATTGAAAGACACAGGGGGGCAAGCTGGATAAAGAACCAAGACCCATTTGAGTATGCCATCTCCAAGAAACCCATCTCACATGCGGTGCCATACATAGGCTCAAAATAAAGGAATGGAGAAAAATCTTTCAAGCAAACGGAAAACAGAAAAAAGCACGTGTTGCACTCCTAGTTTTGACAAAACGTATATACCAATAAAGATAAAAAAAGACAGAGAAAGACATCCAAAGGTGGTCCTGACCTTTGATAAATCTCATTATTGCTTGATACCAACCTGGGCTATCTTTATTGCCCAAATCAACAGGATAATTTGCTGAGGTTGTGGAGCTTCTCCCCTGCAGAGGTTCCCTGATCTCCCAAAATCTGGTTGAGATCTAAGGTTGATTTTGCTGTACAACTCCTTTTCTGAAGTTTTACTCATTTCCAACAAAGAAGGCAAGTTTTCCTGCTTCCATGATGATGGAGAGCAGGCACCTCCTTTCCTGAGTTTCAGCTTGCTTCTGACAGGGAAGGTGAGTGTAAGTTTTTTCCAGCTTCTAAGATGGCAGAGAACGATCACCAGCCTGAGCCTTATTTCCAGGTAAGTAGCTGAATTAGAGTTTTGTCTTAAAATTTTTCCTTAATGACTAAAATTTAAGATTACTCACCAGCTGCTTTTAATTTCTGCTTTTAATTTCTCCTTACCATTAGAACACTCAGTAATCATATGAATTGTGCATTTGTTGTTTTGCTTAACTCTTTTTGTTTGTTTATGCTTGGGGTTTTATTGTTGTTGTTTCACTTTTCTCCCATCTCTTCCTGACTTCGTCAAATCCAAAGGAATGTTCCAAATTGTGGGGAGCAAGGCCTCTGAATTGGCTAAAACTCCTATGGCTGCAAAAAAACAAACAAATAAACAACAACAAAAAGCATTCCAGTTAGCAGAAATTATTTTTTAAACCTTTTTTTTTACATAAGTGGTCTCATCTACATAAAAAGGTCATCCTTTTGCTAGCCAAGGCCAAACTGAAGGAGTAGTGGTGGTGTCCCAATGTGAAGATTCTGCCCTGTTCACTACAGAAACCTGAGTTTGGTTCCTAAGTCTAGTTCTTTCTGTTTGATATTTGTGTTACTTTTAAAGTGTCAGCAGTTTGTCCCAGCTATGATGTGGTAATAAAAGATTCAAAAGGATTTTCTTCACAAGTTCTATGATTAAAAGCTTAATTAAAAGCACATTTCTTTTTTTTTAATTATACTTTAAGTTCTGGGGTACATGTGCAGAACATGCAGGTTTGTTACATAGGTATACACATGCCATGGTGGCTTGCTGCATCCATCAACCCATGATCTACATTAGTTATTTCTCCTAATGCCATCCCTCTCCTAGCCCCCCACCCTCACAGGCCCTGGTGTGTGATGTTCCCCTTCCTGTGTCCATGTGTTCCCATTGTTCAACTCCCAGTTATGAGTGAGAACATGTGGTGTTTGGTTTTCTGTTCTTCTGTTAGTTTGCTGAAAATGATGGTTTCCAGCTTCATTCATGTCCCAGCAAATGACGTGAATTCATCCCTTTTTTATGGCTGCATAGTATTCCATGGTGTATATATGCCACATTTTCTTTATCCAGTCTATCATTGGTGGGCATTTGGGTTGGTTCCAAGTCTTTGCTGTTGTGAACAGTGCCACAATAAACAGACAGGTGCATGTGTCTTTATATTAGAATGATTTATAATTTGGGGGGTATATACCCAGTAATGGGATTGCTGGGTCAAATGATATTTCTGGTTGTAGATCCTTGAGGAATTGTCACACTGTCTTCCACAATGGTTGAAATAATTTATATTCCCACCAACTGTGTAAAAGCTTTCCTGTTTCTCCACATCCTCTCTAGCATCTGTTCTTTCCTGATTTTTTAACGATGACCATTCTAAGTGGTGTGAGATTGTATCTCATTGTGGTTTTGATTTCCATTTCTCTAATGACCAGTGATGATATGCTTTGCTTCACATGTTCGTTGGCTGTATAAATGTCTTCTTTGGTAAGTGTCTATTCATATCCTTTGCTCACTTTTTGATGGGTTTTTTTTCTTGTAAATTTGTTCTTTGTAGATTCTGCATATTAGCCCTGTGTCAGATGGATAGATTGCAACAATGTTCTCCCATTCTGTGGGTTGCCTGTTCACTCTGATAATGGTTTCTTTTGCGCTGCAGATACTCTTAAGTTTAGTTAGATCCCATTTGTAAATTTTGGTTTTTGTAACCATTGCTTTTGGTGTTCTAGTGATGAAGGCTCTGCCTATGGCTATGTCCTGAATGGTATTGCCTAACACAAGGACATTTCTGTGCCTGAGTGCTATACCACCCAAAGTAATTTATAGACTCATTGCTATCCCCATCAAGCTACGGTTACTTTCTTCACCGAATTAGAAAAACTACTTTAAATTTCATATGGAACCAAAAAAGAGCCCACATAGCCAAGACAATCCTAAGCAAAAACAACAAAGCTAGAGGCATTACAGTACCTGACTTCAAATTATTCTACAAGGCTACAGTAACCAAAACAGCATGGGGCTGGTACCAAAACAGATCTATAGACCAATGGAACAGAACAGAGGCCTCAGAAATGACACCACACATCTAAAAGCATCTGATCTTTGACAAACCTGACAAAAACAAGCAATGGGTAAAGGATACCCTATTTAATAAATGGTGTTGGGAAAACTGGCTAGCCGAATGCAGAAAACTGAAACTGGCCACACCCATACACCTTAAACAAAAATTAAGTAAGATGCATGAAAGAGTTAGAAGTAAGACCTAAAACCGTAAAAAATCTAGAAGAAAACCTAAGCCACCAACCTCAGGGGAAATGCACCTGTAGTGAAATGCATGGTACAAACACGCATTTCCTGCTTCCTTGAGTGGGCGACGTTGATTGCTAGTCCAACCACTTCAAGCACACCCTTGCAAATGTGGCTGGTTGCTTTTTGAGCCAGCTTGGCCTTGCCCGGCATACACAAGCCTCAATGCAACAACTGTGCTAAAAATGGAGCCACACAGAGGAAATGAGCAGCAAGCTCAGAAGCAGGGTGTGCACTGCCTTTGGGGCTCCAGTCCATGCCTCAGGGCTTGTATGGGACTGCAGGATTCTTGGTTGCCAAGAGGTAGACCATAGACCAGCTGAGGAGGACTTTATGTTCAAGGGCAGAAAGCAGCCAGGATTACCACCCAGGGGACTCAGCCTTCTGTGGCCCCGGCCAGACTTAGAATTTGGCTCAAGGCAGGACCAGCTCACTTGGAGTAGTGTGTCAGTAGCTGGGGCCTGTACATGCTAGGCAAGGCTAAGCTGGCTCAAAGAGCAACCAGCCACCACTGCAAGGGTGCTCCTGGAGGAGGTGGAGCAGCCAGCAACCTCAGCTACACAAGGAAGCAGGGATGGCCAGGTTCCCACAGCATGAGTGGCCGCCGCCTGATGGCTGATCAAGCAGAGGCCTGAGGAAAAGCAGATGACACTTGGGCCCTACCTCTAGGATAGAATAACTGATGTACCCTGACCGGTAGCGAGTGAGGTTGGTGATGGATCCATCGGCTCCTGGCACACCCTTGCAGAGGAGGCTGTTTGCTTTTTAAGCCAGCTTGGCCTTGCCTGGCATGCACAGGCCCCAGGTACAGACACGCTGCTCCCAGTGAGCTTGTTCTGCCTTGGACCAAATTCTAAGTGGCTTAGAATTTGCCCAGCATGCACAAGCCTCAATGTAATAACTGTGCAACAAATGGAGCCACATAGACGAAACGAGCAGCAGACTCAGAAGCAGGGTGTGCCCTGCCTTTGGGGCTCCAGTCGATGCCTCAGGGCTCCTATGGCACTGCGGGTTTCTTGGTTACCTAGCTGCAGACCACAGGCTGTCTTGAGGAGGACTTTATGTTCAAGTGCAGAAAGTAGTCAGGATTACCATCCAGGGGACTCTGTCTTCTGTGGTCCTCTCCAGACTTAGAATTTGGCCCAAGGCAGGACAAGCTGACTCGGAGCAGAGTGTCAGTACCTGAGGCCTATGCATGTCAGGCAAGGCCAAGCTGGCTCAGAGCAACCAGCCACTTCTGCAAGGCTGTGCCTGTAGCAGGCGGACAAGCCAGCAACCTCACCCACTCAAGGAAGCCCAGATGGCCAGGTTCCAACAGCATGAGTAGCTGCCACCTGATGGCTGATGGAGCAGAGTCCTGAGGAAAAGCAGATGGCACTGGGGCCCTAACTCTAGGGCAGAAGAACTGATGTACCATTACTGGCAGCATGTGAGGTTGGTGATTGGCCCACCTGTTCCTGGCACACCGTTGCAGAGGTGGCTGGTTGCTCTTTGAGCCAGCTTGGCCTTGCCTGGCATGCACAAGCCTCGGTGCAACAACCGTGCTACAAATGGAGCCATATATAGGAAAGGAGCAGGAGGCTCAGGAGCAGGGTGTGCACTGCCTTTGGGGCTCCAGTCCATGCCTCAGAGCTCCTATGGCACTGCAGGCTTCTTCGTTGCCAAGAGGCAGACCACAGGCCGTCTTGAGGAAGACTTTATGTTCAAGTGCAGAAAGCAGCCAGGATTACCACCCAGGGGACTCGGACTTCTGTGGCCCTGGCATGACAGAATTTGGCCCAAGGCAGGACAAGCTCACTCAGAGCACTGTGTCAGTAGGTGGGGCCTGTGCATGCGAGGCAAGGCCAAGCTGGCTCAAAGAGCAAGCAGCCACCTCTGCAAGGGTGTGCCTGGAGCAGGTGGACCAGCCACCAACCTCACCCACTGAAGGAAGCCAGGATGGCCAGGTTTCCACAGCCTGAGGGGCTGCCTCCTGATGGCTGATGGAGCAGAGGCCTGAGGAAAAGCAGGTGGCATATTTAACTCTTTAATCCATCTTAAGTTAATTTTTGTATAAAGGAGATGGCACCAGTCCATGCCTCAGGGCTCATATGGCACTGTGGGCCACAGAAGGGCGAGTCCCCAGTGTGGTAATCCTGCCTGCTTTCTGCACTTGAACATAAAGTCCTCCTCAAGATGGCCTGTGGTCTGCCTCTTGGCCCCACCTTTAGGGTAGAAGAACTGATGTACTACGTCTGGCAGTAAGTGAGGTTGGCGGCTGGTCCATCTGCTCCTGGCACACCCTTGCAGAGGTGGCTGCTTGCTCTTTGAGCCAGCTTGGCCTTGCCTGGCATGCACAAGCCTCACTGCAACAAGTGTGCTACAAATGGAGCCATATAGAGGAAATGATCAGCAGACTCAGGAACGGGGCGTGCACTGCCTTTGTGGCTCCAGTCCATGCCTCAGGGCTCGTATGGCACTGTAGGCTTCTTGGTCGCCAAGAGGCAGGCCACAGGCTGTCTTGAGGAGGACTTTATGTTCAAGTGCAGAAAGCAGCCCAGATTAGCACCCAGGGGACTGGGCCTTCTGTGGCCCTGGCCAGACTTAGAATTTGACCCAAGACAGGACAAGCTGACTCGGAGCAGAGTGTCAGTACCTGGGGCCTATGCATGCCAGGCAAGGCCAAGCTGGCTCAGAGCAAATAGCCACATCTGCAAGGCTGTGCCTGTAGCAGGCGGACAAGCCAGCAACCTCAGCTACTCAAGGAAGGAGGGATGGCCAGGTTCCCACAGCCTGAGTGGTTGCCGCCTGATGACTGATAGAGCAGAGGCCTGAGGAAAAGCATATGGCACTGGGGCCCTACCTCTAGGGTAGAAGAACTGATGTAACCTGACTGGCAGCGAGTGAGGTTGGTGGCCGGTCCACCGGCTCCTGGCACAACCTTGCAGAGATGGCCGGTTGCTTTTTGAGCTAGCATGGCCTTGCCTGGCATGCGCAAGTCTGTGCAACAACTGTGACACTAATGGAGCCACACAGAGAAAATGAGCAGCAGGCTCAGGAGCAGGGTGTGTGCTTCCTCGGGGGCTCCAGTCCATGCCTGAGGGTTCATATGGCACTGCGGGCTTCTTGGTTGCAAAGAGGTAGACCACAGGCCATCTTCAGGAGGTCTTTATGTGGAAGTGCAGAAAGCAGCCAGGATTACCACCCATGGGACTCAGCCTTTTGTGGCCCTGGCCTGACAGAATTTGGCCCAAGGCAGGACAAGCTCACTCGGAGCAACATGTCGGAACCTGGGGCCTGTGCATGCCAGGCAAGGCCAAGCTGGCTCAAAGAGCACCCAGAGCATCCATTCTGGTGGATGAGCCAACCACATGGCCAGTTTCTGGGTGTGGGCACAGTGCCACATCTTCCATCACTTTCTGATGTATCCCACCAGCACTGAAGAGACAGCCTGGAGAGAGTGCAAGAGGAAGGCTGAGAAGGATGAGATAGTGAGTGCCGGCTTCTTTCTGACCCTCAGCACACCCCCAGGTGGTGACCATCAACCTTTAGGGGTAGGAGAGCAAGACTGATGGCTTCAAATGCTTCCCCAAGAAGATGGACACAGGCCACTCAGCTCAACCTCACAGCCAATGAGTTGACAAGCAAGTAGATGACAGTGACAGGCTTTTAGAAAGAGCATCAAAAGGTGGCCAGTTTTTCTTCAGCCTAAGCCAGGCCTTGGAGCTTGACTAGGCCATCCACTTCACCAGAGATGCCTTCAAGAACATCAGTGACCTCCTTGCCAATCAGTCCAGGAAGGATCTGGACCCAGCCATGGACCTGTTAGTGCTGTCTCAGGGACACCAGACCAACATCCTGGACATCATCCTCATACACAAGGAAGTTCTTACCAAAGTCACGGAGAACAGGCAACATGTGGCAGAAGGGAAGACAGAGGTGCAGAGGCTGATGGCGTCACTATCACAGGAACAGGATTTCTTTGGCCACTTTCGCTGAAATTCACCACTTCCATCCAATTCACTCAAGTGAGAGACTTGAAATCACAGGTGGAGCATTTCTTGCAACAAGAGATACTATTTTTTCTAAAAGTCACCTAAAATTTGATAGTGTTGAATGACTAGCTATTTGATTGTGGACTTTTTCCAATTCACGGGTACATTCTACAGCAGAATGATAACAGTATCAAAGAGCTAGTGCCAGCTATCGGTGTTAGTACAAGGATGACTTTGTGCTCAACTGAAACCCAGCCGAATATAGAATTGTGTAGGGAAGTGTTAATATGGTGATAGAATAGAAACAGTAGGAAATGAACTAAAATATAATATGAATGCCTAAACTACCATTATAACTTTTTGAAGAATGATAATACCACTTGCTTTATTGCCTTTTGAAGTAGGAATATTTTAGTGGATATGCTATAGACCTGAAACCCTATAAAGAATCCCAAAGAAGCTGGCTGGATAAAGCCTACTATGGATGTCTTTATACTCAGACTGATGAGGCAATTCGAATATGTGTCCCCACCAAATCTCATGTTGAGTTATGCTTCCTAATGTTGGAGGTGGACCCTGGTATAAGGTGATTGGATCATGAAGGCAAATTTCTCATGAGTGGTTCCGCACCATCCCCTTGGTACTGTCCTCACAATCATGAGTGAATTCTCGTGAGATCTGGCCACTGAAAACTCTATATCACTCCCTACTCTCCGTGATTTCCTCTTGCCATGTGAGACAATTCACTCTTTCATTACCTTGCACAATGATTGAAAGATTTCTGAGGCCCCCCAGAAGCAGAAGCACTAAGCTTCCTGTCCACTCTGCAGAACCATGAGCCAATTAAACCTCTTTTTCAAAATAAATCTTACCAAAAATGGCAAATGAGGACTGGAGCATTGCTATAAAGATACCTGAAAATGTGGAAGCAACTTCGGAACTGGGTAATGGGTAGAGGTTGGAAGAGTTTGGAGGGCTCCAAAGAAGACAGACAGATGAGAACATTTTTGGACCATCTTAGAGACTGGTTAAATGGCTGTGACAAGAATGCTGACAAAAACATGGACAGAGAAGGCCAGGCTGAGGGGGCCTCAGATAAAAATAAGAAGCTTTCTGGAAAATGTCTCCCTTTTGGATATGGAAAGCTTACACAATGCCTGTACCATCATTGTACCTTAGACGCAGTGAACTTGCTTTTTATTTCAGAGACTCGTAGGCAAAAAAGAATGTAGCCTTGACCCAGATGAGACTTTGGACTTTGTAACTTTGAGTTAATGCTGAAATGAGTTAAGACTTTGGGAGACTGCTGGCAAGGCATGACTGTATTTTGCAATGTGAGAAGGATATGAGATTTGTGGGGTCAGGGACAGAATAATACGTTTTTTTCTCTTTGCCCCTTCCAAAACTCATGTGAAAGTACACTCCCTAATGTTAGAGTCGGGGCCTAGGTGGAAAAAGCTTTAATCATAAAGGGGTGGGAGTAGATCCTTCACAAATGGCAAAGCACCAAGCCCTTAATGCCATCCTCCTGATAGTGAGTGAGTTCTCATGAGATCTAGTAGTTTAAAAGGCTGTGGAACCTCTTTCCTCTCTCTGTCTTGTTCCAACTTCTGCCATATGAAATATGTCATTGCCGCTTGGATTTCCGGTGTGGTTAGGAGGGGCCTGATCAATGTGGGCCTGGTCAGTGGACCTAGGTCAGTGAGGACTATTTAGTGGGATCGTGGTCAGCAGGGGTCTGTTTAGAGAGGGTCTCATTAGTGGGGTCTAGTAGTGGGGGTTTTGGTGAGTGGGGACCTATTGGCTGCCAGTTGTTTCGTGTCTGGTCAGTGCAAACCTGGGTTGTGGGGCTTGATCAGTGGAGACCTGGTCAGCTGGGGCTTAGTGCTGGCCTGGTCAGCATGGGCTGCGGCACTGGTGACCAGGTCAAGGGGTGCTATTCAGTGGAGGACTGGGCACATGGGACCTAGTCAGCAGACCCTGGTGGGCGTGTCCTCATCAGTGAGGCCCTTGTCAGTGGGGAACTGGTCAGGGCAGCCTTGTCAGTGGGACCTAATCTATAGCGTCCTGGTCAGAGAGGACTTGGTCAGTGGTGACTTTTGTAGCACTGGTCTACAGGGTGACTTGGTCAGCGGGGATCTCAGCATTTGGTGCCGGTTCAGTGGGGTCTACTCACTAGGGTCCCAGTCAGGGGCATCTGGTGACCTTAGTCCTGGTTATTAGGGGTCTGATCAGTGGCAACCTGTTCCCTGGAGGCCTGGTCAGTGGGGCCTCATCTTTGGGGCCAGGGAATGAGGTCATGATCAGTGGAACCTGATCAGTGAGGCCTTGTCAATAATGACCTAGTCCGTGAGGACTTGTCAGTAAGGACTTGGTCCGTGAGGCCTTGTCAGTAAGGTCCTGGTCAGTGGTGTCCTTGTCATTGTGTGCCTGGCAGTGGGGGCCTTGTTAGTGGGGCCTGGTCATGAGGGTCTAATCAGTGAGGGTGTCGTCAGGGAGGACCTGATGTGCAGGGTCTGGTCAGCAGGGACCTGGTCAATGTGGGCTGCTGAGCACTGCTTGGATAAGCCAGGTGCAATGTGCATTATTGAAGGCCCTGTGGACAGCTGGGATAGGGCAGTGATGCCCAAGGGCCTAGGCAAAAGTGGACAAAGCACGTGTTTGGATGGACCTGGGAGATCCTGCTCAGAGATTCTGACAGGACAAAGGTAAAGGAAGGGCCAGAGTGGCTGGAGATATGGTCACAGTCTATGGGCTGCACAGGATGGAGGAGGCCAGGGAACAGGCAGGGTGGGCAGCTGGGGTTCAGGGAGAGGCAGGTGCATGCTGGGAGGTCAGACCCTTTGAGGGCTTTGGGGGTGTCAGGTTGGGTAGACTCCAGGCACTCTCACTCACATAGGATTCCAGAACACTGCTACAAGGCTCTGAGTGTTTGTCCCTCACATAGGATTCCAGAACACTGCTGCCATTGTCTGAACGTTTGTCCCCCACATAGGATTCCAGAAGCCTGCTGCTGGGGTCTGAATGTTTGTCCCCCATCTAGGATTCCAGAACACTGCTGCGAGGGTCTGAATGTATGTCCCTCACATATGATTCTAGAACATTGATGTTAGGGTCTGTATGTTTGCCCTTAACATATGATTTCAAAACACTGCTCCTGGATTCTGAATGTTTGTCCTTCACATAGGAATACAGAACACTGCTGCTGGAGTCTGAATGTTTGTCACTCACATAGAATTCCAGAACACTGCTGCGAGGATCTGAATGTTTGACCCTCACATGGGATTCCAGAACACTGCTGAGAGGGTCTAAATGTCTGTCCCTCACATAGGTTTCCAGCACAATGTTACGAGGTTCTGAATGTTTGTCCCTAACATAGGATTCCAGAGCACTCCTGCTGTGCTCTGAATGCTTCTCCCTCACATAGGATTCCAGAACACTGCTACGAGGGTCTGAATGCTTATCCCTCATATAGGATTCCAGAACACTCCTGCTGCGGTCTGAATGTTTGTTTCTCACATAGGATTCCAGAACATTCATGCTGGGGTCTCAATGTTTCCCTTAACATAGGATTTCAGAACACTGCTCTTGGGGTCTGAATGTTTGTCGCTCACATAGGATTACAGAACACTGCTGCTGGAGTCTGAATGTTTGTCAGTCACATAGAATTCCAGAACACTGCTACAAGGGTGTGAATATTTCTCCCTCACCTAGTATTCCAGAACACTGTTGCAAGGGTCTGCACGTTGGTCCGTCATATAGGATTCCAGAACACTGCTGCTGTGGTCTGAATGTTTGTCCCATAGAATTCCGGAATACTGCTACAAGGGTCTGAATGTTTGTCCTCCACATACCATTCCAGAACACTGCTGCCGTGGTCTGAATGTATGGCTGGGAGGGTCTGAATGTTTGTCCCTCACATGGGATACCAGAACACTGCTGCGAGGGTCTAAATGTCTCTCCCTCACATAAGATTCCAAGACACTGCTATGAGGTTCTGAATGTTTGTCCCTCACATAGGATTCCAGAGCGCTCCTGCTGTGGTCTGAATATTTGTCCCTCACATAGGATTCCAGAACACTGCCACGTGGGTCTGAATGTTTGCCCTCACACAGGATTCCAGAACACTACTGCTGGGGTCTGAATGTTTGACCCTGACATAGGATTCCAGATCACTCCTGCTGTGGTCTGAAATTTTGTTCATCACATAGGACTCCAGAACACTGCTAAGAGGGTCTGAATATTTGTCCCTCACATAGTATTCCAGAACACTCCTGCTGTGGTCTGAATGTTTGTTCCTCACATAGGATTCGAGAACACTCCTGTTGTGGTCTGAAAGTTTGTTCATCACATAGGACTCCAGAACACTGGTAAGAGGGTCTGAATGTTTGTCCCTCACATAGTATTCCAGAACACTCCTGCTTTGGTCTAAATGTTTGTTCCTCATATAGGATTTGAGAACACTCCTGCTGTGGTCTGAATGTTTGTCCCTCACCTAGGATTCCAGAACATTCAGGCTGGGATGTGAATGCTTGCCCTTAACATAGGATTTCAGAACACTGCTCCTGGGGTCTGAATGTGTGTCCCTCACATAGGATTTCAGAACTCTCCTGCTGTGGTCTGAAAGTTTGTACCGCACATAGGATTCCAGAACTCTCCTGCTGTGATCGGAATGTTTGTCTGTCACATAGGATTCCAGAACACTGCTGCTGGGGTCTGAATGTTTATCCCTCACATAGGATTTCAGAACACTGCTACGAGGGTCTGAAAGTTTGTCCCTCACATAGGATTCCAGAACACTGCTGCTGGGGTCTGACGTCTGTCCCTCACATCAGATTCCAGAACACTGCTGTTGGGGTTTGAATGTCTGTCCCTCACATAGAATCCCAGAACACTGCTGCGAGTGTCTGAATGTTTGTCCCGCAGATGGGATTCCAGAACACTGTTGCGAGGGTCTAAATGTCTGTCCCTGACCTAACATTCCAGCACACTGCTACGAGGTTTTGAAATGTTTTTCCCTCACATAGGATTACAGAGCACTCCTGCTGTGGTCTGAATGTTTGTCCCTCAAATAGGATTCCAGAACACTGCTGCTGGGCTCTGAATGTTTGTCCCTAACATAGGATTCCAGAACATTCCTGCTGTGGTCTGATTGTTCCTCACATAGGATTCCAGAACACTGCTACGAGGTTCTGAATTTTTGTCCCTCACATAGGATTCCAGAACACTGCTACAAGGGTTTGAAAGTTTGTCCCTCACATAGGATTCCACAACACTACTACTGGGGTCTGAATGTTTGTCCCTCACATAGGATTCTAGAACACTCCAGCTGGCTTCTGAGTGTTTGTCCCTCACATAGGATTCCTGAAGACTGCTGCTGTCGCTATAGTCGTTGCGAGTGTCTGAATGTTTGACCTTCACCAAACACCAAATATCCTGGCCCTTTAGTCTTGGACTTTCCAGCCTCCAGATCTGTGAGCAATAATCTCTGTTGTTTATGAATTACTCAGTCTAAAGTATTTTGTTATACTAGCCTAAAGAGACTAAGAGAGCATCATGTGCCCTGTCACCTCATCACCGCATTACTGAAGCTATACTAACAACAGTCACTTTTAGTGGGTGCTTCATGCATGAGAATAAACGGAAAAAATTGCAAGGCATACTAAAATACAAAAAAAGAAAAAAATACAATTTGTGTCAACAGAGCAAGCTTCAGAAGCAGACAAAGATATGATTTTGGAATTTTTTTTAAACCTCTGGAGAATATGCTAAGGGCCTAATGAATGAAGTAGACAGCATTCAAGTGTAGATGGGTAATGTAATCAGAAAGACGGACATCGTAAGAACCTTCAACATAATGTAGTGATAAAAAATGTGGTAAATAACTGAAGAATACCTCTGATGGCTTATTAGTAGACTGGACTCAACTGAGTAAAGAATCTCTGACCTTGAGGATTTATCATCAGAAACTTTGAAAACTAAAGAAACACTGAAAATAACAGAAGATGATATCCAAGACTGTGGGACAACTACAAAAGGTGAAAGAGAGTAATGAGAATACCAGGAGGAGAAGAAATAGAAGAAAGTTCTGCAACAACCATGTCTGAGAACTTCCAGTATTAATGTCAGACACCAAACCAAAGATCCAGGAAGCTCCGAGAACACCAGGCAGAATAAATGCCAGCAACCTACACTTGGACATATAATTTTCAAACTATATGAAATAAAAGATAATGGAAAACTCTGAAAGAAACCAGAGGTGGGGCAGAAAACACCTTACCTACAGAGACACAAAGATAAGAACTGCATTCAACATTGCAGAAACTGTGAAAGCAAGAAGACAGTGAAATGAAAAATTCCAAATATTGACAGAAAAAAACCCACCAACCTAAGTTTCTGTACCCACTGAAAACACCCTTCAAAAGTGAAGGAGAATTAAGGCCTTCCTCAGAAAAATAAAAATTCAAGAAACTTGTTGCCAGGAGACCTGTCTTGCAAGAAATGTTAAATGAAATTCTTTAGAGGGAAACGAAAGATATATAACTGAAACCTGGATCAACATTTTTTAAAAAAGAGCATTAAAGAAAGAATTGTGGTACAATAAAAACCTATGTATTTATTCTTAATTGATCTGGCCAAGAAGTTCATAGACAATAACAAATACACACAGATAGATTATGTATGCTTATACACAAGTGAAATGAGTAACACTAATACAAGGAATGGAATAGAAGGATGGGAGGGAGGAATTGTGGTACAATAAAAACATGTATTTATTCATAATTGATCTGACCAATAAGTTTGTAGATAATAATAAATACACACAGATAGATTGTGTATGCTTTTACACAAGTGAAATAAGGAACAATAATACAAGGAATGGAATGGAAGGATGGGAGGGAGGAATCAGGTGTTTTCTTTGTTAAGCAGGTAGTCACCCTTGAAGTGGGATAGTGTTATCTGAAAGTGGACTTGAATTGGTTGTAAATGTATATTGAGGAATTAGATGAGTTCTTTGTTAAGCAGGTAGCCTCATTTGTGGGATAGCGGGATAGTGTTATTTGAAAGTGGACTTGGATTGGTTGTAAATGTTACTGAGGAATTAGGTGTTTTGTTTGTTAAGCAGGTAGTCTTATTCGTGGGATAGTGGGATAGTGTTATTTGAAAGTGGAGTTGAATTGGTTGTAAATGTTACTGAGGAATTAGTTGTTCTGTTTGTTAAGCAGGTAGTCTTATTTGTGGGATAGTGGGATAGTGTTATTTGAAAGTGGACTTGAATTGGTTGTAAATGTATATTGCAAATTCTGTGGCAACTAGTTAAAAAAAGTTTTAAAAATAGAAGTACATGCTAAGAAAGACAGGGAAAATGTAGTCATCTAAAATCATCAATGAAAACTGCAAAAGGCAGAAAAAGAGTGGTAGACAAAAGAATGAAGACTGAGGAGAATGAATAGAAAACAGTAACAAATGTAGTAGATATTAATCGAATGATATCAATAATCACTTTGAATGTTAATGCTATGAATGTACCAATTCAAAGATAGAGATTGTCAGAGTCTATCAAAAGACAGACACATCTTGTTTCACTGCACTTTGCTTTATTGTATTTTGTGACCATGTATTTTACATATTGAAGGTTTGTCGCAACGCTGCAATAAGCAGGTCTCACTGGCACCATTGTTCCTACAGCACGTGCTCACTTCACATCTCTGTGTCACATTTCGGTCATTTTCACAGTATTTTAAGCATTTTATTATTGAATCGTTATGGTGATCTGTAATCAGTGATCTTTAATGCTACTGTTGTCATTGTTTTGGGAACCACAAATCACACCAGGATAAGACAGCAAACAATTGACAAATGCGTTTGTTCTGACTGCCCCACCAACGGGCCATTTCTCTTTCTCTCTCTTTTTCTCAGGCTTCTTTTTATTAATATTAAAATGTGGCCAATTAATAACCCTACAATAGCCTCTATATGTTCAAGTGAAAGAAGAGTTGCATGTCTGTCACTTTAAACCAAAAGGAAGAAATAATTAAGCTTAGTGAGGAAGGCATGTTGTAAGCAAGACAGGCCAGTAGCTAGACCTCATGCAGCAAACATTAGCCGAGTTGTGAATGCAAAGGAAGTGTTCTGGAAAGAAATTTAAAGTGCTACTCCAGTGAACACATGAATGATAAAAAGCTAAACAATCTTGCTGCTGTTATGAAGAAAGTTTAATTGGTCTTGATAGAAGATAAAAAAAAAACATTCCATTAAGCCTAAGCCTAACTCTCTTTTTCCTTTTTTTTCTTTGTTTTTGAGACAGAGTTTCATTTTTCTTGCCCAAGCTGGAGTGCAATGGCGTGATCTTGGCTCATCGCAACCTCTGCCTCCCAAGTTCAAGCCATTCTCCTGCCTCAGCATCCCGAGTAGCTGGGATTACAGGCATGCACCACCACGCCTGGCTAATTTTTTGTATTTTTAGTAGAGACGGGGTTTCTCCACGTTGGTCAGACTGGTGTCGGACTCCTGACCTCAGGTGATCTGCCCGCCTTGGCCTCCCAAAGTGCTAGGATTACAGGTGTGACAGCCACCGCACCCGGCCTCTCTTCAATTCTATGAAGACTTAGAGAGGTGAGGCAGCTGCAGAAGAAAAGTCTGAAGCTAGAAGAGCTTGTTTCTTGAGGTTTAAGGAAAAAAGTCATCTCCATAACATAAAAGCGCAAGATAAAGCAGTAAGTACTGTTGGAAAAGCTGCAGAAAGCTATCTAGAAGATAATTGATTAAGATGGCTACACTAAACAGATTTGCAATAGAGACAAAACAGCCTTCTACTAGAAGGAGATGCTATCTAGGATGTTCCCAGCTAGAGAGGAGTTGATGCCTGGCTTTAAGGCTTCAAAGGACATGCTGACTCTTTTGTTAAGGGCTAATGCAGTTGGTGATGTTAACTTGAAACCAATGATGATTTACTATTCTGAAAATCCAAGGGCCCTGAAGAATTATGATAAAACACAGCTCTGCCTGTACTCTACAAATGGGAACAAAGCCTGGATGACAGACTATCGGTTTACAAATATGGTTTACTGAATATCTTAAGCCCACTGTTGACACCTACTGCTCAAGAAATAAGATTCCTTTCAAAGTATTACCGCTCACTGACAATGCCCCTGGTACTCAAGGGCTTTTACAGAGATGTATAAAGAGCTGAATATTGTTTTCATGCCTACTAACCCAACATTCATTCTGGTGCCCTTGGATCAAAGAATAATTTCAACTTTCAAGTCTTATCACTTAAAAAATATATTTCATAAAGCTATAGCTTCTGTAGAAAGTGATTTCTTTGATGGATCTCAGCAAAATAATTGAAAACCTACTGGAAAGGATTCACCATTCTAGATTCCATTGAGAACATTGATGATTTAAAAAAGAAGATCAAAATAGCAACATTAGGAGAAGTTGGGGCCGGGCTTGGTGGCTCACGCCTGTAATCCCAGCACTTTCGGAGGCCAAGGCACGTTGATCATGAGGTCAGGAATTTGAGACCAGCCTGGCCAACATAGTGAAATCCTGTCTGTACGAAAAACACAAAATATATTAGCTGGGCCTGGTCGGGGGTGACTGTAATCCCAAACACTTGGGAGGCTGAGGCGGGAGAATTGCTTGAACCCGGGAGGTGGAGGTGGCAGTGAGCTGAGATTGCATCACTGCACTCCAGCCCAGGCAAGACTTCATCTCAAAAAAAAAAACAAAAAAAGAGAGAGAGAGAAGTTGGGAAGATTATTCCAACCCTCACAGATGACACAGGGGTTCACGACTTCTGTGGAGGAAGTAACTGCAGATATGGTGGAAATAACAAGAGCATTAGAATCAGAGACAGAGCCTGCAGATCTGGCGAGACTGCAGCAGGCTCCGCAGAAAACGTGAGTGGATGAGTTGCTTCCACGGATGAGCAAAGAAAGTGGTTTCTTGAGATGAAATCTACTCGTGGTGAAGACAGTGTAAACAATGTTGAGATGACAACAGATTTAGAATAAACTTAGTTGGTAGAGCAGAAGGAGGGCTTCACAGGATTGAACCCAATGATTTACAATAATACATAAACTTAGTTGGTACAGCAGTACGAAGGTTTGACAGGATTGAATCCAATTTTGAAAGTTCTACTGTGGGTAAAAAGCTATCAAACAACATTGTATGCTACAGATAATTCTTTTGTGAAAGGAAGAATCAATTGACACAGCAAACTTCAATGTTGTCTTATTTTAAGAAATTGCCACAGCCACCCCAAAGCTCAGCAACCACCACCTTACATTAAGGCAAGACCCTCCATCAGCAAGAAGACTGAAATTTGGTCAGGTGCAGTGGCTCACACCTGTCATCCCAACACCTTGGGAGGCCAAGGTGGGTGGATTGCTTGAGCTCAGGACGTCAAGGCAACATGGCAAAACCCCATCTCTACAAAAAAAAAATACAAAAATTAGCTGGACATGGTGGCGTGCACCTGTAGTCCCAGGTAGTCAGGAGTCTGAGGTGGGGGTTTGATTGAGCATGAGGTTGAGGCTGCAATTACTCCAGCCTGAGCCACAGAGTAAAACCCTGTCACACACACAAAAAAAGATTGCAGCTTTCTGAAGGCTCAGATGACTGTTAGCATTTGTTAACAATAAAGTATTTGTAAATTAAAGTGTGCACACTTTGTAGACATATGCTATTGCACACTTTATGCAGCATAGTATAAACATACTTTTACATGCACTGGGAAACCAAAAGAAATTGTATAACTCACTTTATTGCAGTGGTCTGGAACCAAACCCACATATATCTCTGATGCATGGCCATCCTGTATTGTACACTTAAAAAAAAACTTAAGAGGGTATATTTTAGGTGAAATGGTCATCTAATTTTGTTTTTTTTTTTTGAGACAGAGTCTCACTCTGTTGCCCAGGCTGGAGTGCAGTGGCATGATCTCGGCTCACTGCAAGCTCTGCCTCCCAAGTTCACACCATTATCCTGCCTCAGTCTCCCAAGTAGCTGGGACTACAGGTGCCCGCCATCACGCCCGGCTAATTTTCTGTATTTTAGCAGAAACGAGGTTTCACTGTGTTAGCCAGGATGGTCTTGATCTCCTGACCTCGTGATCCACCTGCCTCGGCCTCCCGAAGTGCTGGGATTACAGGTGTGAGCCACCATTCCCGGTCTCATTTTTTAAAAAGGGTGAGAATGAGAAATATATGGGGAGTGATGGTCAAGTTTATGGCATTATTTGTTGTGATGAGTCCTGGGGCGAATACTTACCTCTAAACTCATTAAGATGTATACATTCGGTGTCACACGCCTGTAATCCCAGCACTTTGGGAGGCCGAAGCAGGTGGTCATCTGAGGTCAGGAGTTCGAGACCAGCCTGGCCAACATGGTGAAACCCTGTCTCTACTAAAAAAATACAAAAATTAGCTGGGCGTGGGGGCGCACGCCTGTGATCCCAGCTTCTCAGGAGGCTGAGGCAGGAGAATTGCTTGAACCAGGGAGGCGGAGGTTGCAGTGAGCTGAGATCGTGTCACTGCACTCCAGCCTGGGCAACAAGAGTAAAACCTCTGTAACACACACACACACACACACACACACACACACACACACACACGGTATATATTAAATATGTGTAATTTTTGTATGTCAAACACACCTTAGTTTTATTTTATTTTATTTTATTTTTTTGAGACAGAGTCTCGCTCTGTCACCCAGGCTGGAGTCCAGTGGTGCAATCTCGGCTCACTGCAAGCTCCACCTCCCAGGTTCACACCATTCTCCTGCCTCAACCTCCGGAGTAGCTGGAACTTCAGGCACCCGCCACCACACCCGGCTAATTTTTTGTATTTTTAGTAGAGATGGCGTTTCACCGTGTTAGCCCGGATGGTCTCGATCTCCTTACGTGATCTGCCTGCCTCAGCTTCCCAAAGTGCTGCGATTACAGGTGTGAGCCACTGCGCCCAGACAATTTTTATTTTTTTGAGACAGAGTCTTACTCTGTCACCCAGGCTGGAGTGCAGTGGCACTATCTTGGCTCACTGCAACCTCTGCCTCCCATGTTCAAGCAATTCTCCTGCCTCAGTCTCCCTAGCAGCTGGGACTACAGATGCATGCTATCACACCTGGCTAATTTTTTGATTTTTAATAGAGATGAGGTTCACCATGTTGGCCAGGCTAGTCTCAAACTCCTGAACTCATGTGATCTGCCCACCTCATCCTCCCAAAGTGCTGAGATTACAGGTGTAAGCCACTTCACCTGGCAATTTTTAAATATATATAATTAAAAATTAATAAAAAACGGTATTTGCAAGTTTCCGTTTTGTTATATGCTTATTATTCTTATCTTTATGTTAGGTTGCTGTGTCAATACACTTAGGAGATCATAGTTTCTAAATTGAAATACAAATAAATATGTCTGAAATTTTTTCTTTTTTCTTTTTTTTTTTTTTTTGAGATGGACTCTCATTCTGTCACCCAGGCTGGAGTGCAGTGGTGCAATCTCAGCTCACTGCAACCTCCACCTCCCAGATTCAAGTTATTCTCCTGCCTCAGCCTCCAGAGTAGCTGGGATTACAGGCACCCACCACGACACCCAGCTAACTTTTATATATTTTTTTCTATTTTTATTAAAGACAGGGTTTCACCATGTTGGCCAGGCTGGTCTCCAACTCCTGAACTCAGATGATCCGCCCCACTCAGCCTCCTCAATTACTGGGATTACAGGTGTTAGCCACTCTGCCTGGCCTGGAATTTTTTTCTAAAATTTACATTTCTGAGTTAAGAATGCTTAAAATATTATAAAAACAGAAGTACAATTCATTATGTGTTTCATTAATTACCTTTATTAAAAACAACACAATTATATTACAATAGGACAAAAAAATGTTTAAGCAAATGAAAACAAAACCATGACATACCCAAACTCAGGAGGAGGCAACAAAGGCAGTGCTAAAGGGAAGCTTACAGCTGCAGATGCTTAAATTAAAAAGAAGAAAGATCTCAAACCTATGCTAAAGTGAAGCTTACAGCTGCAGATCCTTAAATTAAAAAGAAGAAAGATCTCAAACCCATGCTAAAGGGAAGCTTACAGCTGCAGATGCTTAAATTAAAAAGAAGAAAGATCTCAAACCCATGCTAAAGGGAAGCTTACAGCTGCAGATGCTTAAATTAAAAAGAAGAAAGATCTCAAACCCATGCTAAAGGGAAGCTTACAGCTGCCGATACTTAAATTAAAAAGAAGAAAGATCTCAAACCCATGCTAAAGGGAAGCTTATAGCTGCAGGTGCTTAAATTAAAAAGAAGAAAGATCTCAAATCAATATCCTAACATTACACCTGAAGGGGAAAAAAATACTAGTGACAAACCAAGCAAAAGGAAGAAAATAACAGATTAGAGCAGAGATAAACAGAATAAGACCAGAAAAAAAGGGAAAAAAAACAGAGTTTGTTTTTTTAAAGATCAATAAAAATTTTAAAACTCACAGCTATATTAAGAAAAAAAGAGACATCTCAAATACCAAAATCATAAATAAAAGAGGTGACAGTACAACAGATGCCACAGAAATGAAAACGATTACAAGAGACTAATGTGAGCAACCATGTGCCACAAAACTTGGCAACCTAGAATAAATTTATAAATTCCTAGAAACACAAACCACCATACTGCATCACAGAGAAATAAAAAATCCAAAGAGACCTGCAACTAGTAAGAAGATTCAACCAGTAATCAAAAACCCCACCAAAAAGAAAATTGCAGGTCCAGATAACTTCACTGGAGAATTTTACCAAACATTTCAAGAAGAATTAATGCCAATCCTCTGCAAAATATTCCAAAAATGCTCAAAAACCAGAAGGGGACATTCCAATCCATTCTATCAGGTCAACATTTATCTGGTTCCAGAGCCAGATGAACACCTTTTTTAATAAAAACACTCAAAGAATTAGTAATATATAGAAACTCCTCAGTAAATAAAGATTATACATGAAAAGCTCACAGCTAACATCATACTCAATGGTGAAAAACTAAAATCTTTTCCTCTAGGATCAGGAATAAGATAGCAACATCTCTTCCTGCCACTTCTATTCACCACAGTACTGGAATTTCTACTCAGAATAATTAGGCAACAGAAAGTAATAAAAAGCATTCAAATTGGAAAGGAAAAAGTACAAAATTTTGTTCACAGACAACAGGATATAATGTGTAAAAATCCTGAAATTCTACAAAATACTGGTAGAATAATGAAATTCAACAAAGTTTCAGGATACAGTAACACACACAAGTCAGATGCATTTCTATAAACTAACAATGAACAATCTGTAAATAAAATTTTAAAAAGAGGCCAGGTGCAGTGGCTCACACTTGTAATCCCAGCACTTTGGGAGGCCAAGGCGGGTGGACCACCTGAGGTCAGGAGTTCGTGACCAGCTGGGCCAACCCTATCTCTAATATAAATAGTAAAACTCTATCTCTATTAAAAATACAAAAATTTGCTTGGCATAGTGGCAGACACATGTAGTCCCAGCTACTTGGGAGGCTGAGGAAGGAGAATTACTTGAACTTGGAAGGTGGAGGTTGCAGTCAGCTGAGATTGTGCCACTGTGCTCCAGCTTAGGAAACAGAGTGAGACACAGTCTCAAAAAAAAAAAAAAAAAAAAAAAAGAAAGAAAGGAAAGAAAGAGAGAGAAAGAAAAGAAAAGAAAAGAAAGAGAAAACAAAAGAAATTTTTAAAAAGAATGACATTTGGCCGGGTGCGGTGGTTCATGCCTGCAATCCCAGCAGCTTGGGAGGCCGAGGCGGGCAGATCACCTGAGGTCACAAGTTCAAGACTAGCCTGGTCAACATGGAGAAACCCTGTCTCTACGAAAAATACCAAAAAATTAGCTGGGCGTGGTGGCGCGCACCTGTGATCCCAGGTACTTAAGAGGCTGAGGTTGGAGAATCGCTTGAATAAGGAAGGTGCAGGTTGCAGTGACCTGAGATAGTGCCACTGCACTCCAGCCTGGGAGACAGAGCAAGACTCCATCTCAAAAAAAAAAAAAACAGAATTACATTTAGAACAGCATTATAAAAATTAGAAATAAGCTTAACCAAGAGGGCAAAAGATTTGGACACAGAAAACTACAAAACACTGTTGAAAGAAATTAAACACAAATAAATGAAAAGAAAAGCTGGGTTTGCAGATTAGATGATTTCATCTTGGAATGATGTCAACACTACTCGAGGTGACCTAGATTCAATACAATCCTTATAAAGATTCCAATGACATTTTTGATAAACAGAAAAACCTATCCTAAAATTCATATGGAATCTCCAGGGCCCATGAATAGGCAAATCAATCTTGAAACAGAACGAAATTAAAGGTCTCAAAACAATTACAAAACTGCAATAAGCCAAAAAAAAATGTGGTCATGGCATAAAGGCACTCTTGACACACTTATGGACCAACACAACAGAGACCTCAGAAACCAACCCTGGCATATATGGTCTGATGATCTTCCACAAGGATGCCAAGACCACTCAATGGCGAAGGACACTTTCTTCAACAAATGGTGTTGGGAAAATTGTACATCTACATGCAGAACAATGAAGTTGGACTCTTACCTTACACCACGTTAAAATTAATTCAAAATGAATTATAAACCTAAATGTAAAACTAGAACTATCAAACTCCTAGGGAAAACAAATTTGGAAAATGCTTTATGATGATGAATTTGTCAATAATTTTTAGGATATGACATTAAAAGCTCAGGCAGTAAAAGCAAAAATATATCAAACCTAAAACTTCTGTACCTCAAAGGTCACAACCAACAGGGTAAAAGGCAAACTGTAGAATAAAAGAAAATACCAGTTGAGTGTCCCTTATTTGAAATGCTTGGGATGTGTTTCAGATTTTGTAATATTTGCATTATTCTTACTGGTTGAGCATCTCGAATTCAATCCCCTGAGTCTGAGATGCTCCAATAAGCATTTCCTTTGAGTGTCATGTTGGCACTCAAAAAGTTTCAGACTTTGGAGCATTTGGGATTTCAGATTTTTGGATCAGAGACATTCAACCTATAGTTGCTCATCATGTATCTCATAAGAAGTGAACATTCAGAATACGTAAAGAACTCCTACAGAGAGACTACCAGAAGCAGAGAGGAGCAAACACATTTTCACACTAGGGCACCTCCTATCTCTCCTGGATTCCAATTAGGGCAGAGTAAGTGCTAGTTCTCTGCCAACCCAGGATAAGGCCCTGCAGCTGCAGTGAAAATAATCACAGAAGAAAACTAAGAAATAAAAAATGGAGAAAGTGAGACATCAAACTAGAATTACTAGAAACCCCCAGGAAGAAGGAAGAAAAAAACCAAGAAAACAGAAAAACAATCAAACCAGTTAATTAAACCTTGGCATGACCAGAAGATCAGAGTTTCCTATAGGAGTGGAAATTTATTGACTTGAAGAGGATTTATTGATTACTGATTTGAAGAGGAAGAAAAACCATGAATGGTCTAAAGCAAAAGCCTAGTGTCTGAAGAAGTCAGTAAGGTGAAAACAAGAGCTGGCCAGAATGTCCACAGATGGTGATAAGTTTGCAAAGCCTTTACTAGACTACTCGTGAGGGTAACTAGAGGCCAAGGAGCCAACACTGTCCCCATCCTTACAGAGAGACCCTACAGAGGATTCCCAGATATACATGAAAGGACAACATCTTATCAGGTCCTCTCTGTGCAGATGTGGTTATCATTCCAAATAATGAGCTCCAGCCCCAAGACTGTTCCATCCTCAATTGCTTTGAATGGGCAATGTAGGCTCTCCACACACGAGCTATATGTAGGTTCCTTGGGTACCCAGATGGGAGCCGTGAAACACAAACCCTCCATGGTCAGGTCCGTATCTGTTTCAAGCCTTTTTCCCAGCAATCCCCAGGCCTCAGCAGCAGTGGTCTACCTCTGCTGATTCTCATTCAGAATCTAAACTTAGAAACAATTAGAACCTAGACCCAAATTCTACCCGAAAGTAACAGAATAACATAATCTATACTCTGCAGCATGACTGTTTGCCCAACGTAATGAGGATGAACTGAGAGATAATGAATGATCATGACCCTGGCCCAAGTAACAAGAATGAACTGTGAGATAAATGAATGATCATGACCAGAAAACCCCGCTACAACACAACAACAAAATAAAGTGATTAAAAAATGGACAAAGAACATTTATCCAAAGATGCAAAGATGATATACAAATAGCCAACAGATACATGAGATATATGAGAAGATGTGTAACATCACTAGTCATTAGAGAAATGCAAATAGAAACCACAATGGGACATCACTTCAAACCCAACAGAAAGTAACAAGTGCAGGTGAAACTGAAACCCTTGAACACTGTTGGTGGAAATATGAACTGGCTCCTCAAAAATAAAAATAAAAATAAAATGACCATATGATCCAGCCATCCAACTTCTACAGAGACAGAATAACTAGTAGCAGGACCTCAAACAGATATGTGCACACCTATGTTCACAGGAGCATTACACAGCCACATGGTGGAAGAAACCAAAACGTCCATCCAGAAATAGATGGATAAACAAAAGGATATATATATAGAGAGAGAGAAAAATATATATATATATATGAAGAAATATTATTCAGCCATAGAAAGGAAGAAAATCCTGACACATCTGACACATAACATGGAACCTACTTACAAAACAACAAATATTATATAACCCTAGGTATATAAGCCAAATTTTTAGAAGCACAAAGTAGAATAGTACTTGTCAGGAGGTGGAAGGAAGGGGAAATTAATAGTTGTTGAATGGGTATAGAGTTTTCCAAGATAGAAAAAAGATCTAGACATCTGCTTCACAACACTGTAAATATTCTTAACTCTACAAAACTGTATACCTACAACTGGTTATGATGGTAAATTTTAAGGTATGTGTTTGTTACCAAAATTTGAAATAATAAATTATTTATAAAAAATGATCTTTTTTGACACAGGGTCTTACTCTGTTGCCCTGGCAGGAGTGCAATGGCATGATCACAGCTCATTACAGCCTCAGCCTCCCAGGCTCAAGCAACCCTCCCACCTCAGCCTTCCGAATAGTTGGGACTACAGGTGCACACCAAGATGTCAGGCTAAATTTTGGTTTGGTTTTTTTGTAGAGAGGGTTTTGCCATGTTGCCCAGGCTGGTCTCAAACTCCTGGGCTCAAGCAATCCACCTCCCTTGGACTCCCGCAGAGCTGAGATTACAAGCATAAGCCAACATGCCCAGCCTATAAAAAATTATTTCAAAAAACCAAAAGATTAATCAAACTAGAATATTTAGAAATATTTAACCCAAAAGATGTTAGGAAAGAATATATAGAAGATCAAAAGACAGACGAAGGCCAGGCATGGTGGCTCATGCCTATAATCTGAACAGTTTGGGAGGCCAAGGTGGGTAGATTGCTTGAGCTCAGAAGTTCAAGACCAGCCTGTGCAACATGGCAAAACCCTATCTCTACAAAAAGTGTAAAAATTAGCCAGGTGTGGTGCCATGCACCTGTAGTCCCAGCTACTCAGGGGGCTCAAGTGAGGATTGGTTGGGCCTGGGAGGCAGAGGTTGCAGTGAGCCAAGATTGCACCATTGCACTACAGTCTGGGTGACAGAGCAAGACCTTGTCTTAAAAAAAAATAAACAAACAAATAGAAAATAAGTAGAAAAATGGCAGACCTAAATCCAACCTTAGCAATGATTAGTTACAATGTAACTGGACAAATACTCTACTTAAGACAGAGACTGCCAGACCTGAGAGGAAGGCAAGACCCAACAATATGGCATCCACAGAGACACAATTTAAACACAAAGACACAAACAAAGTATGAGAAAAAATATGTTATGCAGACACTAATCATAAAAATATGCTATACAGACACTAATCATAAAAAGCTTCAACAGAGATGTTAACACTAGATGAAAGAGGCTTCAGAACAAAATATATCACCAGAAATAAACAGGGTAATTTAATAAAAATAAAAGAATCAGAGAGGATGATGTTACAATTATAAATTGTGCCTCAAAGTGCACACAAAGTACACACACACAGAGCCTCAAAGTATGTGAATCAAAAACAACAGAACAAAAGCAGGAAATTGACAATCCAAAATTATAGCTGGTGAATTAATACCACTCTCTCAGTAACTGATGGAACAACCAGATAAAAATATAGGAAAAATACGGATCTAAATGACAAAATCCTGACCCAAATGGTACTTGGCAGTACCAAGATAGACTGTATGTCGATCGATTGAGAAAAGGTTCAAGCCTGAAATAGTATACAAAGTATGTTGTCTGAACACTTGAAATTAAATTAGAAACCAACAACAAATTGATATCCAGAAAAGCCTCAAATGTCTGAAAACCAAGTAATAAACTTTGAAATACCCTGTGAGTCAAAAAGTATTCACAAGGGGAGCTGGAATGTATTTGGAACAAACTTGTTATAAAAATCTCATTTCTGGTAGACTAAAGGTGACAACTTCTTTCTTGCTCCTCTCTCTGTGAGAACCAATTCCCCTTAAACCTTGCCCAGGCTACTGACTTATTTGGCCAACAGAAGGTGACAAAGGTGGTATTTGGGGACTTCAGAAGACAGGATGAGAAAACAGAACACTTATCCAGAAGAAAGCCAGTCACCAGGCAGGAAATCCCACTCCCCTGAGACCTCATGATGGAAACCACACGGCCAGTCCATGACTAGCTACACGCATTGACATCCCCCACTGAGCCTCCAGCAACACCGACTCCCAACCACTAGTGAGCCTCCAGCAACATCCACTTCCAATCACTAGTGAGCCACACTGCAAACCACTGTGCTTTCACACAATCCAGCTTGGCTGCAACTGTGTGTGAGATGAGCTGGCCACCAAGACTCTCTAAGCCAAACAACAAGTAATAATGAGTTGTTTTAAGCTGCCAAGTTTTGGGGATGGTTTCTTCAGAATAGATAACTGGAACAGAATATGGCAGCTGGAAATGAGCTGCTGTGGTAATCAGAAGCTACAATATGTGCCACGACTGTGAGGCTGACCTGTAACTGGGCCTCAAGGAGACCATTCATGCAACCTGGAAGGGCATCAAGACTCTTGGTCAGGGCCTGAAGGGCGGTGAGAAAATGTCATTGGAAACTGGAGAAAAGGCCTGAGAGTTACATGCTGAAGGACTGTGGGAAAACTACGGCCACAACATGGAAACTGAAAGGGCACTGCACCATCTCAGGGATCTGCCTAAGGAGACATCTGGGAAGAACATGGGAAGTGCTACCAGCCTCCCCTAACTGTCACTGAATAAATATGACAGGAGAGGGACATGATCTAAAGAAGGAGGTTCAGTTTTCAAACAGAATTTAGAGAAAATATAAAGAAATAAATTCTCGTCTCAAAAGGCCAAAGTAAAAAAAAAAAAAAAAAAAAAGAAGAAGAAAAAAGGAAAAAAAAATGAAAGAGAAGCCACTGAATACCCTATTGACCATAAGAAAAAGGCAGGGAAAGTTGGTCAACGGCAACCCAGGCACTGAAGGAAAAAGAACATGGAGAATGACAAAAGCCCAGTGGGAGGAGTAAAAGGACACAAACACCATTCTCAGGGACCAGGACTGGGCGCCGTTCTCAGGGACCAGGACTGGGCACTAATCACAGAACTGTAACAGGCACCCCATGGGAATGACCAACTGTTAGACGGGGCCTGCAGGTCAGCACTTCCCTCTTGCCTCCCACCAACAGCTTCTAAAGGGAAATGTCGACTGTTTTCACACCAGTCCCCTCACTGCGGCTGAGTTTGTGGGCTCAGATGATAGGTCACAACAACCTGATTCAGTCCCCACTGTGGCTGTGTGTGCAGGGTCAGATGACAGGCCACCACAACCTGATTCAGTCCCCACTGTTGCTGTGTTGGGGGGGGCAGATGACAGGTCACCACAACCTGATTCAGTCCTCACTGCGGCTGAGTATGTGTGGGTGCAGATGACAGGCCACCACAATCTGATTCAGGATTCAGTTGGGCTACCAGCCAGTGCCATAAGGAAAACCATTCTGGGGCTCTTGAGAGGGGCAAAGCATAATTTGCATGTCGGAGAAATGTTAATAGTTAAAGACTGCTGCAGGTTCCTACTATGCTTCTCATCAAGAGGTGGAATCTAATCAACATCCCCCCTTGAATCATGGCTGGTCTCAGTGATGAGTGCGACTGGGCAGTGTGGCAGGACAGATGCTCTGGGACTTCTGAGGGGCGATCATGAGAGGCCTTACAGCTCCTGCCTGGGCCTCTGGACACACACCCTGGGAGAAGCCAGACAAACCTGACTACCTGACGCTGCCAGACTGGGAGGAAGTCCGTGCTGGCCACAAAGAGAGGGCTGGGTGCCTGCTCCATGTCCCCAGCCACTAGAGTCCTTCCAGATGAGACCAGGGACATCATGAAGCAATGAACCCACACTGCCCGGTCCAGTGTCTTGACCCAGAAAATTGTGACATGTAAAAAGAATAAATTCCTGGTTTATGCCAGTAAGGTTACTGGTACATTGTTACATCTCAGATAATTAGAACCTTGAAAAACTCATGAGAGATCACAAGTAGAACCTTGATCTGAAACATGGCATGTGGCGATTTATATTGAGTATTAGGTTAAAAATGCAAGAATGGAGCATAGTTAATATTTTATGTTAAAGCTAAAACTATAATTGCCTACTTAAAATTTTTAGTTAATTACGTTGTCACTTTTTGTTCTTAACCAAGAAATCAACTAGTTTTATTCCATAAACAGTTAGAACTGATGCACACATCCGTTTTTCCTTACTCATTTTAAACAGCTATCTGAAATAGGAAGCGTAATATAATCTTTAAAGAATCTGAAAACATGACAGAAATGTTTAAACTATAAACATATATTGTATATGTTAGCATATTGTATACATTGCATATTAACATAAGCTAGAATCATTGACATAAATTTATATAAACAAAAGGTATAAAATATGACAATGCTCTTCTTGTTTTTTGTCTTTGCATATTTCTTTATTGGCCCTTGTCAAACGTGACCCACTAACTCCTGAATGCTTTCTCTCTCCCCATGGATTCCTAAGGATGTCACCACAGTGTTGGCCAGATGCACAGGTCACAGGGGACTGAACCTCATCACCCCACAAACATAACATTCAGGTTTTGCCAAGAATGACACTGTAAATGTAACAAAGCTTCTGTGCTTGTTAGTGAATACCAACTCAGCTCCTCTCCTGTATTCAGAAATAAGGATGAGGTGAAAACAACAAGCAGGCCAGGCACGGTGGCTCACGCCTGTAATCCCAGCATTTTGGGAGGCCGAGGCAGGCAGATCACCTGAGGTCGGGAGTTCGAGACCACCCTGATCAAAACAGAGAAACCCCGTCTCTACTAAAAATACAAAATTAGCCGGGCGTGGTGGCAAATGCCTGTAATACCAGCTACTCAGGAGCTGAGGCAGGAGAATTGCTTGAACCCGGGAAGTGGAGGCTGCGGTGAGCCAAGATCAAACCACTGCGCTCTAGCCTGGGCAACAAGAGCGAAACCTGTCTCAAAAGAAAAAAAATTAAAAATAAAAGAACAAGGAAACAAAAGTAACAAGGCTGACACCAGATGAGCCTGAATCTAAGCAAGAAAAGCCCAGAAGAAATCCCATTTTGGGTCACTGGCTGCATGGTAGTAATACCATACACATAAGGGAAGAGAGGAGGATGTGGCTTTCACTTTGAATTTTTTGAGCTTAAGGTAACTTTTGCATAGCTACAAAGAAGCATTCAACAGAGAGTTAAACCTATGATGGAAAGACTGAAGGGGTCCAAGCTGTAGAGAAACAGGACTGCAAACCACAAAGGGCTGAATCAGTCAAGGAGAACTGCAGGGCGGGATGAACAGGGACCAATGGAACATTTGGACAAGCTGTTGAGAAGAAAGGAGAATTCAGAGAAAAAGAACTGTCAGTGAGGTCATAATAGGAACTGTTACAGTGAACTAAATATGGCCTGGGAAGGACTCTGTACTTCTAGATTTGAGTCCCTGTGGACAAACTGCAACCTAACTTAATAGGTAGAAAGACTGAAAACCTAACTTAGGAGTATGTGCCTGTAACTATAGCTTAGTCCTGGCCAATCCCAACAGCCAAACGTCTGCCACTCACACACTGCTGAGTGTTCAGCTGTGTTCAAATAAGGCAAATGCTGAGCACTGTGACCAGTCCAGTTGTTTCTGGACCTCACTGCTGAGAACTGTAATGGACCCAGTTGCTTCTGGACCTCACTCCTCACTTCAGATTTCTGTACATCACGTTCCCTTTATTGTCTATAAATCTTCCACCACGTAGCTGTGCTGGAGTCTCACTGAATCTGCTGTGATTCTGGGGGCTGCCTGATTCGTGAATCATTCATTGCTCAATTAAGTTCCTTTAAATTTAATTCAGCTGAAGATTTTCCTTTAATAGATGGTGTCAGAAGTGGGATCTGTGGGAGCAGGACTGCTAGGGCCTCTGGAGCTATAGTGTGGTGAGCCGTGTTGCTAGGGCTTCTAATGACTCCCAGGAGTGCTGAGGTACAAGAAAGGCACCTGCAAGGACTGCTCTGTGATGGCAGCAGTGGCCCACGTGGAGCAGTTGCTACAGAGACACTGGCTGCAGTGGGGAGGAGTGGCTGGGGCTGTGTGTTCCTCGAAGCTGGTGGGAGCCAGGAATGGGTGGGAGACCCACCCCTTCTAAATTGGCAGGCAGGAGCCCCGCCCTCCCAGGCACAGCTGCAGCCATCCAGCCATGACTGCAAACCCGGGCATCTTTGCACTCTCAGAGGCCCAGCAAGCCCCCCTGCCCCTGCAGGCTCAGTCGTACCTGGTCCCACCACCTGGCGTCTCTCCGCTCCCAGAGCCCACTCCAACTTCAGATCCAAGTTGAGGCTGAACCCAGGCACAGTCGCAACCCGGCCCGGTTTCTACAAGCTCAGGGCAGTGCTGACATGCCAGCCCCCTGCCACCTCGGCCCCCTCCAGACTTTGGGCACTGATGAGCACAAGAGGGAGGTTGAGGTGGGGCTAAGAGTGGCTCAGCACTGGCCTGAAGGCACTCCTCAGCTTGAACAGCCTTGGCAATGTGGGCACAGCTAACCACAGTGTGTCTCTCTCAGCTGCTGAGAGCTGAACAGACGTTGGGATGACCTGCCTGCAGAAAGGAGCTACCCACTGCAGGTTTCCTCTGAGCTGTACTGTTGCTCAATAAAGCACCTCTTCACCTTGCTCACCTTCTACTTGCCCACATACCTCATTCTTCCTGGACACAGGACAAGAACTCGGGACCTGCCAACTAGCAGGGCTGAAAGAGGTGTAACATAAACAGGGCTGAAACGCACCCCTTGCTTGCCAAATTGCAGGCAAGAAGAAGAGAAGAGAGAAGGAGACATGAGCTGTGGCTCTTCAGGGAGCCCAGACCTAGGAGCTCCCCAAGCCAGGGCTGTGACGCCTTCTTTGGGGCTCTGCAGTTCCTGCATCTCCAAGTTTCCGGGCGCCACTGCATTCCCTGATAACCACAGTGGAAGCTGTTTGCAGTCGGCCTGGTCCAGCTGCAGCCTCACAGGGAGCTGGCACCTGTGCCGGTGCCTGGAGCTGCCCACCCCACTGCAGCTGGCATGCTTGGCTGTGTGCAGTGGCCAGATCCCATGCTTGCTTGCTCACACACCCTTCACTGCTCTGTACCCAGCTCACCCTTGGCAGGTGTGGGGTCCACACCACTAGCATGAGCCGAGTGGACAGAACGAACCCAGTGGGCCCAAGCAAAACACAGGTAAAGACACCACCAGCCAGAGGTTTCAGGCAGAAAAGTGACGTCTCAGGATTCTGTAACACTTGTGCCCTTTGACCTCTCGGAGCAGCTGGGGATTATGGTAAATTCTCTCTCGGATTTCAGAGCTCCATGGATTTGTGTTTTGAGCTCTGAGTTTCTTTGAGCAAATTTGTGTTCCAAACTGCTTTCCAGCCATGACTGGCTGGATGTTTTAGAAATTATGACAGAAACGGGACCGGGTCCAGGATCAGATTTGATCCAGTAGTTAACTGGCTTGAATCCAGTTCCAGTTAGAGATCTCCTACATCTGAATGGGTCAGAAGGAAAGTGGTAGTAAATGATAATATTGGAGGGTTGTAAAATTTGGCTTTTGAAAATTCACAGGGATTTTTGTGTTCTACCCCTTTGTTTCATTTTCCTCACATGCTTAGGTAGGAAAAAAAAATCATTGGCTAAGTCAATCAAGGGAACCTGGGAGTAAAGCCAATATATTAGGTAAAAATAGGATCCTTAATTTCTGGAAAACTTAGTTCCTTCTGGCTAATTCATTAGGCCTGGGAAGCAGCAAAGTCTTACAGAAATGGCAAAATCTTACTAAAGATAACTTACAGTGGAACATTCCAAATGAATAATGCCCTGAAGTGCATTTAAAAATGAGGGCTCCCAAATTAGTCTCATCTAGGGATGCCTATTAATATGCAGAAGCTTCTAAAAAGATTTAGAGATGGCACGGCCTATCTGGGAGCAAGTTTATGTCTTACCAGTTTGACACTGGGTGCTAAGCAAAGTGGCTCATGTCTATGTTTCGTCACATGTATTTTGCTCTGGGCAGAATGAAAAATGTTAATTTGGTTACTCCAAGCAACCCCTTGGGCAGCATCTTGCAAAGCTGACTGGATTCTTCCTGTGGCTCCATGATTTCCATTGTGATGCAGCCTGGCCCCAGAGCTATAATGTGGTGAGGAGGGTGACAGAGCATGACGTTATCTTTAAAAAAAAATGGCCAGGGCAGTGGCTCACGCCTGTAATCCCAACACTTGGGGAGGCCGAGGCAGGTGGATCACCTGAGGTCAGGAGTTCAGGGCCAGCCTGACCAACAAGGAAAAACACTGTCTCTACTGAAAACACAAAATTAGTTGGGCATGGTGGGGCATGCCTCTAATCACAGCTACTCAGGAGGCTGGGGTGGGAGAATTGCTTGAACCTGGGAGGCAGGGGGTTGCAGTAAACCGAGATCGCACCATTGCACTCCAGCCTGGGCAACAAGAGGGAAAATCCACCTCAAAAAAAGAAAAGAATAATAGATTTGCCTATAAGGTTTTATGAAAAAGTGGGGGACATTTGGCTTCCTCTCTTTAAAGAAGATTTTCAGAAAATATTAAAAAATAACGGGAGAAGGAGCCAAGATGGCCGAATAGGAACAGCTCGAGTCTACAGCTCCCAGCATGAGCGACGCAGAAGACGGGTGATTTCTGCATTTCCATTTGAGGTACTGGGTTCATCTCACTAGGGAGTGCCAGACAGTGGGCGCAGGAGAGTGGGTGAAGTGCACTGTGCACTAGCTGAAGCAGGGCGAGGCATTGCCTCACTTGGGAAGCTCAAGGGGTCAGGGAGTTAGTTACCTTTCCTGGTCAAGGAAAGGGGTGACAGACGGCACCTGGAAAATCGGGCCACTCCCACCCTAACACTGCACTTTTCTGATGGGCTTAGGAAATGGCACACCAGGAGATTATATCCGGCACCTGGCTCAGAGGGTCCTACGCCCACGGAGTCTCACTGATTGCTAACACAGCAGTCTGAGATCAAACTGCAAGGCGGCAGCCAGGCTGGGGGAGGGGCACTGGCTATTGCCCAGGCTCTCTTAGGTAAACAAAGCAGCCGGGAAGCTCGAACTGGGTGGAGCCCACCACAGCTCAAGGAGGCCTTCCGGCCTCTGCAGGCTCCACCTCTGGGGGCAGGGCACAGACAAACAAAAAGACAGCAGTAACCTCTGCAGACTTAAATGTCCCTGTCTGACAGCTTTGAGGAGAGCAGTGGTTCTCCCAGCACGCAGCCAGAGATCTGAGAATGGGCAGACTGCATCCTCAAGTGGGTCCCTGACCCCTGACCCCCAAGCAGCCTAACTGGGAGGCACCCCCCAGTAGGGGCAGACTGACACCTCACATGACCAGGTACTCCTCTGAGACAAAACTTCCAGAGAAACGATCAGACAGCAGCATTAGCGGATCAGGAAAATCCACGGATTTGCAGACACCACTGCTGATACCCAGGCCAACCGGGTCTGGAATGGGCCTCTAGCAAACTCCAACAGACCTGAAGCTGAGGGTCCTGTCTGTTAGAAGGAAAACTAACAAATAGAAAGGACATCCACACCAAAAACCCATCTGCACATCACCATCATCAAAGACCAAAAGTAGATAAAACCACAAAGATGGGGAAAAAACAGAGCAGAAAAACTGGAAACTCTAAAAAGCAGAACACCTCTCCTCCGCCAAAGGAACGCAGTTCCTCACCAGCAATGGAACAAAGCTGGACAGAGAATGACTTTGACGAGTTCAGAGAAGAAGGCTTCAGACGATCAAACTACTCCGAGCTACAGGAGGAAATTCAAACCAAAGGCAAAGAAGTTGAAAACTTTGAAAAACTTTAGATGAATGTAAACTAGAATAACCAATATAGAGAAGTGCTTAAAGGAGCTGATGGAGCTGAAAGCCAAGGCTCGAGAACTATGTGAAGAATGCAGAAGCCTCAGGAGATGATGAGATCAACTGGAAGAAAGTGTATCAGTGATGAAAGAAGAAATGAAAGAAATGAAGCAAGAAGGGAAGTTTAGAGAAAAGAGAATAAAAAGAAATGAACAAAGCCTCCAACAAATACGGGACTATGTGAAAAGACCAAATCTGCGTCTGATTGGTGTACCTGAAAGTGACAGGAAGAATGGAACCAAGTTGGAAAACACTCTGCAGGATATTATCCAGGAGAACTTCCCCAATCCAGCAAAGCAGGCTGACATTCAGATTCAGGAAATACAGAGAACGCCACAGAGATACTCCTCGAGAACAGCAACTCCAAGACACGTAATTGTCAGATTCACCAAAGTTGAAATGAAGGAAAAAATGTTAAGGGCAGCCAGAGAGAAAGGTCAGGTTACCCACAAAGGTAAGCCCATCAGACTAACTGCTGATCTCTCAGCAGAAACTCTACAAGCCAGAAGAGAGTGGGGGCCCATATTCAACATTCTTCAAGAAAAGAATTTTCAACCCAGAATTTCATATCCAGCCAAACTAAGCTTCATAAGTGAAGGAGAAATAAAATACTTTACAGACAAGCAAATGCTGAGAGATTTTGTCACCACCAGGCCTGCCCTGAAAGAGCCCCTGAAGGAAGCACTAAACATGGAAAGGCACAATCAATACCAGCCACTGCAAAAACATGCCAAATTGTAAAGACCATCTAGACTAGGAAGAAACTGCATCAGCTAACGAGCAAAATAACCAGCTAACATCATAATGACAGGATCAAATTCACACATAACAATATTAACTTTAAATGTAAATGGACTAAATGCTCCAATTAAAAGACACAGACTGGCTAATTGGATAAAGAAAGAGTCAAGACCCATCAGTGTGCTGTATTCAGGAAACCCATCTCATGTGCAGAGACACACATAGGCTCAAAACAAAATGATGGAGGAAGATCTACCAAGCAAATGGAAGACAAACAAAGGCAGGGGTTACAATCCTAGACTCTGATAAAACAGACTGTAAACCAACAAAGATCAAAAGAGACAAAGAAGACCATTACATAATGGTAAAGGGATCAATTCAACAAGAGGAGCTAACTATCCTAAATATATATGCACCCAATACAGGAGCACCCAGATTCATAAAGCAAGTCCTGAGTGACCTACAAAGAGACTTAGACTCCCACACAATAATAATGGGAGACTTTAACACCCCACTGTCAACATTAGACAGATCAATGAGACGGAAAGTTCACAAGGATACCAAGGAATTGAACTCAGCTCTGCACCAAGCGGACCTAATAGACATCTACAGAACTCTCCACCCCAAGTCAACAGAATATACATTTTTTTCAGCACCACACCACACCTATTCCAAAATTGACCACATACTTGGAAGTAAAGCCCTCTTCAGCAAATGTAAAAGAACAGAAATTAAACTGTCTCTCAGACTACAGTGCAATCAAACTAGAACACGGCATTAAGAAACTCACTCAAAACTGCTCAACTACATGGAAACTGAACAACCTGCTCCTGAATGACTACTGGGTACATAACAAAATGAAGGCAGAAATAAAGATGTTCTTTGAAACCAATGAGAACAAAGACACAACATACCAGAATCTCTGGGACTCATTCGAAGCAGTGTGTAGAGGGAAATTTATAGCCCTAAATGCCCACAAGGGAAAGCAGGAAAGATCCAAAATTGACACCCTAACATCACAATTAAAAGAACTAGAAAAGCAAGAGCAAACACATTCAAAAGCTAGCAGAAGGCAAGAAGTAACTAAAATCAGAGCAGAACTGAAGGAAATAGCAACAAAAAAAAAACCTCAAAAAATTAATGAATCCAGGAGCTGGTTTTTTGAAAGGATCAAAATTGATACACTGCTAGCAGGACTAATAAAGAAAAAAAGAAGAATCAAGTAGACACAATAAAAAATGATAAAGGGGATATCACCACTGATCCCTCAGAAATACAAACTACCATCAGAGAATACTACAAACACCTCTACGCAAATAAACTAGAAAATCTAGAAGAAATGGAAAAATTCCTCCACACATACACTCTCCCAAGACTAAACCAGGAAGAAGTTGAATCTCTGAATAGACCAATAACAGGATCTGAAATTGTGGCAATAATCAATAGCTTACCAACCAAAATGAGTCCAGGACAAGATGAATTCACAGCCAAATTCTACCAGAGGTACAAGGAGGAACTGGTACCATTCCTTCTGAAACTATTCCAATCAATAGAAAAAGAAGGAGTCCTCCCTAACTCATTTTATGAAGCCAGCATCTTCCTGATACCAAAGCCAGGAAGAGACACAACCAAAAAAGAGAATTTTAGACCAATATCCTTGACGAACATTGTTGCAAAAATCCTCAATAAAATACTGGCAAACCAAATCCAGCAGCACATAAAAAAGTTTATCCACCATGATCAAGTGGGTTTCATCCCTGGGATGCAAGGCTGGTTCAATATAAGCAAATCAATAAATGTAATCCAGCATATAAACAGAACCAAAGACAAAAACCACATGATTATCTCAATAGATGCAGAAAAGGCCTTTGACAAAATTCAACAATGCTTCATGCTAAAAACTCTCAATAAATTAGGTATTGATGGGACGTATCTCAAAATAATAAGAGATATCTATGACAAGCCCACAGTCAATATCATACTGAATGGGCAAAAACTAGAAGCATGCCCTTTGAAAACGGGCACAAGACAGGGATGCCCTCTCTCACCACTCCTATTCAACATAGTGTTGGAAGTTCTGGCCAGGGCAATTAGGCAGGAGAAGGAAATAAAGGGTATTCAATTAGGAAAAGAGGAAGTCAAATTGTCCCTCTTTGCAGATGACATGATTGTATATCTAGAAAACCCCACCGTCTCAGCCCAAAATCTCCTTAAGCTGATAAGTAACCTCAGCAAAGTCTCAGGATACAAAATCAATGTACAAAAATCACAAGCATTCTTATACACCAATAACAGACAAACAGAGAGCCAAATCATGAGTGAACTCCCATTTGCAATTGCTTCAAAGAGAATAAAATACTTAGGAATCCAATTTACAAGGGACATGAAGGACCTCTTCAAGGAGAACTACAAACCACTGCTCAATGAAATAAAAGAGGATACAAACAAATGGAAGAACATTCCATGCTCATGGATAGGAAGAATCAATATCATGAAAATAGCCATACTGCCCAAGGTAATGTATAGATTCAATGCCATCCCCATCAAGCTACCAATGACTTTCTTCACAGAATTGGAAAAAACTACTTTAAAGTTCATATGGAACCAAAGAAGAGCTTGCATCACCAAGTCAATCCTAAGCCAAAAGAACAAAGCTGGAGGCATCACCCTACTTGACTTCAAACTATACTACAAGGCTACAATAACCAAAACAGCATGGTACTGGTACCAAAACAGAGATATAGACCAATGGAACAGCACAGAGCCCTCAGAAATAATGCCGCATACCTACAACTATCTGATCTTTGACAAACCTGACAAAAACAAGGAGTGGATTCCATATTTAATAAATGGTGCTGGGAAAACTTGCTAGCCATATGTAGAAAGCTGAAACTGGATCCCTTCCTTACACCTTATACAAAAATTAATTCAAGATGGATTAAAGACTTAAATGTTAGACCTGAAAGCATAAAAACCCTAGAAGTAAAACTAGGCATTACCATTCAGGATATAGGCATGGGCAAGGACTTCATGTCTCAAACACCAGAAGCAATGGCAACAAAAGCCAAAACTGACAAATGGGATCTAATTAAACTAAAGAGCTTCTGCACAGCAAAAGAAACTGCCATCAGAGTGAACAGGCAACCTACAAAATGGGAGAAAATTTTTGCAACCTACTCATCTGACAAAGGGCTAATATCCAGAATCTACAACGAACTTAAACAAATTTACAAGAAAAAAACAAACAACCCCATCAAAAAGTGGGCAAAGGATATGAACAGACACTTCTCAAAGGAAGACGTTTATGCAGCCAAAAGACACATGAAAAAATGCTCATCATCACTGGCCATCAGAGAAATGCAAATCAAAACCACAATGAGATACCATCTCACACCAGTTAGAATGGCAATCATTAAAAAGTCAGGAAACAACAGGTGCTGGAGAGGATGTGGAGAAATAGGAACACTTTTACACTGTTGGTGGGACTGTAAACTAGTTCAATGATTGTGGTAGTCAATGTGGCGATTCCTCAAGTATCTGGAACTAGAAATACCATTTGACCCAGCCATCCCATTAGTGGGTATATAACCAAAGGACTATAAATCATGCTGCTATAAAGACACATGCACACGTATGTTTATTGTGGCACTATTCACAATAGCAAAGACTTGGAACCAACCCAAATGTCCAACAACAATAGACTGGATTGAGAAATTGTGGCACATATACACCATGGAATACTATGCAGCCATAAAAAATGATGAGTTCATGCCCTTTGTAGGGATATGGATGAAATTGGAAGTCATCATTCTCAGTAAACTATCACAAGGACAAAAAACCAAACACTGCAAGTTCTCATTCATAGATGGGAATTGAACAATGAGAACACATGGACACAGGAAGGGGAACATCACACTCTGGGGACTGTTATGAGGTGGGGGGAGGGGGGAGGGATAGCATTAGGAGATATACCTAATGCTAAATGACGAGTTAATGGGTGCAGCACACCAGACTGGCACATGTATGCATATGTAACTAACCGGCACATTGTGCACATAAACCCTAAAACTTAAAGTATAATAATAATAATAATAATAATAATAATAATGTAAAATGAAAAAATGAAAAATTTGTTTGCCTTGTAAATAAACTACCAAATAAAAAGGAAAAACAAGAGGCAGATTATTTGTGGAGATAAGTCTTCCCCCTATCAATGAGTAAAGATTTTTGCCCTTTAAAAATTTTTTAAGTCATGATTTTAGGTAAATGAATGACTTACGTTGACCTGGAATTCTATTTCACAACATCAAGTGTTTAAACCTTTAATATATTTAATAGGCTTCCCAAAATCAAATTTCAACTTCAAAATTTTCTTTTCTGACCTATAACTTTGGGATACTACAGAGGCCCCTGAAGCACCCAAAAGAGAGGTAAACAGGACTATTTAACATGTTAAGTCACATGGCTAGCACTGTCAAAATAAAAAATAATGTTGAACCTTCTTTAGGATATATTCAGTGTATGTCATCAATCCATTCTAAAATTGTATAGGATTTCTAAAATTTTTGTATTTTTTTTTTTTTTTCTGAGATGGAGTCTTGCTCTGTCACCCAGGCTGGAGTACAGTGGTGCAATCTCGGCTCACTGCAACCTCCACCTCCCGGGTTCATGCCATTCTCCTGCCTCAGCCTCCTGAGTATCTGGGACTACAGGCACCCACCACCATGCCAGGCTAATTTTTGTATTTTTAGTAAAGACGGATTTCACCATGTTAGCCAGGATGGTCTCGATTTCCTGACCTCGTGATCCTTCCACCTCGGCCTTCCAAAGTGCTGGGATTACAGGCATGAGCCACCACATCCACCCTAATTATGGTTATTAAGTCATTGTAGACCACAGAAATAACCAAACTTCCTTGTCAATTGTCTTTAACTGTAACTATTTAAAGTCATTTCCACAGTTAATTGCTTAATGGTGATGCAGTTTCTAAAAACTTCACAAGCATGCAAAATTCTAAAATATGGTGTCTCTTAGAAGATTCATGAAAGAATGAAAAGGATCCTGAAAAACACTCGTGAACACAGATTTCTAATAACTTTAATATCATGGGTAAAAATTCCCCATAAGTTCCCCGATACCCCAAGAATTGGACTGGTTAAGAATTCTCAAAAGTTAGGCTGGGTGCAGCTGCTCATGTCGGCAATCCCAGCACTTTGGGAGGCCAAGGCCAGTGGATCACTTGAGGTCAGGAGTTTGAGACCAGCCTGGCCAACAGTGAAACCCCACCTCTACTAAAAATATAAAAATTAGCCGGATGTGGTGGTATGTGCCTGTAATCCCAGCTACTCTGGAGGCTGAGGCAAGAGAATTGCTTGAACCCAGGAGGCGGAGGTTGCAGTGAGCCAAGATTGTGACACTGCACTCCAACCTAGGTAACAGAGTGAGACTCTGTCTCAAAAAAAAAAAAAAAATCCCAAAAGTTTAATAAAAAGACCAACTGGTTTATAAAACTGCTAACCTAAGTAAAACAAAAATTGTATACCAAGGAAATATTTTGCCACATTTGCAAGCTAAATCACCAATATTGAAATTGTTTAGATATATAATTTAAATAAACTCCATGGTCTAAGTCAAATCACCTATAACTACTCATCAGTTACCAGTGCCATGCACCTAATTTGGAGAAACAGCTGGTATTCAAGAGGATGTAAGTCTAATGTTAATTAAGCACAGACTTATGAAGAACCAGGATGGCCACCTTATCCTTCTTAAGTCCTTAAAACTTTTGTTATTAAAAGTTCTGCATTCCATAACTCATCATGGAAAGAGTAAATGATCCAAATTAAATATATTGGTGTGGTGATTTCTAAACTGCTAAAATAGTTTATCACCAATGTTTGGTTTGTCAAACCTATATTCCTAGGAAAACAATCAAAACTTCAGGTACATTTGGTTACCTGATGGGCCATTTAAACATTTTATAAAGGGATTTCATTCAGTTGTCATTTTCAGTGTATGTTTTCTGATTGTATAAAAGCTCTTCCATGCGAGAGAGTTGATGTTAAAATAGTAGATTATTACCCTGAAGTGTATTTTCACCAGGTAAAGAAAGCCTTTTATGGTTCACTGAGGACAGTCAACCCCTGCAAAATCTAGAATCTGATGACTGGATCTTCTGAGAACATTAGAGAAGGACTGCCCTTGCCATCCACATGACAGCAAAACTTTAAAACCTTAAACTTTGGGTTCATAGTCTCACAACTCAGAAGGGTCCTTCCACACTTGGAACCATATACCCACTGGAACCCTTAAGGTAAAGCTAACAAGGACAGATCCCCCCCAGAAGAAGATGGCATCCTTAATGTGAACAGCTTTTCCCAAGATCACAGATCAAGACTTCTCTACTATCATGAGACACTTATCTGAAGTATCTGTGCAGCTGCTAACACTTATAACATGTGGAGAAAACATGGGGTATTATAAAGATTTGGTTGTAGGGAATTAACAGAAAAACCCACTTAGTTAAGCAAGTAAACTCTTTATCTAATTCATTCTTTAATCTATTTGATTTTAGGTGGTTTGATTTATGGGGACCCTGAGTTAGGAGCATATACCAAATTCTTGGTGTTATCCCAATAGTCATAAGAGTCTCCCTGGTGCACTGTACTTACTCAAATGTTTTAAGAGTTTGCATGCAGGCATCTCTAAAATATCAAATGGTATCTCTTCAACTGGAATGACAAGAGATTAAAAAAACAAGTGCAACCATAAGGACACCGTAACCTATGAGTGACATGCTAAACCGGAAACCCAAAGCAATGAGAGTGACATGCTAAACCAGAAACCCAAAACAATGGGAGTGATGACTAAAACTGGAACCCAAAACAATGGGAGTGACGTGCTAAACCAGAAACCCAAAACAATGGGAGTGACTTGCTAAAACTGGAACCCAAAACAATGGGAGTGACGTGCTAAAACCGGAAATGAAAACAATGGGAGTGATGTGCTTAAACCAGAACCCAAAACAATGGGAGTGACCTGCTAAACCAGAAACCCAAAACAATGGGAGTGACTTGCTAAAACTGGAACCCAAAACAATGGGAGTGACGTGCTAAAACCGGAAATGAAAACAATGGGAGTGATGTGCTTAAACCAGAACCCAAAACAATGGGAGTGACCTGCTAAACCAGAAACCCAAAACAATGGGAGCATCCTGCTAAACCAGAAACTGAAAACAACGGGAGTGACCTGCTAAACCAGAAACCCAAAACAATGGGAGTGACGTGTAAAACCAGAAACCCAAAACAATGGGAGTGACCTGCTAAACCAGAAACCCAAAACAATGGGAGCGTCCTGCTAAACCAGAAACCCAAAACAATGGGAGTGATGCGCTAAAACCAGAAACCCAAAACAATGGGAGCGTCCTGCTAAACCAGAAGCCCAAAACAATGGGAGTGACGTGCTAAAACCTGGAAACCCAAAACAATGGGAGTGAGGTGCTAAAACCAGATACACAAAACAATGGGAGTGACATGCTAAAACCAGAACCCAAAACAATGGGAGTGACGTGCTAAACCAGAACCCAAAACAATGGGAGTGACGTGCTAAAACCTGGAAACCCAAAACAATGGGAGTGAGCTGCTAAAACCAGATACACAAAACAATGGGAGTGACGTGCTAAAACCAGAACCCAAAACAATGGGAGTGACGTGCTAAAACAGGAACCCAAAACAATGAGAGTGACTGCTAAACCAGAACCCAAAACAATGGGAGTGATGTGCTAAAACAGGAACCCAAAACAATGAGAGTGACGTGCTAAACCAGAAACCCAAAACAATGGTGCTAAACCAGAAACCCAAAACAATGGGAATGACGTGCTAAAACTGGAACCCAAAACAATGGGAGTGACGTGCTAAACCAGAAACCCAAAACAATGGGAATGACGTGCTAAAATCGGAACCCAAAACAATGGTAACTAAGAGTGATGCTAAGGCCCTACATTTTGGTCACACTCTCAACTAAGTGAGAACTTGACTGAAAAGGAGGATTTTTTTTTCTAAGACAGAGCCTTGGTCTGTCCCCCAGAGTGGAGTGCAGTGGCACGATCTCAGCTCACTGCAAGCTCCGCCTCCCGGGTTCAGGCCATTCTCGTGCCTCAGCCTCCTGAGTAGCTGTGACTACAGGCACCCACCACCACACTTGGCTAATTTTTTTGTATTTTTAGTAGAGATGAGGTTTCACCGTATTAGCAAGGATGGTCTCAATCTCCTGACTTCGTGATCTGCCCACCTCAGCCCCACAAAGTGCTGGGATTACAGGTGTGAGCCACCGCACCCAGCCAAAAGGAGGAATTTTTAAAGCAAAATTATGGGAGGCCATTGTTTTGAACTAAGCTCATGCAATAGGTCCCAACAGACCAAACCAAACCAAAATGGAGTCACTCGTGCTAAATGTAACATAATCAAACTAAGACTTTAAAGAAACACATAAATCCTAGAACAAACCAGGTTTTGTTTTTCTCCTGTAAACAGGATGTTCCAGCATAAGAAGATATCTTCTACTCAAGTCCTTGTTCCACCTTTTCAAATCTCACTGGTCTATTTCCCCATGGGTTTCTAAACCAAGTAAGTACATTTGCAATGGTAATAGTGACACCAGTGACTGAAGTTTTGGCCAATCTCTCAAAATTGAGAAAATAAACAAAGGGAAGGCATTGTTAAAGTGAACTAAGTATGGCCTGAGAAGGACTCCGTAATTATATATATGAGTCCTTGTGGATGAACTGCAACCTACTTTAATAGGTATACAAGAATGAAAAACTAACTTGAGAGTATGCACCTGGAACAACAGCTACATCTTGGCCAATCCCAATGGCCAAACTTCAACCTCTCAGGCACTGCCAAATGTTCAAACTGTGTTCAAACAAGGCAAATGCTGAGTTGTTTCTGTACCTCACTTCCGATTTCGGTATGCCATTTCCCTTTTGTCTATAAATCTTCTTCCACCACATGACTGCGCTGGAGTCTCTGTGAATCTGCTGTGATTCTGGGGACTGTCTGATGTGTGAATCGTTTATTGCTCAATTAAACTCCTTTAAAGTTTTTCTTTTAACAGAACTAACACAGAAGAATTTCCAGATCATGACCAGACGTTTTGTAATATCCAACCTTGTATTAACATGAATAGACTCTTCCTTAGATAGCTAACCTTGTTTTTAATATGAATAGACTCTCCCTTAGCTGAGAAAACCAGACAAACTCCATTTGGATCCTTCATTTACAAGACATCAAGGGCTCCTTACCCACACCCTTTCCTCAAGTACTTTAACTTGTGCAAGCTGATTTTCAACATATCAAAGAGTGCAATTAACTGATAAAATGCTGAGACAAGCGATGTCCGCAGTTCCCAGCAAATTACTCAGAGATAGTATCATAAAGCCCCCACATTTGTCCGGCAGATAATGCCCAGAGCCCCCTCACCTATCACTTTGTGGTGAATTTAAAGCCCCTGCACCTGGAACAGTTTGTTTTCCTGTAACCATAAGTCTTTTTAACTTTTTTGTCGTTTTTTTCTTCTGTAAAGTTGCTGCAGCTAGAATCCCCCCTCCTCTCTCTAAACCAAAGTATAAAAGAAAATCTATTCCCTTCTTCTGGGCCAAGAGAATTTTGTGCATTAGCCATCTCTCAGTCACCGGCTAATAAAGGACTCCCGAATTCATCTCAAAGTGTGGCGTTTCTCTTTAACTCACTCAGGTATGACAGTTTCCACTATGGTAGAAGACTCGAGTAAGGCAAATACAGTCCCCCTAAATTTGACTATTATTTAGGTTAATGGTGAGTTTAGAGGAAATAAGTTAAGACTACACAGAGTGGGCTAAAGTGCAAATAAACACTGGAAATATTTCCCAGAAAATATGACTTTGAATAGGCTGCTGCACACCCTGCATGTACAGATAAACTAAGAAAAAGATGTGGAGAGTTATTTAAGGACCTATGGTTAACTCAGTCCTCAAGATGTTCCGGGTTTCATCCATGAATCAAGGAGGACCTCCCAAAAGCTGTTTGGGACCACACTCTTTGAGCAAGGAGCATACCTTACGATGGAAGCTGTGCTTTAGTGGCCGATGACCATTTCCACTGCACAACACACTGTGCTTTAGCGGCAGATGACCATTTCCACTGCACAACACTACAAGTGGTTACTGCCAGGCCGGTGTGAAATATGTTCCGGCACATAATCTATGTCACCAATGAAGGTGGTGGTTCAGACTTGGTGCACACAAGCTTTCCTGTCCCACAAGAACACAGCATGCTCTCTTCTCGGATTCCATTCCAATCACGTAAAAAATATGACTGCCTTTTTTGTCTCGGCATCAGAAAGATCAGAGGAAAATTTGCACTCAACTTAGACAACTCTAAGCTCTTATAACCTGCCCATATCTACAGGTCAGCTTTATCTTATTTATGTATGTTTCCTTCAACTTGAGTTTTACTTATTTTTACTTTTCCTTTTTAATTCACAGACACCCATAAACTCAGAAAATACAGTGTAAAACAAACTGAAGAACAAATAAACAACTCACCAGAGATTTATTCATTTCCTGTTGCTCTTGGAAACACCCAGAGGACACTGGAAACATAGCTGGGATAGAAGGCAAATAACGTGGATTAAGGAGAGAACTGGTGTGGTGTGGTCCCAGATTCTTCTGCCCAACACTCTAGACACATTACCTGGGAAAGCCCGCCTCCCTCCTGAAAAAGAAAAACTTCCCCATGGGAGAAGAGACCTTCATGCCTCATTAGGGGCAGCAAAGACTCAAGTTAAGATAAGATACATCTACAAGTACATTAATTGGTAGATATTAGATGCTCAATTTATTTTTGAATAAAAATATGTATTACCTACTAATTTAGTAACAATATTATCTAAAGATATAATCTAATAATTTAATACAAAGAAACATTATAAGTTCACTAAAATAAATGTTATAGAAATATACTGGGCTGTATTAACAATTTTCCTATTAATATGTAGATTCCACAAATAACTTCATATGAGTGTTCCCATGACAGTACATCTTGCTTTTCTATACCTCAACATCATGGAAAGTGCATCTTGCAAACCAGCAATTTTGGCCTACAGTTACGTTTTTTAAAATGTACATAATATGTACTTCCTGCAGTACACCATTCTACTCATGTTTACCAATAACACTTTTCCTTCTATCCAAGCCCTCATATTATGCTCTGACAATAAATTGGGCTTTTCCATCTAACTTGTCCAGTGAATGGACAATGGAAAATGTGATGTAAATATCCATTGGTTCTTCCCTTTTTGGACAGAGTCAAATTGTGAAGAGGTCTGGAGCTAGCATGTTGGAGACACAGGGCCTAGCCAAGAGTCACCACAAACCACCAGATTGTGAAGGAAACTATCTTAAACCAACCAGACTCAGTCAAGTCACCAGGTGACTAAGGCCTTTTTGTGATCCAGGCAACACAAATATATCAACTACCCAGCTGAACCCACCACACCAAAATGCAGATCCACAGAACTTCAAACAAATAAAATGGTGGTTGTTTTTTATAAGCCAGTAAGGTTTAATTAGTTCCTTAAACAGCAAGTATTAACTGTTACACCTAAGTGAACAGAATTCATTTCTGTGTTTTTAACAAAATTACGTAGGGGGAGAAAATCTTAAATTACAAATCAAATACAATCAATAGAACTTCGCAATCTAATGCTAAATGTGGTGATGGACTAGGTTTAATATATCTCAGACGCTGGAAAAATCGAGCTAAGGTTGAAGGAATGGGACTGTGTTTGGAGAGTATTTTAATCTTCTCAAGTATGACAGGTCACTCCTGTACCCCAGACCACACTTTCAGGTCCCTTCAAATAAGGAATATTTCCTAGGTCCTTGCCTGTTGTTCTCAGCTGAATTCACCTCAACCTTCTGAAAGTTCGTCCAAACCTTCTACTATCACCTAGTCTTTGCAAATCTTGTGCATTCTAGGGAGTAGAATTAATATTTCCTGAGCGAGGAAAACTGGGATCTTCACCTGTGACCTTTTTTCCTCCTCTGAAGCACCAGTGAGAGGTTAGACCAGAGGGCTGTTCTTTCAAGTGCGCTTCTTATTCATAGGGAACCCTCCCTTTCAAACTTTGTAACACACAGTTAAGACTGAAGTACCCTTAAGGCTGACGACCATCATCCATTACACCATCTCCCTCGCGGAATCAGTGAGTTCTTCCCTGGAAACTAGGTCTCATATAAACTTCTGTAAATGCGACCCAGGAGGACTAGGCAGGTCACACAGTGAAGGAGGGAACCAGAAACTTCACTTGTTAAAGAGACACCAGGAAACCCAACTAATACAAACGGCAAGTTTAAGACTAGAGGCGCACGCGTTTCGCACTACTCCTCTGGGAATGGGGAACGTCTCCCGAGAACTGTGTGTTAGCACCGGGACACATGGGCAAACTGAGCGACATGCGCGTTGGTAACCGGGTCCCTCAGCGGCAGGACAGGAGCTTGGCCTGCAGACTCCAGGCCCAGGGCCACCGGCCTCGCCTACCCGCTCCTGCACCTCTAGAACCCGCTTCACTGCCAGGACCCCACGCCTGTCCTCCCAGTCCCCGCCAGGGTCCGCGGCCCACACCTGCACTTCAGGCCCTGCCCGCCCGCGATGCGCCCACGCGTCTGCTCCCACAACTAGGGAACACTGATCTGGCCCCCCGGGATCCCCTGAGGCCCACGGGTTCCTCTTCGCCCTCGCACCGACCCGCAGGGACATAGAACCAAGCCCCAAGCCGGCCCAGCTACAGGACCGCCTCTGGGTGCCGCACTTCCGGAGGAAAATGGCGGAGTGGGCAGGGCGGCGCAAGCGCAGAGAGAAAAGCTGGTTCCCAAGGTCCTTGATGGTAACATCATTGGAAGGTGACATTACATTTCCCATGAGGCTCTGGGGTCCCCCGTTAGGAACCTACGCAGGACATTCTGTTTTGCCCAGCAGTTGAGGTCAGTTACCCAGACACCCGGACTTAATGGATCAGGACTGGTCCCAACCCAGGTGACACAGATGTGGCATTCTGGTTCTTTATTAAATCCTGGTTTCACAGCCTGGGACATTGTGAAAATAATGGAGAAATTTCAATAGAGGCCAATTGGTCTATGCTATTAATGAGTAACTTTTTTTTTTTTTTGGAGACAGAGTCTCACTCTGTCGCCCAGGCTGGAGTGCAATGGTGCAATCTCGGCTCACTGCAACTTCCGCTTCCCGGGTTCAAGCGATTCTCCTGCCTCAGCCTCCTGAGTAGCTGGGATTACAGGCGCACGCCACCACACTCGCCTAATTTTTGTATTTTTAGTAGAGACGGGTTTTCACCATGTTGGTCAGGCTGGTCTCCAACTCCTGACCTCGCGAGCCGCCCTCCTCGGCCTCCCAAAGTGCTGGGATTACAGGCGTGAGCCACTGCTCCCAGCCCTCAAGTCCATTTTTTATAGATGCATTCGAAAGCATGAAAAAAATCATGTCTCTGTTTTACTTTAAAATTTTAAAAACACAACTAATGAATATGGTAATTCTCTTCCAATCCGTTATCTTTTCTCTCACTAAACTAATTTGTGAGCCTTCAATTTACACAGTTAGAAAATATGCTGTAGTGCATATACTAGGATAAAATAACAGGGTCATGAGACAGGTGCACTCCATAATCTTTGTGATAACTTACACTTCCAGTGTCTGATAAATATTTGCCTGCAAACTCCCACATTTCATCCATCCATCAATCAATCAAATCTACCTATCTTTATTTATTTATTGTGAGAAAGACCTGAAATTTGCCTTTCCTTCCCTGATTTCTGCCACAAACTAGGCAAGGAGTTCTGCCTAGGGGTTTCTCAGAGCTCCAGCTACCACTGAGGTTCCTAACAGGGAAACTCAGGCTTGAATACTCAGGGTTGATGTGGGAGTGCGTGTGAAACAGGGGTGGGGTGAAAGGGCAGTGACGTTTGTAGGTGGGCAGATGGGGGTGTGAAGGGCTTTCAGGTAAGAGGCACACAGGAAACTGGGAGAGGCAGCGAAAGCACCTCGCACCTCAGATCACCAGAAGACGCTCCCACCAGTGCCATGACAGTTTGCCAATGCCATGGCACCACGGGAAGTCCCTAACCCTTGCCATAGAAACAGCTGTAAGTTGCTGCCCATTTCTAGCTATTTCTGAATAACCCGCCCCTTAATTAGCATGCCATTAAAAGTGAATTATAAAAATGACTACAAGCCACCCCTAGGCTGCTGCTCTGGGAGCACAACCCACGGAGGGCTCCCTGCCCTGCCGGAGTGGACGCAGGGCTGTAACACCGCCAATGCCTCCGTAGAGCTGCTTTCTTCCACCACAGGCTTGCTTTTGGATTTCTTCCTGAGCGACGCCAAGAACCTGCCCTTCCTCAGTGTGACTCTTGCCTAAAACTTATCCCTGGTATTCTCTTTTCGTAAGCATGCCCTGACTTGTTCTTTCATCTCCTCTGATCTTGCAATTGGTCCTCAGTGACTCTATTCTGCAGATCGAGAAAACTCAACCTTAATCTTCCCAGAGCCCTGTTGTCTCCAATATTGGAATCTCTAGCCTTGTTTTCTCAGACACCTAGATTACAGGCCTCTCTCTTGAACACCTATTGGTATGGTATCTGGGGATCCTTTAAATACACGGTGATTGGCAGGGGTTACATAGCGGAAATCAGTGCCTGACAATTCGCCTTCCAGGATATGGACTGTCATTCCCTCTCTTGGTGGGCCTCAGTCTCTTATCCATAAAAGTGGAGATTGTAATACTCATTTGAATTGCAGATACCTCAACCCGAACCCACCTAATATAATGTAAAAGCCAAGAATGCAACCCCTTTCCTCACCCCGTGAAGGTAAAGCCCTCAGAGCCAAGGAGAGAAGGCTCAGCGATGGTATCTGGGTGTTTCCAACGCTAACCATGTATTGTGGTTTTTAGTGTTCAAGTTTAAGCTTCCCCAGCTTTAATTCTATTGTAACAAGATTTATTTTTGTAATTCCATTTTTGGATTCTTGATTTCTTGATAAATAAATACAGTTATTTTTGTATACCAATCTTATATAGTGTTACATTCTTAAATTTGTTCATGAGTCCTAATACTTTTTAGTAAATTTCTTATGATTTTCTAAATGCAAGATCGTGTCATCTGTACATAAAGACAACTGTACTTCTTCCTTTCCAATCTAGATGCCGTTTATTTATTTACGTTGCCAAGTTGTCCCAGCTACTACTGTTATCAAGTAAAAGGGTCTCACTGCCCAAAGCACAAGAAGCCGGTACCATGACACTGAGTTTTCGAGAAAAGAAAAAGTTTAAAGTCAAACCAAAACCTATGGGGTACAGGCGGGGCGCAGTGGCTCATGCCTGTAATCCCAGCACTTTGGAAGGCCGAGGCGGGCGGATCACAGGGTCAGGAGATTGAGACCATCTTGGCTAACACGGTGAAACCCCGTCTCTACTAAAAATACAAAAAACAAAAATTAGCCAGGCGTGAAGGCAGGTGCCTGTAGTCCCAGATACTCGGGAGGCTGAGGCGGGAGAATGGCGTGAACCCGGGAGGCGGAGCTTGCACTGAGCCGAGATCGCGTCACTGCACTCCAGCCTGGGCAACAGAGCTACACTCCGTCTCAAAAAAAAAAAAAAAGAAGCTATGGGATACAGTAAAAACAGTACTACAGTGCTAAGAGGTAAGTTTCTAGAAAAAAGCATCTACATCAAAAAAAGTAGAAAAGCTTCAAATAAACAACGTAATAATACATCTTAAATAATTAGAAAAGCAAGAGCAATCCAAAACCAAAATTAGTAGAAGGAAACATAGCAAATATCAGAGCAGAAATAAATGAAATTGAAATTTAAAAATATAAAATATCAATGAAATGAAAAGTTAATATTTTTTAAAAGACCAACAAAGTCAACAAACATTTAACCAGACTAAGAAAAAAGAGAGAAGACTCAAATACATAAAACCAGAGATTAAAAAGGAGACACTATAACTGATACTGCGGAAATTCAAAGACTCGTTAGAAACTATTATGACCGACTATATTCCAATAAATTGAAAAACCTGGAAGAAATGGCTGGGCACCGTGGCTCATGCCTGTAATCCCAACACTTTGGGAAGCCAAGGCAGTTGATCACCTGAGGTCAGGAGTTCAAGACCAGCCTGGCCAACATGGTGAAACCCCATCTCTACTGAAAATACAAAAATTAGCCAGGCATGGTGGCATGCACCTGTACTCCCAGCTACTCCAGAGGCTGAGGCAGGAAAATCACTTGAACCTGGGAGGCAGAGGTTGCAGTGAGCTGAGATTGTACCACGCTGCAGCCTGGGTGACAGAGCAAGACTCCATCTCCAAAAAAAAAAAAAAAACCTAGAAGAAATGGATAAATGAAATTGAAGCCATAATAAAACATCTCCTAGCAAAGAAAAGCCTGGATTCAATGGCTTCACTGGCTTCACTGATTAATTTTACCAAACACTGAAGGCAGAATTACTATCAATCCTACTCAAACTATTCCAAAAAACAGAGAAGACTGTAGTATTTCCAAACTCATCCTATGAAAAAGACCATTCATCATGTCTAAGGGGGATTTATACCGAGGATGCCAACATGGTTCAACATATGCAAATCAATGAATGTGACACATCATATCAACAGAATGAAGGCCAAAAACCTTATGATAATTTCAATTGATGCTGAAAAGCATTTAATAAAATTCAACATCCCTGTGATAAAAAGAAACCCTCAAAAAAAACTAGATATAGAAGGAACATACCACAACTCAATAAAAACCATATGCAACAGACCCACAGCCAGTATCATCCTGAACAGGGAAAAGCTGAAAGCCTTTCTTCTAAGATCTGGAACAAGACAGGAATGTCCACTTCCAACACTGTTACTCAACATAGTACTGGAAGTCCTAGCTAGAGCAATTCAGACAAGAGAAAAACAATAAAAGGGATCCAAATTGGAAAGAAGTAAAATTATTACTGTTTTCTTGTTTGCAGATGATTTGATCTTATATTTGGAAAAACCTAAGGACTGCACCAAAAAACTATTAGAACTGATCAACAAATTCAGAGTCACAGGATACAAAATCAAACTACAAAAGTCAGTAGCATTTCTAAATGACAAAAATGAACAATCTAAAGAAGAAAATCAAGAATGTAATACCATTTACAATAACTACAAATAAAATAAAATATCTAGGAATAAACATAACAGAAGAAGTGAAAGATCTCTACAATGAAAACTACAAAACATCGATGCAAAAAAATTAAAGAGGACACCAAAAGGAAAAAAAAAGGAAAGATAGTTCATGTTCATTGATTGGAAGAGTAAATATTGTTAAAATACCCATACTTCACAAAGCAATCTACAGATTCAATGCAATCCCTATTGAAATACTAATAACACTCTTCACTGAAATAGAAAAAAAATCCTAAAATTTATACGAAACCATAAAAGACCCAGAATACCAAAAGCCATCCTGAGCAAAAAGAACAATACTGGAAGAATCACATCACCTGACTTTAAATTATAGTACAGAGCAATTGTAAACAAAACAGCATGGTACTGGCATAAAACAGACACGTAGACCAATGGAACAGAATAGAGAACCCAGAAATAAATCCATACATTTACAATTAACTCATTTTCAATGAAGGTGCCAAGAATATACATGAGGGAGAGGACAGTCTCTTCAACAAATTGTGCTGGGAAAACTAGATATTCATTGGCAGATTTTTTTTTTTTTGAGATGGAGTCTAGCTCTGTTGCCCAGGCTGGAGTGCAGTGGCGTGATCTGGGCTCACTGCAAGCTCCACCTCCCAGGTTCACACCATTCTCCTCCTCAGCCTCCCAAGTAGCTGGGAGTACAGGCGCCCGCCACCATGCCTGACTAATTTTTTTTTTTTGTATTTTTAGTAGAGACGGAGTTTCACCATGTTAGCCAGGATGGTCTTGATCTCCTGCCCCCATGATCTGACCACCTTGGCCTCCCAAAGTCATTGGCAGAACAATTAAACTAGAACCCTCTCTTGCACTATATACAAAAATCAAATCCAAATGGGTTAAAGACTTAAATCAAAGACATGAAACTACTGAAAGAAAACATTAGGGAAACTCTCCAGGAAATTGGTCTTGGCACAGATTTCTTGAGTAATACTCCAAAAGCTCAGGCAAACAAAGCTAAAATGAACAAGTGGTATCACATCAAGGTCAAAAGTTTCTGCATAGTAAAGAAAACAATGGGCAAAGTGAAAAGACAATCCACAGAGTGGAAGAAAATATTTGCAAACTATATATCTGACAAGGGATTAATAACCAGAATATATAAGGAGCTCAAACAACTCTATAAGAAAAAAACTAACAATCCAATTATTTAAATGGGCAAAAGATCTGAACAGACATTTCTCAAAAGAAGGCACACAGGTCAGGCGCAGTGGCTCACACCTGTAATTCCAGCACTTTGGGGAGCCAAGACGGGTGGGCCACTTGAGCCCAGGAGTTCAAGACCAACCTGAACAACATAGCAAATAATTTTAAAAACTACCTGGGCATGGTGATGCCTGCCTGTGGTCCCAGCTACTCAGGGGGCTGAGGTGGGAGGATTGCTTGAACCCTGGCAGTCAACACTACATTAAGCCATGATCATACCACTGCACTCCAGCCTGGGTGACAGAGTGAGACGCTGTCTCAAAAAATGAGCAAAAACAAAAAAGAAGATATATAAATGTCAAATAGGTATATGAAAAGAAGCTCAATATCATTGATCATCAGAGGAATTGAAATCAAAACTACAATAAGATATCATCTTACCCCATTAAAATGGCTTTTATGCAAAAGACAGGCAATAACAAATGCTTGCAAGAATGTGGGGAAAAGGGAACACTCTTACTCTGTTGGTGGCAATGTAAATTAGTATATTCACTATGGAGAACAATATGGAGGTCCCTCAAAAAATTAAAAATAGAACTATCATATGATCCACTGCTGAGTATATATCCAAGAGAGGGAAAATTAGTATATCAAAGGGATATCTGCATTCCCATATTTATTTCAGCATTATTCATAATAGCCAAGATTTGGAAGCAACCTAAGTGTGCAGCAACAGATGAAGGGATAAAGAAAATGTAGTACATATACACAATGGAGTACTCTTCAGCCATGACAAAGAATAAGATTCTGTCATTTGCAACAACATGGATGGAACTAGAGGACATTATGTTAAGTACAATGAGCCAGGCACAGAAAGACAGACTTTGCATGTTCTCACTCATTTGTGGGAGCTAAAAATTAAAACAACCGAACTCATCAAGATAGAGAGTAGACTGAGAGTTTCCAAAGGCTGGGAAGAGTAGCGGTGTTACGGGATCTTTGGGGTGTTACTTTTCTGGACAGAAACCTCTATGGCTGGTGGCACCTTTGCCCGAGTTTTGCCGGGCCCCACACACTCAGCCTGGCAGGCTGTGCTCAGCTCATGCTACCACGTTGGATCCCATGCCTGCCAAGGGAGACTGCATGGAGTGACAAGGGGTGTGTGAGTGAGCATGGGGTCTGGCCACTATGCAGTCAGATCTGCTGGCTGCTGCAGTGGGGCAGGTGGCTCCAGGTGCCAACACGGGAGCCAGCTCTCCACAAGGCTATGGCTGGACCACGGGCACCTCAAGCAGCTTCCATAGCTGGCACACTGGGAACACAGTGGCACCCAGAATCTTGGAGATATCAGGAACCAAAGGGCCCCAAAGAAGGAATCACAGCCCTGGCTTGGGGAGCTCCCAGGTCTGGGCTCCCCAAAGGGCCACAGCTCTTCTTTCCTTCTCTTTGCCCACAATGTGGTGAGCAAGCGGCATGTATCAGCCCTGTTTGTGTTACAGCTCTTTCAACCTCTTCCCTAGGATTTGTCATAATTAATTCCCATATCGTCTTATTTTTTTACATGTGTTTCAACTTCAGAAGATGTATGGATCTAAACACAACATGATGTGTTAGCTAGCTGCCATATGAGTTTCTCCCTGTTTCACCACTATGTAGCCTAAAGTTATTCCGTCATCCATGACTATCCTGGCTAAAGAGTCTGAAGATCTTTATTTGGTAGCTATGGCTTCAGCTAGTTCACTTGCTAAGTTACCTAGAGTGGTTGACAGATTTCTAATTATACGTTCATGAGAGGTTACTCCCCACCATTGCAAGAGACTTCTGCCAAACATAGGCCAAAATTCATCTCCTTGGTTTGCAGGTACGGTTTGTCTAATCCTGGAAAATAATTTCGATGAACTACTTCAGCGTTCAGAAACATTGGAGTTATAAATAGAAAAAGGAAGAGCCACATAACTTAATAGACAATTACCTCTCATATGTCAGTGGTCAACACATTCATAAGCCCATGTGTGCTTGATCCAGGGACCACACAGGGTCCCTGACGGATTCTGAAATTTAAGGCTTTGGTTTACTGGTAACAGAGACAGGTTAAAGTACATGTCTTCAGTCTTGAGTAGAGTGTAATCAGTCTGATTTCTTCTTTTTTTTTAATGAGACAAACATCAGGTAAAGACCTTGACAAGAAGGAAGAGAAATCCCGAGATTCTATAATCATAATAATCGAATTGTAATTGCTAATTTAAGTAGTCCTTCAAAAATACATCTCATTCCTGACAGGATAAAACAAGTTTTATAAAATATATTATATCTGGGTTCACTAGGGAACACTTGGAGCCAGGAAATAATTCAGGATTCAGCCCAAATTATAGGCAAATGATAAAAACTCGGAAAAAATGATCAGGGCTGGAATCTAATAGCATATGTCACAGTTTTCTTTTGGAACATAAATTTTCTCTCTCTAGTCCATCATTTTATCAAAGACAAATCATAGTAGGACAAATTTCTGTGCAAAATAAGTTTTAGTCTTATCATACCTGGCCTGATTATTTGCATAAAGTGCAGCAAGAATATTTATTGACCATATAGGCTTCTTAAAATTGGCTTTGTTGGAACTTTTTAATAAGGAATCTTAGACTTTTAAAAGCCTTGAGGCTAGCCAAGTCAAAGATTTGCATCAGACTGTGTCTGTAATACTTTTTTTTAACCTACTTTTTTTTATTATACTTTAAGTTGTGGGGTACACGTGCAGAATGCACAGGTTTGTTACATAGGTATACATGTGCTGTGGTGGTTTGCTGCACCCATCAACCCATCACCTATATTAGGTATTTGTCCTAATGCTTTCCCTCCCCCCGCCCCCACCCCCCAACACGCCCCAGTGTGTGATGTTCCCCTCCCTGTGTCCTTGTGTTCTCGTTGTTCAACTCCCACTTATGAGTGAGAACACGTGGTGTTTCATTTGCTGTTCTTGTGTTAGTTTGCTGAGAATGACAGTTTCCAGCTTCATCCATGTCCCTACAAAGGACATGAACTCATCCTTTTTTATGGCTGCATAGTATTCCATGGTGTATATGTGCCACATTTTCTTTATCCAGTCTATAATTGATGGGCATTTGGGTTGGTTCCAAGTCTTTGTTATTGTGAACAGTCCTGCAATAAACATACGTGTGCATGTGTCTTTATGGTAGAATGATTTATAATCCTTTGGGTATATACCCAGTAATGGGATTGCTGGGCCAAATGGTATTTCTAGTTCTAGATCCTTGAGGAATAGCCACACTGTCTCCCACAATGGTTGAACTAATTTACACTCCCACCAACAGTGTAAAAGCATTCCTATTTCTCCACACCCTCTCCAGTATCTGTTGTTTCCTGACTTTTTAATGATCACCATTCTAACTGGCATGAGATGGTACCTCATTGTGGTTTTGATTTGCATTTCTCTAATGACTAGTGATGATGAGCTTTTTTTCATATGTTTGTTGGTTGCATAATTGTCCTCTTTTAAGAAGTGTCTGTTCACATCCTTTGCCCACTTTTTGATGGGATTGTTCTTTCTTGTAAATTTGTTTAAGTTCTTTGTAGATTCTGGATATTAGCCCTTTGTCAGATGGATAGATTGCAAAAATTTTCTCCCATTTTGTAGGTTGCCCGCTCACTCTCATAGTTTCTTTTGCTGTCCAGAAGCTCTTTAGTTTAATTAGGTCCTATTTGTCAATTCTGTTTTTTTTGCCATTGTTTTTGGTGTTTTAGTCATGAAGTCTTTGCCCATGCCTATGTCCTGAATGGTATTGCCTAGGTTTTCCTCTAGGGTTTTATGGCTTTAGGTATTAAGTTTAAGTCTTTAATCCATCTTGAGTTAATTTTTATATAAGGTGTAAGGAAGGGATCCAGTTTCAGCTTTCTGCCTAAGGCTAGCCAGTTTTCCCAACACCATTTATTAAATAGGGAATCCTTTCCCCAGTGCTTGTTTTTCTCAGGTTTGTCAAAGATCAGATGGTTGTAGATATGTGGTGTTATTTCTGAGGGTTCTGTTCTGTTCCTTTGATCTATATATCTGTTTTGGTACCAGTACCATGCTGTTTTGCTTACCATTGCCTTGTAGTATAGTTTGAAGTCAGGTAGCATGATGCTTCCAGCTTTGTTCTTTTTGCTTAGGATTGTCTTGGCTATTCGGGCTCTTTTTTGATTCCATATGAAATTTAAAATATATTTTTCCAATTCCGTGGAGAAAGTCAATGGTAGTTTAATGGGGATAGCAGTGAATCTATAAATTACTTTGGGTAGTATGGCCATTTTCATGATATTGATTCTTCCTATCGATGAGCATGGAATGTTTTTCCATTTGTTTGTGTCCTCTCTTTTTCCTTGAGGAGTGGTTTGTAGTTCTCCTTGAAGAGGTCCTTCACATCCTTGTAAGTTGTATTCCTAGGTATTTCATTCTTGTTGTAGCAATGGTGAATGGGAGTTCACTCATAGTTTGGCTCTCTGTTTGTCTGTTATTAGTGAATAAGAAAGCTTGTGATTTTTGCACATTGATTTTGTATCCTGAAACTTTGCTGAAGTTGCTTATCAGCTTAAGGAGATTTTGGGCTGAGACGATGGGGTTTTCTAAATATATAATCATGTCATCTGCAAACAGAGACAATTTGACTTCTTCTTTTCCTAATTGAATACGCTTTATTTCTTTCTCTTGCCTGACTACCCTGGCCAGAACTTCCAACACTATGTGGAATAGGAGTAGTGAGAGAGGGCATCCTTGTCTTGTGCTGATTTTCAAAGGGAATGCTTCCAGTTTTTGCACATTCAGTATGTTATTGGCTGTGGGTTTGTCATAAATAGCACTTAATATTTTGAGATATGTTCCATCAATACCAGTTTATTGAGAGTTTTTAGCATGAAGGGCTGTTGAATTTTGTCAAAGGCCTTTTCTGCCTCTATTGAGATAATCATATAGTTTTTGTCATTGATTCCGTTTATGTGATGGGATTACATTTATTGATTTGCATGTTGAACCAGCCTTGCATCCTAAGGATGAAGTCAACTTGGTCATGGTGGACAAGATTTTTGATGTGCTGCTGGATTCAGTTTTCCAGTATTTTATACAGGATTTCTGCATCGATGTTCATCAGGGATATTGGCCTAAAATTTTCTTTTTTTGTTGTGTCCCTGCCAGGTTTTGGTATCAAGATGATCCTGGCCTCATAAAATGAATTAGGGAGGATTCTCTCTTTTTCTATTGTTTGGAATAGTTTCAGAAGGAATGGTACCAGCTGCTCTTTGTACCTCTGGTAGAATTTGGCTGTGAATCCGTCTGGTACTGGACTCTTTTTCGTTGGTAGGCTATTGATTAATGCCTCAATTTCAGAACTTGTTATTGGTCTATTCAGGAATTTGACTTCTTCCTGGTTTAGTCTTGGTAGTATTCTCTGATGATAATTTGTATTTCTGTGGGATCAGTGGTGATATCCCCTTAATCATTTTTTATTGCATCTATTTGATTCTTCTCTCTTTTCTTCTTTATTAGTTTGGCTAGTAGTCTGTTTTGTTGATCTTTTCAAAAAACCGGCTCCTGGATTCATTGATTTTTTGAAGAGTTTTTCGTGTCTCTATCTCCTTCAATTCTGCTCTGATCTTATTTATGTCTTGTCTTCTGCTAGCTTTTGAATTTGCTTGTTCTTGCTTCTCTAGTTCTTTTAATTTTGATGTTAAGGTGTCAATTTTAGATCTTTCCTGCTTTCTCTTGTGGGCATTTAGTGCTATAAATTTCCCTCTACACACTGCTTTAAAAGTGTCCCAGCGATTCTGGTACGTTGTGTCTTTGTTCTCATTGGTTTTGAAGAACTTCTTTATTTCTGCCTTCATTTCGTTATTTACCCAGTAGTCATTCAGGAGCAGGTTGCCCAGTTTCCATGTAGTTGTGAGGTTTTGAGTGAGTTTCTTAATCCTGTATACTAATTTGAATGCATTGTGGTCTGAGAGACTGTTTGTTATGATTTCCATTATTTTGCATTTCCTGAGGAGTGTTTTACTTCCAATTATGTGGTCAATTTTTGAATAAGTGCAATGTGGTGCTGAGAAGAAGGTACATTCTGTTGATTTGGGGTGGAGAGTTCTGTAGATATCTTTTAGGTCCACTTGGTCCAGAGCTGAGTTCAAGTCGCGGATATTCTTGTTAATTTTCTGTCTCATTTATCTAATATTGACAGTGGAGTGTTAAAGTCTCCCACTATTACTGTGTGGGAGTCTAAGTCTCTTTGTAGGTCTTTAAGAACTTGCTTTATGAATCTGAGTGCTCCTGTATTGGGTGCATATATGTCTAAGATAGTTAGCTCTTCTTGTTGCATTGATCCCTTTACCATTATGTAATGCCCTTCTTTGTCTCTTTTTATCTTTGTTGGCTTAAGATCTCTTTTATCAGAAACTAGGATTGCAACCCCTGCTTTTTGTTGCTTTCCACTTGCTTGTTAAATGTTTCTTCATCCCTTTATTTTGAGCCTATGTGTATGAGATGGGTCTCCTTAATACAGCACATTGATGGGTCTTGACTCTTTATCCAATTTGCCAGTCTGTGTCTTTCAATTGGGGGCATTTAGCTCATTTACATTTAAGGTTAATATTGTTATGTGTGAATTTGATCCTGTCATTATGATACTAGCTGGTTATTTTGCTCATTAGTTGAGGCAGTTTTTCCATAGTGTCAATGGTCTTTATAATTTGGTATGCTTTTGCAGTGGCTGTTACCAGTTGTTCCTTTCCATGTTTAGTGCTTCCTTCAGGAGCTCTTGTAAGGCAGTCCTGGTGGTGACAATATCTCTCAGCATTTGCTTGTAAAGGATTTTATTTCTCCTTCAACTATGAAGCTTAGTTTGGCTGGATATGAAATTCTGGCTTGAAAATTCTTTTCTTTAGGAATGTTGTATATTGGCCCCCACTCTCTTCTGGCTTGTAGGCTTTCTGCCAAGAGATCCACTGTTAGTCTGGTGGGCTTCCCTTTGTGGGTAACTCAACCTTTCTCTCTGGCTGCCGTTAATATTTTCTCCTTCATTTCAACCTTGGTGAATCTGATGATTTTGTGTCTTCGGGTTGCTCTTGGTGTGCCTTGGGGTTGAGGAGAATCTTAGTGGTGTTCTCTGTATTTCTTGAAGTTGAATGTTGGCCTGTCTTGCTAGGTTGGGGAAGTTCTCCTGGATAATATCCTTAAGAGTGTTTTCCAACTTGGTTCTATTCTCTCTGTCACTTTCAGGTACACCAATCAAACGTAGATTCAGTCTTTTAACATAGTCCTCTATTTCTTGGAGGCTTTCTTCATTTCTTGTCACTCTTTTTTCTCTAATCTTGTCTTCTTGCTTTATTTCATTGAGTTGATCTTCAATCTCTGATATCCTTTCTCCTGCTTGATTGATTCAGCTATTGATACTTGTGTATGCTTCATGAAGTCCTTGTGCTGGGTTTTTCAGCTCCATCAGGTCATTTATATTCTTCTCTAAACTGGTTATTCTAGTTAACAATTCGTCTAACCTTTTTTTTCAGGCTCTTAGCTTCCTTGCATTGGGTTAGAACATGCTCCTTTAGCTCGGAGGAGTTTGTTATTACCCTCCTTCTGAAGCCTACTTCTGTCAATTCGTCAAACTCATTGTCTGTCCAGTATTGTTCCCTTGCTGGCGGGGAGTTGTGATCTTCTGGAGGAGAAGAAGCATTCTGGCTTTTGGAGTTTTCAGCATTTTTGCACTGGTTTCTCCCCATCTTTGTGGATTTATTTACCTTTGGTCTTTGATGTTGGTGATGTCGATACTATTCCTTTCTCTTTGTTAGTTTTCCTTCTAACAGTCAGGTCTCTCTGCTGCAGGTTTGCTCGAGTTTGCTGGAGGTCCACTCCAGACCCTGTTTGCATGGGTATCACCAGTGGAGGCTTAGTTGGAAATGCATGAACCACCTGCCTTCTGTGTTGATCTCACTGGGTGCTGCAGGCCGGAGCTGTTCCTATTCAGACATCTTGCCAGCTCTCCTGTAATACTTTAATGAGTGGGTGTAGTCCTCTCTTCTCAAGGTCCCCAAATATCTTGACGTTCCTGGGCCCGTCAGAAACTGACATTCTTTACTTCTTACCACAAGGACAGCAACTTTGTAAAGGACCCTTGTAGACAGGACATCAAGCCAGTCATTCTAAGGGGCTTTGTATTGGTGCTATAAAGTCAACCTCAATTCCTTAAAGTGGTCTGGTTGTATCTGCCATTCGAGTTAAAGCCTTGATAAAACAAACAGTGTCTCCAATGGAATCCTGTTACCAAAAACAGATTCTTATTGAAATTATGCAAATAATTATACTGCCATAATTTAAGAATGCTCACGAATGGCTTCTGAATTCTGGAGAAATCAGCTAGAGAGACAGAAAAATGGCTCAAATTTTTGTTCACAATGTAGTTTATCTAATGTATTGTAAGTTAAAAATAGCTGAAAAGAAAAAAATTCTTGACTTTGGAAAACAAAACATAAAGAGAATCAACAATGTTTCCAATGGAAGGGCCATGAATAAAATCTTTTCCTTCTTTTATAAGTTCAGTCCCATGTAACTAAATCTTGTTCTGCTTGATTTCAAATAGCAATTCTCATTCAGTTTTTTGTGTTTTGCTTGATTTCAATTGGAAATTCTCATTCAGCTTTTTAGAGTCCTGGAAGATTTTCCTAGTCCAACAGTATGATCCCCAAAGTTATCTGAAACCATATTTAAGAGAACTTGTCAGAGTCCTTTCCATTAAAAGTAATTTAGATGATAGCTGATTGTAAAGGCTTTTTTTTTTTGAGACATTGTCTGGCTCTATCACTCTGGATGGAGTGCAGTGGCATGATCTTGGCTCACCGCAATCTCTCCCTCGTAGACTCAAGTCATCCTCCTACCTCAGCCTCCAAAGTAGCTGGGACCATAGGCATACACCATCATGCTGGCTAATTTCTGTATTTTTGTAGAGACAGGGTTTTACCATGTTGCCCAGGATGCTTTCAAACTTCTGAGTTCAAGCAATTCACCCACCTTGGCCTGGCAAAGTGCTGGGATTTTTACACGCGTGAGCCACCATGCCCTGCACCATGCCCAGCACCGTGCCCTGCACAGCCTCCAGCAGCGTGCCCGGCCTGTAAAGGGTTTTAGAGAAGAACTTTAAACAATCACCGTGGATGACAAAAACTTAGAATATCCTTTGGTTAAAATCCAGTGGAAGTTCTCAACTGGAGAGAAAATTTAGTTATTTCTATTATATGTAGCATTTTAAGATAACAGCCAGAATCATGACTGATGGCAACACATCAGATCCATCAGACTTCCACAAATTTTATATAATCTTTAGAATATTTATATTAATAATATATCTATACATATACAACTTTAGAGAATATTTAACATCATCAAAATTATGACTGATACCATATTAGATTTTTATAATTTATATAACATTTAAAATATTTATATTAATAATATACCTATAAATGTAACCAAAAGAAGATTTAGACCAGGCACAGTGGCTCATGCCTGTAATCCCAACATTTTGGGAGGCCAAGTTCGACAGATCATCAGAGGTCAGGACTTCGACACAAGCCTGGCCAACATGGAGAAATCTTGTCTCTACTAAAAATACAAAATTAGCTGGGCGTGGTGGCATGTGTCTGTAGTCCCAGCTACTTGGGAGGTTGAGGCAGGAGAATCGCTTGAACCTTGGGGCAGAGGTTGCACTGAACCTAGATCACGCCACTGCACTCCAGCCTGGGTGACAAAGTAAGATTCTGTCTCAGAGGAAAAAAAAAGAAGATTTAGACTTATCTTTTGGCAATGCTTCCCGTACAATGTTATCAACTAAGTTTTAGCAAAGATGTAAAAAAATTGAAAACATTTGACCAAAACAGAATGACAATTTATTGTTTTTTACTTTATTATTTTTTTGAGACAGGGTCTCACCCTGTTGCCCAGGCTGGAGTGCAGTGGTGAAATCATGGCTCAATGCAGCCTCAACCTCCCAGGCTCAGGTGACCCTCCACCTTAGTCTCCCAAGTAGCCAGGTCTATGAGCACTTGCTACCACACCTAGCTAGCTTTTGTATTTTTAGTAGAGATGGGGTTTTGCCATTTTGCCCAGGCTGGACTTGAACTCCTGGGCTCAAGTGATCCACCCACCTTGGCCTCCCAAAGGGCTGGAATTACAGCCATGAGCCACTGCACACAGCCACATGTCATTTTTAAATAACAGTCCTTCATTTAATTAGCATGACAACCAAAAGACATCAAAAGCAACATAGAATGTTACATGGACGTGAAAACTGAAAACCCTCAGTTTTCCCAAGTAATTAAAAAAAAATAAAGGCAACACATGGATTGTCTTGATAAAACCTAAAATCTTTATTACAGGCCAGTCATTTAAAGGGTAAAACTCCTGTGGCATAACTGTGTCTTCTTACGGGAAGCTAATTTAAATCACTTGGAAGTCAATTCCGATGATAAGGAGACTTGAATTTAATTAGACATAGAAAGAGTGTGTCCAGGGTCATGAGTGAGCATAATATTACAAAGGAATGTAAACAGGAAAACCAGAGCATAGAGCAGTGGGGATCCATAGCTCACAATGATAGCATGGAAGTTTCCTGGTTACATGAAGTAATTAAGACATATTTAAAAGCCAAGAGTACAAAATTAGACCTGATGAAAAACCTGAAGGAGTTATCATCGCAGCCAAGCAGGAAACCCAAGCCTTTTATTCCTTCTCAAGAAGGAACAGGAGACAATGATGTGATCTGTGAGTCATGTGTAACATGAAAGTACAGGAAAAGTTGAACTTCTGATATAAAAATCTGAAAAGTTTTATAGTAGCAGATTTCAGGATTAAAAGTCAATATTTATTACCTCTTATTATGAGCAAATAAATACCTTAAGAAAACCTTGTTGTTTTAACCAAAATTTTTAGTTTTAATGTTTTTAATATTACAGCTAATTTAAATAAACTTTATAAACAATCGATCTGATCTCAATCAGTTTTGACCTCGATGTAAGATTTACATAAACTTTTAATAACCTTGTATAATTTTTTCATCTTTCCCAACTTTTTATACACATTTAGTTTTATCTATCTTTTTTATTCCTTCCATTTAAAATAATCCTTAAAAATCTCTAAGCGAATTTACTTTTTGTGAAACAAAAACCGGTATACATTTTGCATAAAGAATTGTTTCTCTTGTATCTAGTAGTCTTAATCACATATATCTACCAAGATATTAACACTTAGTAACCCTTATTTTAATAAAAAACCTAGGAAGCAAGAAATCTTGAATTGTCATAAAGCAGTATCTTACATATGAGAATAATTTTATAATTTAGAATTATGTGTTCCTAAAACATATTTTTTAAGATGGATTTTCACTCTTGTTGCCCAGGCTGGAGTGCAATGGTGTGATCTCATCTCACTGCAACCTCCGTCCCCCAGGTTCAAGCAATTCTCCTGCCTCAGCCTCCCAAGTAGCTGGGATTACAGGAACCCATCACCACACCTGGCTAATCTTTTGTATTTTTTAGTAGAGATGGGGTTTCACTATGTTGATCAGGCTGGTCTTGAGCTCCTGACCTCGGGTGAGTCGCCCACCTTGGCCTCCCAAAGTGCAGGGTTACAGGCATGAGCCACAGTGCCTGGGCTAAAACATAAGTTTTAAATTGGAAATAACCCAGATATTTAATGAATATCTATTATTTAATTTAACATAACTAAAATTTCAAAAATAGGCTGGGCATGGTGGCTCACACCTGTAATCCCAACACTTTAGGAGGCCAAGGCAGGAGTATCATGAGACCAGCCTGAGCAAAATAGTGAGATGCTGACTCTACAAAAAAAAAGTTAGCTGACCATGGTGGTGCATACCTGTAATTAACAGCTACTTGGGAGGCTGAGGTGGGAGGATCCCTTGAGTGCAGGAGGTCAAGGTTGCGGTGAGCTGTGATCATGCCACTGCACTTCAGCCTGGGTGACAGACAGAGACACTGTCTCAAAAAAATTTCAAAAATACATTAAGATGTCTTGTATAGACATTTATCCATTTACATTTACTTATTTTTGACAGTTTATTTAGAGTATTTGTGAGAACTGAGGTATTAGACAAAGCTAGTCATCATTTCTAGGTTTTTCTCTTGTTAACCATGTTATAGCCTGTGAATATCAGGTGTTCACGTAAGTGAGGACTTCAAAGTTAAATACATGGGTATTTTACCAATAACTCAGAAAATTCCATTATTTTTGTTCAGCAAACCGTATTAAATTGGTCTTATGTATTTAAAAAATCACATAAACAAATATTCTTTTTTTCCTGTGCTTATAGTTTTATAACCTTCATGCCAAACCCTAGCACCTTAAAATATCTAGCAAATGTAAATATAAAACACAGTCAAAAATGTATGCTGACAATTCTGAAGACATCACTATTTTTATTTTATCAATACTTTTTAAATTATTTGTATTTATAGAAGAACTCTCTTTTATCTGGGCACTGTGGTTCATGCCTGTATCCCAGCACTTTGAGAGGCTGAGGCAAGAGGATCACTTGAGCTCAGGAGTTTGAGACCAGCCTGGGCAACATAGTGAGACCCAATCTCTACTAAGAATAAGATAAAAAATTGCCAGACATGGTAGTGCATGCCTATTGTCCCAGCTACTAGAGAGGATGAGGCAGGAGGATTGCTTGAGCCTGGGAGGTTGAGATAACAGTGAGCTATGATCCCACTACTGCACTCCAGTCTGGGGAACAGAGTGAGACCTTAGAGTGAGACCTTGTCTCAAAAAGAGAGAAAAAAATAAAGAATTGTTTCATTCTTTTGTTTTTCTTCAGCCAAGTAACCTTGAATTGGTAACACCACAGACAGTAAGTCTTATCTCAACACCAGTAGACAAATCAGCAGATTCAAAGTAGGCAGGGAAAAAAAATAGATAGGCAAAAGTACTGAGAATTTTTCATTTTAGGGTTTTTAAAAATAGTAACTATTTGAGTTCTGAATTTTCTTTCATGTAATTTGGCCATCAGGTTTAAAGTGTGCGTGTAATCCCAACACTATGGGAGGCTGAGGCAGGTGGATCACTTGAGGCCAGGAGTTTGAGACCAGCCTGGCCAACGTGACAAAACCCCATCTCTACTGAAAATACAAAAATTAACTGGGTGTGGTGGTGTGCACCTGCAGTCCCAACTATTCAGGAGGCTGAGGCAGGATAATCGCTCAAACCTGGGAGGCGGAGGTTGCAGTGAGCCGCGATTGTACCACCATACTCCATCCTGGGCAACAGAGCAAGACACTGTGTCAAAAAGAAAAAGAAAAAAAGTATATATATATGTGTGTGTGTGTGTGTGTGTGTGTGTATAGGCTGGGCAGAGTGGCTCATGCCTGTAATCCCAGCAGTTTGGGAGGCCAAGGCCAGTGGATCACTTGAGATCAGGAGTTTGAGACCAGCCTGGCCAACATGGTGAAACCTCATCTCTACTAAAACCACAAAAATTAGCCGGGTATGGTGGCACACACCTGTAATCGCAGCTACTCAGGAGGCTGAGACAGGAGAATTGCTCGAACCTGGGAAGTGGAGGTTGCAGTGAGCCAAGATCACACCCCTGCACTCCAGCATGGGCAACAGAGCAAGACTCTGTCTCAAAAAAGTGTGTGTGTGTGTGTGTGTGTGTGTGTGTGTGTGTGTGTGTGTGTGTGGCTAGAATGGTCCATAGTATATAGCCAGCTCGAGTCCCAGAAAACCTAGCAAGCTTAAGGTTAGAGCTTCTCATTTTGGCCTTTTCAAGATTAAATCTCCTTTAGTAGGCCCTTCCCCTCTAGGGAGGTACTTGCCAGAGCGCTGCCTGAAGTTGGTTTTCTGATGCCTTGTTGTTTCTGTTCTGAATGGTTTATTTCTCATTATAAGAGCTCAGCAAAGCAGGCAGAGTTAAAAAGCAGAGACATGAAGGCTTTAAAATCATGGACTTCACTCCTACACTGAATATCATGTCCCCAGAAAGACAGAAAAACCATGGGACCACAGCAAAGGCAGAAGGAGGAGTGAGAGAGGGAGGTGGACAGCACAACAAACAGGAGTTGGCTCTCATTTTTTCACGCGTGCCATTTTCTTTAGGTTTTTCTAGTTTATGGAGTCTGTTTGTTCCAGTTGAGCACACAGATAAACTAGAGATCTCACAAGGCTTTTGCTGAGAACATCAAAGCCTTTAACCTCTGTTGGGCCAAATATTTAGATCAAAAATACAGACAGACACACAAAAGCCAGAACCAGACCAGATTGAGTAGCTCAGTGGCTACAGCCTTTATTCCCTTTATTCTTTAGGATATGAACTCAAACCAGATTCAGGGTTCTAACCCAACCAGGACCCCCCTGGGGTGAAACTGAAACCCCACAGTCTAGACAAGGTTGGGGGTCATTTTTTATTTTTTATTTTTTTTTGAGATGGAGTTTCACTCTTGTTGCCCAGGCTGGAGTGCAATGAGGCAATATTGCCTCACCGCAACCTCCGCCTCTCAGGTTTAAGCACTTATCCTGCCTCAGCCTCCCAAGCTGGGATTACAGGCTTGTGCCACCACGCCCAGCTCATTTTGCACTTTTAGTAGAGACGGGGTTTCTCCATGTTGGTCAGGCTGGTCTCGAACTCCCAACCTCGGGTGATCCGCACACCTAAGCCTCCCAAAGTGTTGGCATTACAGGCATGAGCCACTGCGCCCGGCCTGCTTCTTCTTTTCATTTCATCCTGATCTCCGAATACAGGAGAGTAGCTGATTTGGTGTTCACTAACAAGCACAGAAGCTTTGTTACATTTACAGTGTCATTCTTGGCAAAACCTGAAGTTTTGCCTCCCGGGTTCACGCCATTCTCCTGCCTCAGCCTCCTGAGTAGCTGGGACTATAGGCGCCCGCCACCTCACCCAGCTAATTTTTTGTATTTTTAGTAGAGACGGGGTTTCACCGTGTTAGCCAGGATGGTCTCGATCTCCTGACCTTGTGATCCGCCCACCTCGGCCTCCCAGAGTGCTGGGATTACAGGCGTGAGCCACCGCGCCCAGCCAGAAGCTCTAATTTCAATGATGATTGTGCTTTTTATCTCTTCCTCAGCATCTGGCTCATGATAAAATTTCAGGTGTCTTGATGGTATCTAAATCAGTTGTTGATTCGGTCCTGGAGAAACACAAGCATAACCTCTATGCCAAGTTATAATTTTACCTATTTCCCAACTTTTTGTTATTGGATCTCTCCACCAAACCAGTTGTTCTGCTTCTGTCTTTGCAGCTGGTTTCTGTAGATGCTGTTCAGCTGCTGGTCACATCTGGCCTTTGGGCAAGCCCAAAAATTTGAAAGTTAATAATGCAAGATTCAATTGTGTATGGGCTATCCCATAATCCCTGTTTCTCCCCCTTTTTTGTTTTTATTATCAGTTGTTCATCTGTATGAAAACTGAGCATTTTCAATTAACTGTGTGGAATGACCCATGTATGAAGAATCAGAAATCACATTAACAGGCATATCAAAAGCAGTCAACACCTCAATTACAGCTACAAGCTCCGCCTTTTGAGCTGAAGTATACGGTGTCTGGAAAACTTTACCTTTTGATCCAGAATAAGAAGCTTTACCATTACTAGACCCATCTGTGAAACAATGAAAACGCTTAGCAGGCTGTAGGTTGTTTACTGCAGGAATTGTAAATGCAAACCGTTCATAGTCTTGCTCAGCTAAAAGGGTAGTAAAGAAACAGTCTTTTAAATCTGTGACTATTAAAGGCCAATTTTTTGGAATTATAGCAGGAGAAGGCAATCCTGGCTGTTTTATTTCCATTGGTTGTATAACTGAATTGATGGCTCTTAAGTCAGTTAACATTCTCCATTTACCTGATTTTTTCTTAATTATGAAAACTGGAGAATTCCAAGGGGAAAATGTTGGAGCTATGTGCCCATTTTCTAATTGTTCAGTAACTAATTTCTCTAAAGCATCCAGTTTCTCTTTGCTTAACAGCCATTATTCTATCCAAATTGGCTTATCTGTTAACCATTTTAAAGGTATATGTTCTGGAGGCTTAACTATGGCCACCATCAAAAATGGTATCCTAATCTTTGGCAGGAACTTTGTCTTTCCGTTTGAAGCAGTTCTTTCAAATCTTGCAATTTTTTTTCTACTCCTATACCAGGGACATGCCCCATTTCGTGCATCATATGTTGACTTTGAGGGCTGTATAATTGTTATGGAATTAGAACTTGTGCTCCCCATTGTCATAATAAATCTCTCCCCCATAAATTTATAGGTACAGAAGTTGCAGTTGGTTGAAGAGTCCCAGGTTGTCCATCGGACCCTTCACAATGCAAAGTATAGCTACTTTGATACACTTCTAGAGCTTTAGCAGTTTCCACTGTGTTAAATTGAGTGAGCTGAATTGGCCACATGGACAGCCAGTGCTGTAGAGAAATAATTGAAATGTCCACTCCTACCAAAAAAAAAAAAAATAGTATCTACCAAACCTTTAAAGTTCTTTCCTTGCATAGTTATTTCACAGGTAGGATGTTTATCAGTAATTTGATTTACCCAATAAGCTGCCTTGCCTTTTTTATTTCTGCTTCCAAATCCTCCAGTTCATTTAATTTCACTTTTTCCCATTCCCACATACGGCTCACTCAGGAGCTGTGCTATGCGCACTCCTGGCTGTGCTTTCCAGGGAACAGAACTAAATATCACAATTTGAATTTCCTCATTGTAATCTGAATCAATGACTCCAGTGTGTATTTGTACCCCTTTTAAACTTAAACTAGACGTTCCTAAAAGTAATCCCATTGTCCCTGCTGGCAACGGTCCACAGACTCCTGTTGGGACCTTTTGCGGGGGTTTCCCAGGCAGAAGGCTCACAGCTTTTGTGCAGCATAAATCTACTGCAGCACTATGGGCTGTGGTGGGGGACAGATAACGTATGGGGGTGAGGGAATGGCCTGAGCTGGAAATGCCCTTGTTTAGAACAGGGCCTGGGATGGGCCCCTCGGGGAGTTTCCCAAAATCGGGTTCCCTTCTTTATCAAACTTAGAGTGACACTGATTAGCCCAAAGTTTTCCTTTTTTACATTTTGGACATATTTCAGGATCAGCAGTTTTGTTTTTTCCCCTATCTGGTGGCCTGACTCGGTGATTTTTTTTTTACATTCTTTTTAGTATGACCACGTTTCCCACAGTTAAAACAAGCTCCAGGAAATAGAGTATTTCCTTTATCCACTCTCAGTCCTGCCATCGCCTGTGCCAACAAAGTAGCTTTATGTAGATTATCTCTGATATCATCACAGGCCTTGTTATAATCAACTAAATGTGCTTTCCCTCTGATAGGTCGCAGAGCAGCCTGGCAATAAGGATTAGCATTGTCAAAACCAATAACTGCAACACTATATCCTAAGCAGCCAAATCTTCAATGATCTTTTTAAGAGACTCCTGTAACCAAGCTATAAAATCCACATATGGTTCTCCTGGTCCCTGTTTTATAGCACTAAAGGAAGGGTATTGTTCTCCACATGAAGTGATTTTCTCCAAGCTCTAATGCACACTCCTCTAAGCTGTTCTATGGCATCATCCTGCATGACACTTGGGCATGTAAACCAGCCCAGCCACCAACCCCCAAAAGTTGGTCTGCAGTTATATTAATTTGAGGTTGGGCCCAGGCATTGCGAGCAGCCTGAATGGAAGCTTCATCTGCCTACTAAGTTTTAAACTGTAAGAACTGAGCAGGAGTTAGACAAGCTAGAGTAAGAGTGTCCCAGTCAGTAGGAATCATCCGACTGGAAACAGCAACATTCTTTAACAGTCCCATTTCAAAAGGAGAACCTGGTCCATACTGATTTATAGCTTGTTTAATTTTTCTGAGTAATGTAAAAGGAAAAGGCTCAAATGTAGCTATAATGTTTCCCTGTTGATCTGGGGTGTGTATTCAAACAGGGAACTGCCAAGCCTCTAAATCCCACTTTTGTCTAGCTTGCTGTATTCCTGCCTGAATAGAACTAAGAGCAGTCACTCAAGGTGCTGCTCGAACAGTCACCAGGGCAACTACTTTTCACCCAGTGTCCTCCAGAAAAGAAAGATCTGGAGGGTCGTTTTCTTCAAAATAATAATGAGGGTGTGCAGAAGGATAGGGATGAACCTCTCCCTCCTTTTCTGCTTTAGCTTTAGGTGACAAATAAACCTGGTCTGTAACCTCTACTGTTACTTTGTTATACTCTCCTTCCTCCTCATCATCAGTGTGAAAATGTTCCAAGGTAGAATGAACCACAGCCCACACTTGTCCTATTGCTACCCTGATGCTTCCGAGCTCCCCTTCTGACTCACCACGGGGATTGCTTTAAGAGTACTCGGGTGTCCTCCAGCTAGTTCCACATTCTCCAATCGTTGCTCCAGCGATCCTTTGACCTGTATTTGAGCCCCCATGAATGGGCACCACTTGCTGAGACCAGGTCGGTTGTAGAGACCCTAACCCAGCAGCACTAGAGGAATTAAAGACACACACACAGAAATATAGAGGTGTGAAGTGGGAAATCGAGGAGGGGGGGTCTTATAGCCTTCAGAGCAGAGCCCTGAACAGAGATTTACCCACGTATTTATTAACAGCAAGCCAGTCATTAGCATTGTTTCTATAGATATTAGATTAACTAAAAGTATCCCTTATTCTTAAGGCACAGATCACTCATGCTATTGTTTGTGGCTTAAGAATGCCTTTAAGTGGTTTTCCACCCTGGAAGGGCCAGGTATTCCTTGTTCTCATTCCAGTAAACCCACAACCTTCCAGCGTGGGTGTTATGGCCATCATGAACATGTCACAGTGCTGCAGAGATTTTGTTTATGGCCAGTTTGGGGGCCAGTTTATGGCCGGATTTGGGGAGGCTTGTTCCCAACAGTTCCTCAGGGTAAGGGTGCCCTAACTCCTGTGGGGACCTTCTTTGGTGGCTCCCCAGGAAGTAAGGAGATGGGAATTGTGCTGTAGAGGTCTACAGCAGCACTGCTTGCTGAGGCGGGGGACAATTGCTGTACATTTGTAAGGGCAGTGGCTGTGCTGGGTATGCCTCAGTTTGTTGAGGGGCTTGAGGCGGGTCCCTCTTCCTATTTCCTGAAAGAGGTTGTCCTTCTTTGCTAAATTTAGAATGACACGGACTTGCCCAGTGATTGCCTTTCTTACACCAGGGACGTACATTGGGACTTTTCTGTTGATTGATGGTAGTAGTTTTCGTCTTTTGAATTCCTTTCTACATTCCTTTCTTGTGTCCAATTTGCCCACAATTAAGGCAAGAGCCTGAGAAATGAAGCATATTTTTTCTTACTCTTAATCTAGCCACAGCCTGAGCTAAAAGAATAACCTTATGTAAGTTATCTCCAATGCCATCGCAAGCCTTAATATATTTAGTTAAATGGGCCCTCTCTGTCTGGGATCTAATAGCAGTTTGACACTCTGCATTAGCATTATTGTATGCAAGAAGCTGTATTACAACATCCTGAGCTGTTTTGATCATTTACGGCTTTATACACAGCCTCTTGGAGCTGAGCAATAAAATTAATATATGGTTCTTTAGGTCCTTGTCAGACAGAACTGAAATAAGGATACTTTTCCCCTGTAACATTTATCCTTTTCTATGCATGTAAGCACATGAAGCACAGCTGAACAATGGCAACATCTTCCATTAGCGCTTGATTCTCTAATCAACCCCAGTTAGGGCCAACTCATATTAACTGATCAAAGAAAACAGGCACAGGTGGCTGCACTTGTGTGTTTTCTTTTGCCTGAGTTTGAGCTTCATCAGCCTACCAAGTTTTAAACTGCAAGTACTGAGATGGAGTGAGAACAGGATTTGTCAAAGTATCCTAATTATATGGTAGCAATCTATTATCAAGAGCCATATTTTTAAATAAAGTTTGCACAAAAAGAGAGTTCAGTCCATATTGACTAATGGCTTGCTTAAATTCTTTAGTAACTTAAAAGAGAAAGCAGCCTAATTAGCTATATTCTGTCCTACTTGCTGGATTATAGTAACGGGAAATTGCCGTGCTTCAAGGTCTCCCTTGGCTTGAGCTTTTTGAATAGAATTTTGTCTACCACCACCAATTGCTCCAGGTTTTAATGTTGTAACTACAGGAGCAGTAATTTATTTTTTCGCCCATTTAGAGGAGAGAGAGGAGGTGGCCATTCACTTAATTCAGCAGGTGGAGCCAACGAGCTAGTAAAACATACTTTTTAAAGTTTTTCTTTCTTTTCTTTAATCTCCTCTGGTAGCTGCTCCCCACACTCAGAATTTGAAGTTAGTTTTTTACACTCATCCTCCTCTTCCTCATCTGAGTCTGCGTCATCATCTGTTTGAAATGGCTCAAGGGCTGCCTTTATTAGTGCCCACACTGACCATATAGAGACTGGAATTTCTGCTCCATCTTTATATGCCTTTTAAAATATCTCTTCCAATTCTCTCCCATTCATCCAACTTCATAGTCCTTTGTTCTGGAAACCATGGGCAAAACTGCTTTACTGTACTAAAGAGTGATAACAAATTCTAAGTAATAAATTTCATTACCCATCTTTGTATGTCCTCGGGTGTCTTTTGATGTCGTGTCCTCTGCTTTCACATGCTCCAGCCTTCCTTCACCGGGTCTTTGTCACCCCATGTTGGGCGCCAGGAATGTTGGGGTGATCAGACCCAACACTAGGTCATGGGGGTGATGAAGTCCGGCAGAGTCAAAGGAATGAGAAAAAGACAGTTTGAGAGAGAAAGTGGGACCAGGAGACCATCACGAGTGTGGAGTCTGCAAAGTCCTCAAGCTCTGGGAGCCCACGCTATTTATTGGTGCTCAAACAAACAGGTGGTGAGGATTTAGGGGTTGAAAGGAAACGGTGTATCAAGTGAATGAGAAACATATGACCCTGCCTCAGCTTCTCTTCCAACACTCAGCTTTTCTCCCAACACATTCCCCTTATGAACAGGAATAAAATAGGGATGCCTGTTCTCACCACTCCTGTTTAACAAGTCCTAGCCAGAGCAATCAGGCAAGAGAAAGCGATAAAAGGCATCCAAATAGGAAATGAAGTCAAATTATCTCTCTTCACTGATGATATGATTCTACACCTAGAAATCCCTAAAGACTGTGCCAAAAGGCTCCTAGAACTGATAAAAAAAAACTTCAGCAAACGTTCAGGATTAAAAAAATCAATATATAGAAAGAAGTATCATTTCTGTACACCAAAAATGTTTAAACTGAGAGGTAAATCAAGAGTGCAATGCTGTTTACAACAGCAACCCCCAAAATAAAATAAAAGAAAAGAAGAATATGTCTAAGCAAGGAGGTAAAGGATATCTAAAAGGAGAACTACAAAACACTGCAGAAAGAAATCATAGATGACAAAGCAAATGGAAAACTATTCCATGCTCATGGATTAGAAAGATCAATATTGTTAAAATGGCTATACTGCCAAAAGCAATCTACACATTCAACACTATTCCTATGAAACAACCAATATCGTTTTTCACAGAATTAGAAAAAAAGATTCTAAATTTCATATGGATTTTTAAAGAGCCCAGACAACCAAAGGAAACCTAAGCAAGAAGAACAAAGCTGGAGACATCACATTACTTGACTTCATACTATACCCTAAGGCCACAGTAGACAAAATAGCATGGTAGCGATATGAAAACAGACACAAAGACCAATGAAACAGAATAGGGAACCCCAAAATAAACATGCACCTACAGCCATCAGCTTTCCCAGGATAACACAAAGAGAACCAAGTGGCACCTGCACATTACACTGTGGAAGAAAAACCCAAGCTCAAGAAACCCCAACTTGTATTATGGAAAGTTCACTTGGCTGTACCCTTCCCAAGAGGGAGAAATTATCTGCATTATACTAGACAGTAAATAAACTTTCCTTTGTTCCAGAAGGAGGTGCTGGTTTTCTATTCCAAGGCTGTTTTCTATACAAACATGCTTGAAAACAATCATTTGGAACAAGAAAGTCAGCGTCCATACTTGCAAAATGTGCGGAAATTAAAGAGACCCCAAAACTGTTTCTCTACCAATTTCTATTTTTTTAAAATCACATTTTCCCCATATAATATGCTTTTAATATGTGATAATATTCTGAAATTGTCTTAGCATTTACCCCCATTTTTGAGTCCAGAAGGATACAATAAATTTAATTTAATTTAGTAACACTTCAAATAGTAGTGATTGAAATAGCAGAGCTAGTTTGTAGCATAAAGAAAAAATAATAATATTATTAGGTGACACAACTAATGCTAGCCACCATTTCTAAGTGTCGTGGTAAGTACAGTGATTGTTTTCTTTTTTTCTGACTCTTTTTTATTTTATTTTTTATTTTTTTTCCCATAGGTTATTGGGGTACGGTGGTATTTGGTTCCATGAATAACTTCTTTCCTGGTTATTTGTGAGATTTGGGTGCACCTATCACCCGAACAGTGTACACTGCACCTTATTTGTTATCTTTTATCCCTCGTCCCCCACCCTATTAAATAATAGACAAAAAATAATGGGTTTAGAATAAATGAGTTCAAATGAATTGTCAAACGTATGTGGGAAAAGTGGAATCAGTTTGTGAGAAAAAGTAAAAAACTCAACAGAAATGCTGATAAAGCATCATCCCTTCATGGCTAGAGCTGCCAGGACACTAGAACACCAAAATCAGCTAGGGAAATTTTGTAGAAGTCCCAGATGTACTAAATGTTCTGTGAATACACAGAGATATAATTAAAACTGTTACCTGCATGTAGAGTAAAGATGAGAAGGCATTGGTCATGGTGGCAGCTACCTCAAGAGTTACAAAGCAGACATGGTTCCAGGACAGTGTATGTCAGAGCAAAGCTGTCCTAGGAGGCTATTAGGAGTTGGTTACGGCACAGACATTGTAAGTCAGATGGTCTCATTACTTTCAATGACAAAACCAAAATTACTTTTGTATCAGCCTAATACAACAGCCTGGCAAGAGCGCAGAAAAAGGCCCTGTGCTGTTAGGTGGGGACCTCTGATGCAGCACAATTCCTTCATCCCCTTCTCCAAAACTCCCCTCTTCCAATTCCACTGAAGAGAAAATCTGATGGAAGTGCTGTGTAAGTAGGCTCAGATATATCTACCACTATAGATAGTAGAGGTCATTCATAAATCCAAGCCTATCAAATACATCATAAAAAATTTACACGTTTAATTTTTTTTTTGAAATTAGGGATCATGATATAAAAGTTATCAGAATCAAAACTGTCAGTAATCTTTAAAAAGAAAAGAAAAAACCTGGACAAATAGATTCAGAGAAGGCCTTGAAGAGAGGGTTCTCATGCTTCTAGGCCTGATACAAACTATCACAAAATACCACAAAATCCACAACCTTGCACAAAGGCCATAGCAACCTTACACAAAATACACTTCTGTGACGACATCTATCCAGCAACCACCTGCCCAAACTTCAACTGACATCGACCTTGTTGTTGATCTTTATAGTCAAAGATAACTATAACAAAACAATTATATAAGCCTCTTCATTTTTCCTTTATTTATTTTTTTCTACTCCCCCATAATTCCAGGTTGATCGCTTTTCTTTTAAAGACCTTGTCTTCCTTTACCTTTTGAATCTACACAGTTTGCTTTGTCATGCATATTCCCATTGCAGTGCCCTCCTCCCTAAGATGTGTCTTTTTCCTTTAGAGAACCTTTCTCTGTTTGTTATTTAGGTTTACAATGAGAAGGCGTGTAAAGTAATTTTACTGTCTTCCTAGGAAAAAATCACTGACTTACAATATTTATATTTATTTATTTACATTCCTGGGGATGAGGAATTAAAGATTTCACAAATTTTCTTATTGAGAAGATCGAAGTTTTCATGTGAGCAAAACTGAATATGTAAATTGATATGTGAATTATGCTGCAGATAATATGCTCAAATGTTTGCTTGTATTTAATTTGTTACACATGAATATTGCATATGTAAGATAATATACTAAGAAATTATCACATTTAATGAAATGCTTTAATCAAATTCCTGATTGAATTTTTGATATCAATATCTTTTTCCTCGTTTAATCCATCTTTAGAGTGAACAGGGCTGTCTAGGCCAAAGTCCTCACTTCTATCTAAATTGTCTGAGTTACAGAACTTTTTGAATTTATTATGTTGTCACAGGAAGTTTCTTATTGCTTGTTTAAAGGAGTCGCTCTCAATATGATGCGGAATCCAAAAGCACTGAAGGGCATATATCCTGAGTTTCTGTTACTGAAGCCAAAGGTTGCCAATTTCTGGTAGATCCTGCTGGAGTTAAACTTCATTTAAGTAATCATTAAAAGCTGCATTTATTCCCTCACTTGAACTTTTGATTTCACACTATTAGGACTAATCCTCTAAGTCTTTGCTAAGTTATGTTCCTCCTTTTCTTGTGGCTTGACTCTGATGCTCTCTATATGCAACATCAATTGACGTAAAGTACATTCAGGGCAAGAGAGTTTCTTTAAATATTACTTTGTTATTCAAAATAATCACAAAAGCACTCATCGTAGGAAAACTTGTGAGGACTCAAATATAGGGAAATACTTTTTCTTTCTAAGGCACAATTCTCTAAAGAAGTTCACCTTAATTTGAATATACATGGGAAAATACCCTTGTTCACTAATAGTCTATATTCACTCTGTTTTCTTCCCTCATAGACCAGCCGGTTCACTATTATTCTCCAAATGATGTGTGCCTCTCTAGAGTCCAGGCTATCTGCATATCTAATTTTTCCCACGAATTACTGTTTTGAATTGCACTGAATTCAATTCAAGGGGATGTCATTTATAAACAGTGCAAATATATACTGCATGAGGGATCTTAGAAATCATACACATGGTTTGATCCATAAGCTCATATGAGCGTGCAATGTCAACTTTTTTCATGTTTTTTTAAATCCACTTAAATTCTATTTTAAGCCATCATCTGCCTGTGCTGTTAGGGCAGTTAGCCTTCAATCATTTTAAGATGCTCCCCTCTAAGTACTGTGATAGTGATAGAGATATCACCAGTCAGGTGTCCTAGGAAGCCGACTCCGAGTTGGAGAATTGCATGCAAGGAGGTTGAAATGATATTCCCAACACCTGTGGAAGAGTGAAAGCAATAGGATTGGGCAGAGCAGGAAGTCGGCTGGAATGCAATCACTATCATGGCCGCAGTCCACTCTACAGGGATCTTGGTGAGTTTACCTAATGACTTCGAATTCGAGCAAGAAAACCAGGCCTTTATATTTCTGTACCAAGCAGTTCTCGGATGTGGGATGCCTTGAGAAGGGACATGAACTTGGATGAAGGAACTTTACTGTGCTGTGAGTATTGTTGCCAGGAGTGAGCTGTCAACACTCCCAGGAGACGGGAAATTATGCTTTAGTCACTGAGGCGGCATGTAGTGTCAGACCACAGCCTTGTTAAACAGAGCCAGAATTTGGAGGATGGTTGGTGGGTTTAACATTTGGGGTTTGACATCTTGTCCCCACAAGCTGCTGCTGGCCTCTTCCTTGTCCATTTCTGTGTGACCTGTTTAGGAGCCCCAGCTTCCTGCTTCTTCTTTACCATATTTGGAATGCAAAAATCTACACGTAATTTGGCCCATGGACCCTTCTGCTTAGACACATCCTTGTAGCTATTTTTTTAAAAGATGACTACGCCTTCTAGAATATTTCTAAGAAACTGCCTAAGTCACCACTGCTCACCAAGAGGCCTTTGTTTTTTCCTCTTCTTAACCATGGGAAAGGAATGTAGGAGGGTAGGGAGTGGATATTTTCTAACCTGGAAAAAACTCATTTTACCCTGTATAAATTTTGTTAGCAAATTCCTTCTTTGCACTTACTCCACAATCTTTCCAAATTCTCCCAAATGCTCAAGCTTTTAAAAAACAAAAGACAGAAAGATAGCAGGTTATTAGGTTTTCCACCAAACCTTTTCTTTCTATTCCTTTACATCAGTGAGCTTAGAATAACTCTGCTCCTGGAACTGGGAAGGCACTTGGGGAAAGAAAGAAAAAAAAAGCTCTCAAAGTTTAACATCACAAAACATTATAGTCACTGCTATTTTATTATTTATTTATTTATTTATTTATTTATTTATTTTTGAGATGGAGTCTTGTTCTGCCACCAGGCTGGAGTGCAGTGGTGCAATCTCGGCTCACTGCAACCTCCGCGTCCTGGGTTCAAGCGATTCTCCTGCCTCAGCCTACTGAGTAGCTGGGACTACAGGCGTGTGCCACCACACCCAGCTAATTTTTGTATTTTTAGTAGAGATGGGGTTTCACCATGTTAGCCAGGATGATCTCGATCTCCTGACCTTGTGATCCACCCGCCTTGGCCTCCCAAAGTGCTGGGATTACAGGCATGAGCCACCGTGAGTGACCTTGCTTTGTAATTTTTACATCATATGTCCCCTGTGTTAGACCAAGAGCTTGTAAAAGCCAGAAGACATACACCATTTATAGTTCAATTAGAGATGTTCACTGATAAAACTTATTCTTCCATCTGAGGGTGGTATTTGTAGTTACAGTAATGTAGATGACAATCTAAGTTATGTTCTATAAACTGTGTCACTGACATCTCAATCTACAGCTAACTTTAATTTTTTAAAAGCAGAGGAGTGGGTTGTATAGGTTTAGAAATACATTCATCAAGCTAGTTAAGTGAGATAGATTCAAACCTTCAACTCACTGGAATATTTACCAAATTGACTATTCATTAGGTAAAGGAGCCATATAAACAAGGTACTTTTTAAAATTCAAAATTATGTAAGGTTTTGTTTCCTTTTTATGCTGTTATGAATTGGATTGTAGAGGTTATAAGGTAAAATAAGGTTACTTTACAGTAAAGCATACAACACATTGTCACAAGAGGGCAGCCTTTGAACATGAATTGCTTCTCTGGCATTCCTTGAAATTTTGAGACAGTTACTTTAATTAACACAACTAAATAATAAAACACTACAGAGAATCTAAGAAGACACTTTGACTTATGCATATTGTTACTTTTTTATTACTGCTAGTGGAAGATGTAATCTACAAGGAAGGCAAGGGCTGAATTTGTTTTACGTAAAAAGACAAATTTCTTTGGGTTTTAGCTTTCAAACATCAAGATAGTAGGTCAATGTCTAAATGAGTGTATCAAAGTTCTCACACTAGCACATGTAAATCCACCTCTTATCTACCCAAAACTCTAACCAAGCAAAGGCAAGTTGGAAGAATCAGACAAATGTAAGTGCCTAGGATACATAAATGCCACTGGATTTTATGTTTTTAACTTTCACCCTCCCAAGTTTCACTAAGAGACATGTTACTTGGAGAGGTTGCTAAAGTGTAGTTGTATGATGTCTCTGTGCACGGTTGGTCTGGACCTCTTTCTGTCCAGTGGTTGCCCTCAACTGATTAGAGTCGCCTCTCTAAAGATCATGCTTATGTCCCTGGAGCAGTCCACAGCACTATCAATGTCTGACGTCCACCTTTTTCCAATTAATATTTCTGTACTTACTGAATTGGAAAACATACAGGTGTTTTTTGCCTGGTCACTTGTGGTTTTACAACACTCCCCCCGCTTCCGCACCACTGCCCCAGGTGATTTTGTTGCCAGCCAAAGTGTGAGAACTACTGGCAGCTGCTGGCAGACAGCAGCAAAGGCCCAAATCCTCTGTGTGATTTCAAGACCCCTATCTGGTTTTCAGCCATATTTCCTTCTCCTCCTCACAGCTAAGCCCACTCCTCCTCCCTCACCACCTGTAGGCTATGCTTTCCAGCCTGTGTCCAGGATTAGTCCTGATGTAAGCCACGTGGGGTTTAAGGATCTCTCTCTTCAGTCTTATTTCCGCACCATCGCTGACAGATATATTCCAGTTGTAATCATGGGGCTACCTCCTTTTGTTTCCAGTCCCATGCTCATTTTCTCTATCACATTCTACCTTGTAATAACCTAAATCTTCTGGTGGGCAAGCTTCTTCCTCAATCAAATTTGTGTTTATGATTGTGTTGGGGATTGGCTTAGTAATCCAGGTACTGCTGCTGCCTTGAAAGCGGAGACTGCATCCTTCTGTCTGGATATCTTGAGTTTCTGGATTGTAAACCTTATTAGGGCCCATTTTTCCTAGAATTGGAGCCTCTACTTTGTTCTTGCTACTTTAGTTCACCCAGAAAGCACGATCTCTGCCTGAATTTCAAAGTGTTGGCTAGCTTAAATATCCTTTTGTGAGACTTTTGTCTTCCTGCGGGGTGATTTTTTCATCTTACATACCATTGCTCATCTTTTTATCTTGAATGTAATTGAAATAGTTTTAATCTGTGTTACCAGCAACAAGAACCCCTTTTATGAGATGAAGAGGCCAGATCAGTCTCATAACATGTGTCCCCCTCCGTGTGTTGAATTTATGTCAGAGCCAGGTTCTTTCCTATTTGACGTCTCTCACCAAATTCCAGTGTTTATGTCCTAGGAGGTGCCCAATAAATTATAGAGTTGATACAAGCTGTAATTTTAGAGAAATTAAATTAGCAAGTGGAATTAGATTATATACAACCTAATCAACTTTTTTTTTCTGAGGATGACCTAGATTTGGGCTTCAGTGACAATAGTTGTCCCCTAAATATTTATACTCAAAATCTAGGATCACCAGTACAATGTTGAATAGCAGTGATGAACACACACATCCCTTTCTTGTCCTAATCTATGTGGTTTAAACATTTACACTTTCACCATTAAATATAGTATTGTTTATATGATTTGTTGTGGATGTTTTCCATCACTTCGAGAAAATTTCTTTTTCTAGCTTGCTGAGAGTTTTTTTTATATCAGCAATAGATATTTCTCCAAAGAAAATATCCAAATGACCAACAGATACATGAAAAAAATGCTCAGCATCACTAATCAGGGAAATGCAAATCAAAACCACAAAGAGATATTGCCTCTGGCCCTTTAGAATTGTCTTATTAAAAGAAAAAGATAACGAGTGTTAACAATGGGGAGCAATTGGAACACTTCTACAGTGTTTCTGTGAAAGTAAAACTGTGCAGCCTCTATGGAAAACAGTACGGTGGTTCCTCAAAAAAATTAAGAAACTAGAACTACCATATGATCTAGCAATCCACTTCAGGTTATTTATCTGAAAGAATTGAGATTGGGATGATTCTCAGGCTCATTGCAGCATTATTTACACTAATCAAAATGTGGAAATGAGGTTAATGTCTATTGGCAGATGAATAGATAAAGAAAATGTGATATATTCATACAACTTAATATTATTCAGCTTTAAAACAAGAAAGCCTGGCAATATGCAACATGGATGAACCTAGAGGACATTAATGCTAAGTAAAGTAAATCAGTCACAGAAGGACCAACTGTATGATTCCACTTGTATAAAGTATCTAAGATAGCCAAATTCATTAGAATCACAGATTAGAATGGTGATAGCTCTTTAAGTTGAAATCAATTTTGCATTCCTGGGTTTTGTAGTTTTGCTATCAGGATTCTGACACATAAAAAAAGTTTGGAATTTCCCCCTTCTTTATTTCTGAAATAATTTTAAAATTTTATTTTTTTTAAACGTTTGAAAGAATTCACCAGCAAAACTCTTTGGATCTGGAGTTTGCTTATTTTTTTATTTCTTTAGTTTTATGTTTTTATGTGCAGGTATTTGACAATTAATTTAATTATTTTAATAAATGTCAATTACTTCATATGTTCCATTTAATCTTGTGAATTTTTTTATAAGTTTTTTTCAAGGAATTCACCCTTTCATCCAAGTAATGAAAATTAGTATAAAATGTTTCACAATATTCCATTATCTTGTTAATGTCTCTTGTGTCTACAACTGTACAGTCTCATTAATCCATGATATTTATAATTTGTGTTTTCTTTCTTTCTCACAGAACTAACTTTTGGCCATGATGATTTTCTCCTGTTTCTCTTTTCTGTCTCATTGATTTCTAATTTCTGTTTTATTTCTTTTCTTCTACTTGTTTTGGACTTAATTTGCTCTCTTGTTTTAGATTTTCTTTTTAAGGTAGAAAATCAGTTCACTTGTTTTGAACTTCTCTTTTTTAGAATAAGCATTTATACAAAAAATTTACTCTGGGTCTGCTTAACTTTATCCCATACATTTTGATATAGTATATTTTTATTTGTATTCAGTTCAATGTATTTAAAGGTGTTTCTTATGATTTCTTCCTTGAGCTAAAGGGCATTTTAAGATGTATTTAAATCTTCCAATAGTGTAGACTTTCATGGGTAGCTTGTTTTTACCCATTTCAACTCATTTTCATTATGGTCAGAAAGCATACTTTCTATGATTATAGTGTTTTGAAACTTCTTGAGAGATATTTTGTGGTCTATAGCCTATTGATAAATGTTTCATGTGTAGCATAATAGAACATATATTCTATTGTCTTGGTCAATATCGATTAGGTCAAGCTGTTGTCAAAATTATTTTATCTTAATTTTCTTTAGTTATTCTGTCAGCAATACAGCATTATGTCTTCATAATTACTTGACATTTTATCATTATGAAATAGGTGTCTGTTGTAATATTGCTTGTTTGGAGGTCTACTTTTTCTTATATTAATATAGCCACATAAGATTTCTTGTGCTTGTTGTTTCCTTGGTATACTTGGGAATTATTTAACTCTCAACTTATCTATACCATAATATTTGGCATACATCTCTTATAGGTACTTTTATTATATAGTTGGACAATCTGTGTTTTATTTGGAGTATTTAAATTACATTTGAAATAATTATTGAAAAGTTTGGATTTAAGACTACTATTTTTGCTTTTCTTTTTTTTTTTTTTTTTGAGACGGAGTCTGGTCCTGTCACCCAGGCTGGAGTGCAGTGGCGGGATCTCGGCTCTCTGCAAGCTCCGCCTCCCAGGTTCACGCCATTTTCCTGCCTCAGCATCCGGAGTAGCTGGTACTACAGGCGCCCGCCGCCATGCCCGGCTAATTTTTGTATTTTTAGTAGAGACGGGGTTTCACCGTGTTAGCCAGGATGGTCTCGATCTCCTGACCTCGTGATCCACTCGCCTCGGCCTCCCAAAGTGCTGGGATTACAGGCTGAGCCACTGCACCCAGCCTATTTTGCTCTTATGTTCTATTTGTTCCATCATTTTTTGCTCCTCTGTTCTTTCTTTCATGCCTTTTTATATTAACTGAACAATATTCAGGGTTCCATTTTAATTCCTTTATTGGCATTTTAGAAGAATATCTTCATATAATGTGGTGGTTCTCTAGGGATTATAATAAACATCCTGGGCTTATCGCAGTCCACTTAGTGTTAATAGTCAGCGTTTTCATGTAACATAAAGAAAAGTTGCGGCAAAATTTTTGCATTTAGTCTCCTGTCAGAGCTATTAATTTAGAATATTTTACATACATTATCAATAGTACACTTAAGTTTTTATTCAAACCATCAGTTGTTTGTTATAAAACTAAAAGAAAAAAGCCTTAGTTTTTCATGTTTATGCACATGCCATTCCTAGAGCTTCTCCTTGCTTCCTGTAGGTCAGAATTTCCATCTGTTGTTATTTTTCTTTAGCCTAAAAAATTTCCGTTTGCATTTCTTGTATCTAGGTCTGCTAATGACAATTGTTCGAAGCTTTCTTTTATCTGAATAAATCTTTCTTTTCTCAAGAATTACTTTTTCTAGTTATAGAATTTGGAGTTGACAGTTTTCTTTTATTTTGAAGATGTAGTTTCATTGCTTTTTAAAGTGTCATTTCTGATGACAGGTCATCTGTCTATTTGTTTCCACGTATGTAAATTATTTTCTCCCTCCCTTTAGCTACTTTCAAGATTTACTCTTTTTTTGCCCAGTGGTTTGACTATGGTGTGTCTACATTTGGTTCTGTTTATTTTTATTTTGTTCTTTGAGTTTCTTAAACCTGTAAGTTGATATATGCTGACAATTAGGAAAATTTTTGGTCTTTACTTTTTCAAATAGCTTTTTCTGTCTCATTTTCTTCTCTACTCTTTCTAGGACTCCAATTATAATAGCGCTAGACTTGCCCTATTTTTATTATTTTTCTTCCTTTGTATTATCTGTATTGGGAAATTGTTCTTGATCTGTTTTTAAGTGCACTGATAGTTTTTTCTGCCATCTTTAATTTACTAGTATGTGCATACAATGACACTTTTATATAAGATATTCAGTCTCTCAGTTCTAAAATTTGTCCTATTATCTCTTTATCGTTTTTACTTCTCTGTTGAGATTCTCCATATATTCCCTCTTATGACCACCTATTCCTTAAATCCTTGAATATGCTTATAATAGCTTATTTTAAATTTCTTATCTTCTAATCCCAGCATGTTGGCCATTTCACTGTCTTAATCCATTGTTTACTTTTTTTGTTATGCGTCATATTTTCCTGGTTTTATGTCTAGGCAGGTTAAATTATATGTTAGATTATGTTTATGATATTTTGTAGTGATAGGTTCTTCTATTTTCCTTTGAAGAGTGACTCTTTTCTAACATTAGTCTTTTTTCTGTAGTCAAACACCAAAATTTCACTCCTGAGCTATATGCAATGGTTGAAATCTCTGCTCTGTACTAGCAATTTAGCTGTTGTTTTCTGCTGGATTCTATGGAGCCTCTTTTTATGAATGTGAAATGTAGCAGCCATCATATATCTGAATGAAGTTGAAGTGCTGATTTTACATTTTTACTCTGTGACATTCTCCTCTGTGACTTTCAATTGTGTGAGATTTCCTCCCATGTCATTCAAATTTCCCAGTTCTTCTTTTCTGTCAGCCTGGAACTCTGTGCTCTTATTCCTCAAGCTAGTAAAACTCACCGCTTTACTCATAGACATCTAATTTTGCACAGACTGGGAAGCGTCATCAGGTGTGAAGTTGCACTGATGCAAATTTAAATCATTGCAATTTTCTTTATTCAATGGTCAAATACTTCATCAGTGGTTGAATAGTCTACTATTTCTGCCTGTTTTCTGTTTCTCATTGCCATCAAATGTGTATTTAATTTTTTTTAGAGTTAATAGTTTTTTTCCCTGCATTTGAGTTAGACCTGAGCTACTACCACATTTTGTAATTCAAACTTTTGGTCTAACAATGTTTTAAAAAAACTCTTTATTTGGAGGGAATTCTCAAATTTCTAAATACTCTACAAACATTAGGATCAGGGCTCACATTCCCAGTTTCCCTTGTAGCCAGATGTACATATGGAAAATGGCCTCAGCTAATGAAGCATACCCACATATTTGAAACTCAGAAAAGTGTTAAGAGGAACTGTAGATATCATTTTAGTTGATGCAAGGATGGAAGAAAATAACCAACTTTCACTGGTGAACTTTGTCTTCAATCATTGTTTTCCTGTGGGTAAGTGGCTAATTTTCTGGCCTAGAGGTGGAATTGGTGTGTTGGTAACAATTGATTTGATGATAACCTGCTTTTGTCTTTTTAAAAATTGCTAATCCACCATTGTTTCTGGTCCTGTTTTATACTTATGCAGTGTATAATCTCTCATGCAAAATTTAGTTCTTTGTTTCTCAGCTTAAACTGGATTTTGATGAGCAGTTTTCAACTTCAAATGAAAGAAATGGCTTTGGTTGATGTTAGACAAAAATAAAAAGAGGGAATTAAAGAAATATGTTTGTCATCTTGTAATATTAAATAAATGAAACTGAAAATTCAACAATTCTGCTTCATAAAAAATAGAAAGTTTCCACTGTTTTTCATTATTTTTGAAGCTATATGATTAAATGAAATTTCTGCCTCATGGAAGGTTTTTAGAACTATGTAATAATACCATAAAGACCATTAGGAGAGAAATGAATAAAGACTGAAAGAAGTAAACACTGTGTGGTAAGGTAGATGGCACATAGTTGTGTGCGTGGAGCCCTAATACATTTTACCATGGAATTTATACAATAAATGTTAGTTTCCTGTGAACCTGCTAATTAATATGACTTTCTCAGACATTTCCTTAACCTAAACAGTTTAGGTTTCCTGTAGATAGACTGCATGTATTCTCATCGTTAACCTTTCCATAATCTTCCCTAATTACAGATGTCATTGGTTCTTAATAGCAAAAGAACAGCAGTAGCTTATAAAGTTATATTATTTGTTTTTTACTAATATGTGAAGTGATTTTGTCTTTCATTTCACCTCTAAAGCTAATTATGTCTTCTAAGTTAACAAAAATTCCGGATCATACCATCATTAGTTTAAAGTTTACAATGAATTCATTCTTTCCATTTATTACTAACCTGCATTATAGCAATATTTAGCTAATGAATTCTCAAAATATTTCTTGAAAGGTGAAAGAGTACCTCAAGTAAATGGTGTAATTAATTTATTTATCAGAATTTTAAATTAAGTGTTCTGTTTAATCTCAAAGGGGTACCAATGAAGTTAGGGCATAAGGAGTCCGTGGTTAATAAAATGGCAAGAATTAAAAAAGATTATTACATTTTTCCTCATACTATGATGGCTATAATTTTTAAAACCGTAGAAATGTTTAATTTTTAAAGGCTACTAGTGTCTATTTAATTCAAAGATGTGAGGTCTTCAGTTCAACTTGTTGTTTGAAATTTGAACAGCTTTTTCTTGCTGTTGTTCAATACAGTTATTAAACAGTCCAGGCAGGCCTCTGGAGTTACATATATGTATGTGGCTATGTGTGTATATATACATAGAAGTAGAAATAGCATATAATCAATTTACATAAGACTTTTGCTTTTGATGAAAATTCTTCTAAAAGTGAATATAAATTAATAGCATATGGAGCCTACAAAAATTGTCTAATAGGGAAGTAGGAAAATATAATTTGTGAAGAAAAAATTCGCTAAAACAGACTTTTTATTTTTACATGTAATAAATTTATATTGAAGGGTTTCCAGAAATACAAAATGTTATAGGGCACCTATCCTGAGACACACGAAGGAGACAAGGGATAGAGCTAGGATGGAAGTGAAAATAAAGGACAAATAGAGATAGATACTTAAGTGGAAATGAAACACTGCATGTTCTCACTCATAGGTGGGAATTGAACAATGACAACACATGGATACAGGAAGGGGAACATCACACACCAGGGCCTGTTGTGGGGTGGGGGAGGGGGCAGGGATAGCATTAGGACATATACCTAATGCTAAATGACGAGTTAATGGGTGCAGCACACCAACATGGCACATGTATACATATGTAACTAAACTGCACGTTGTGCACATATGCCCTAAAACTTAAAGTACAAAAAAAAGTCATCAAACAGGTGGTAATTTTAAAGCATGGCTTTTCCAGGCAGCAAATTTTCTGAATGTATCACAAAAGAAGATAAATTGTGTGTCTATGTAGATCATGTCAATGAAATAAACAATAAAGGTTACTTATTGGAATATTGAAAGTGGTTGATAATTTAATTATTTATATTTATGGTAAAAGGAATAAACTTGATTTTTAGGGGGTTCAATGACTTCCTGAAAATATCCTCTCACAGATTTTCTCAGAGTGTCTAGTTGGCAAAAGCACAGCTCCAAATTGCTATTTCTGTCAACGTCTACAGAACATTTACAGTTTGATTTCCAAAAGTTTCCATTTCTACTGACCTTACAAATTTGTAAAATGAATGCCCACCAGGACAAAATATTAAGTGATAAAATTAATTGGATCCTACAAGTGAAAATCTAGGCAAGGAAAATCTTCCTTCTTAATGAATGATTTTTATGTCTCTTCATTCTTGTCCTTCTAGGTAAAGCAACACTCTGGAGACCTTCTTTTGAGGCATTTCACCACCAGAGTAAGTGTGATGTATGAGTAATTAGTCCACCCACAGGGAGCTGGTGAAATTAAATTGGAAGTTATTTCCTAACTGGCATATCTTGAAGTAAAATTAATCTAATAACAGTTTTCATAAGAGAGCATAAGCTTAAAAGACAACATTTTTCATTCAGCTTTACCAAACAAAGTGCAAATTTAGGTGTCCAGTTGTGAAGTTTGGTTGTGTGTGGATTGTACAGTGAAGGTACCAGTGGACAACAGTTGCTCATCAAGCAAGTTTATACAAAAGCTTTTGGACAAGTCCAACTCTAGATAAAATTCTAAAGTATTTCATGCTTGTGTTCAGAGTTTCTTTTTCTCTCTCCAAGGTAACCCACATATCAAAAGACATACGGGGTTGTGGGTAGAACTTCCTAAAATTGCTCGTGAGAAGTGTGCCATGCATAAACATACTTCACTAGCTTGAATTTTCTGTTAGTCTCACAGGAAACAATTAAAATCCTGTATGTTTTTCTATCTCCACCCGCTCCTGAACATAGAAAGACCAAGTGACATCTCTGGTTAAGATGTGTACAGGTTACAAGACATGTCTAAATATATTCACCAAGAGGTTTATTATTTTCACAGTGGCATTCACTAAATCAGTTGTCAGTGTAGCAATACTCAAGGAATAAGCAGGGTCTTTAATTTATCAAAGTTTGGAGTCCACCCCAAGTTGGATCACTGAAGCACGTAACTGTAGATAAGGTTACTCAAAAGCACAAATCCAGGTTATAAATATTCAGTAGTAGTTTATATGCATTTAGCAATTTGAATGCTGGGAAGTGTAGCCCAGAAAATCAATCGACATTGAACTATTAAAGAGGCCTTCATGGCACCTGCACTTTGAATCTCTTCAGACTCAGGTTAAACAGGAGACATGGTAGCTCATATATACTGCAAAAACCCTTCCTCTTTTCCTTTTTATCTATGAACCTGCCCTTTTCAATGTTGTCTAGATGCCTGAAGTTATGAATACCCTTGATCTTAGTAAAAAACGGTACCACCCTTCAGCAAAATCTCACTGATCAGTGTCTATGTTGCCTCACTGAGTTAGCCTTTTGTGTTCTTGTGGCCCAGGATGACAATGTTGACACAATCCAAACCAGTAGTTGGAAAGTTAATGTTGGATGCGTCTTTGACAATTGATTGAATGACCTGAAATCAAATGTGAGGCGGTGGAGACCCAAGAATGCTATTCAGGCAGTAAGTGATCTGTGGAGATACTAAATGAAATATCTGGAAAGAATTGTAATCTTGCAACTATGCTTTTACGTGTTTTTTGACATAAACAGTTTCTATTTATGGTGGAGCTGCAGTGTCCATTTCCCATGAAGTTTCCATAGTGTTAACTAATGCAGTCATGTGTCACTTAATGACAGGGGTGTGTCTGAGAAATGCATTGCTGGACAATATTATTATTGTATGAACATCACAGAGTTTACTTACATAAACCTAGATGCTATAGCTGATTACATACCTAGGTTAGGTGGTATAGCCTATTCCTTCTAGGCTACAAACCTGTGCAGCATGTTACTGTACTGAATACTGTAGGCAATTGTAACACAACAGTTAAGTATATCTATACTTACTTATATCTATACAGTAAGTGTATCTATACATTTCTAAACATACAAGAGGTACAGTAAAAATACAGTGTTATGATTTTATTGTACCACTGTCATACATGTGCACTATCCTTGACCAAAATGTTGTTATGTGATGCATAATTGTAACAAAAGAATTAATTAAAGATAATATTGAAGTGCCTATTGAGATTTCAATGAAGAAAGGAATATTTGTAAATTCTGATTACCTTAAGTGGGAATTGACTTTCTTCCTGTTTCCATGGCTGTTCTTGTGAAAGAGCATAGCTTTCCAAAGACCTGAAATCTCTGACAAATCTTGCAATTCTCTATTGCCTGCATTATGAAGGTCACCTGGTATCAAATGAGGCAAAATGGTAGATTATAAAGACCTGTACTTTATTGTCAGTTCCTAAACATAGAAAGCATTGGTCTATCTTGAACATTTCTGCAGTTATAAACTAGCCTTGGGTCATGATTTTCTGCCTTTTTATCATAGACAAGATTTAATATAGGAGATGTCCTTTTAATGTGTAATGTGAATAGTAAGTGCCACTTATGAAGCCCTATTTTCTTCCAGCCATTTTAATTGTCAAATCTGTCCAGTCAAGATGCATTGTTAGAGGCTTCACTGACAACACCATCTGTGTGTGTGTGTGTGTGTGTGTGTGTGTACATACATATGATTGAGCAGGATTTAATGGAAGTCAAAACTGTCTCAAATTTCCTAGGACAATACACATTCCTTGGCCATTCCCTTGGAGCTCTGAGTTGAGGAGCTGGTGATGTGTATTTCTTGTGCATGTTCTCCACATTATCCCTATGCAGGCCTTCCATGGGCTTGGTTTTGGAACCAGTGATGAGGAAGATCATTAGAATTGTTGTGCTCAAAAAGATTCCTCCATTCTTCTGTATAAGCAATGGGAATTTTCCCAGACCAATATTTCTTCTTTTGAAATGGTAAATTTTGAATATTAACTGGTTAGTATAATCCCATAAAATAACAAAGTTTGAGCCCTATGAACTGTGTTTTAGGCTAAAGTTGTGTTTTATGCTAAATCATCATTTACTTCTTGTATGATTTTTTTTTTTTGAGACAGAGTCTGGCACTGTCACTCAGGCTGGAGAGCAGTGGCACAATTTTGGCTTACTGCAAGCTCCGCCTCCCAGGGGCACACCATTCTCCTGCTTCAGCCTCCTGAGTAGCTGGGACTACAGGTGCCCACCACCACACCCGGCTAATTTTTTTTTTAAGATTAAGGGCGAAATCAAAGCTGCTCCCCTATATTACATTCATAAGTCAGAATGATTAAAGCAAGCTATTTATTTATTAGAAACACATACTCCAAATTTAGCATCTAAGACACGACAGCCTTTCAGGAGACATCAATTTACTTTTTAGAGTCTATAGCTATATTTGTATTCATGCTATTGGTGTCCATAATATTTCATTAGATATTCTGGTTAAATTGATAAATGAAAATAATGTATGTGATAAGGAGAACAACCTAGGTCTCCTGGAGGGCCCCTTACAACTCAGCTGGTGTTAGCAGAAATGCCTGGGTGTAACAGTGAGAAACAACATTTCAAAAGTGTTGAGCAATTTTTCAGGCAGAGGAATATGTATGCCAATCCAGGCAGCAAGATAAGTGGAGGTCAGTTAAAAGATCAGTGTGTGATTACATTTTTTTTTAGGTTTCTACTGAGAGGAAATATAATACTCAGTTATTATTTTCTCTGTATATCTCTGGTTATTTTGTCACAACTTTTTATGTAAGCTACTACCAAACATTGGGTTATACAAGATCTATGGGTCGTATTCAATATTTGCTTTTCCCCCAACTACTAACACGTTTGATTCCCTTTGTAACTTTCTCCCCTATTTCTCCTTTCAACCTGTTTTCTCCAACCACACTGAGTTAATACGCCTCCTATATACTCTCATACCCTGTTTTATCTAAAGAGATTTCCTTTTTCTACTATTATACCCATCTCATTCCCTAATTTATTTCTTCTTATTTCTCTCTCTATTTTTTATTCTTTTAGGCACAGCTCATGTCTCATGACTTTCAAAAAGTTTTTCTTCTGATATTCCCAGCTCGAATTATGTATATCCCAATCAGTTTCCTTAGTCTTACAACTCTGCATATTATTGGCTTATAATCTGTCTTAGGCTGGGAATTAGCTCCTTGTAGGCAGGGGCTAGAGTTTATTTACTCTTATGTCCATAATGCCTGACACAGGAATTATTCTCACATACAAATTGTAGGGCCATAATTCCTGAGAACATATGTATATTGTAGTGACTCATAAAGGCTTGAAATAAATTTTTTAAATGATTAATTGGGAAGTCCATGAACTTGACATCTTGATGTAGAATAAAAGCAAGGGCAGATGAAGAAGTTATACAGGATACTTGAAATACCAGAAGAATATAATCAGAGAGCAATAAATTAATCCTTGATTTTTAGATGTGAAGAAGTTCTGAGAAATATTTGAAGACATGGCTCTAGGGATGAGTACAAAACAGAGACCAGTAGCCAGACTCAGAGCTTTAAAGAGTGAAGAAATTGCATTGCAGGGGGAAGGACTGTTGTATACTAAATAGAAATTGTCATTAAATGGAAGACTAAGCAAGAGGCTGATGATCTGTGGATGAGAGACCAAAATGGTGTGGAGATAGAGGTAAATGCCATAATCTACAAAGAAGATATTTTTGTGCCAGGAAGAAATAATAGGTCTAGAACATAATAAAAGATAAATGGTTAACTACATTGTAATGTGGTCTCAGAACTCACTGAAGGCATAGCCATTGATATTAACTTCCACTTTGCTTCCAGACAAAAGATTTTAAATATTTTAAAGATTGCATTTGATATTGTATGATTCATCAAGACAGAAAGTAAAGCTGTAGTTGCCCTGGGAGGGCAGGGATTGGGGAGTCACTTTTTAGTGGGTACAGGATTTCAATTTTACAAGACAAAAAGAATTATGGAGATGGGTGGTGGTGATGCTTGCACAACATTGTGAATACATTTAATAACACTGAATTGTATACTTAACAGTGGTTAAGATGCAAATTGTTGAGTGTGTTTTGCCACAATTAAAAAATGGAAAACAATAGTATTTTATGATATAGCCTATTTCATCTGGTAGCTACCTGTATGTGTCTGCTCAGCTGTGGATAGATATTTATGCTGTTTCTGAACTGGAGGTTACTGGTATTCGCTAAGGTATAGGAAAATTGATCTTATGTGGCTAACTGAGGTGGATATAGTTGTATCAGTCAGACAGTAATGATATAATCATGATAGTTTACATTTAACATAATTTACATGTGTTATACTTTAGAAAGCACTTCATAGATATTATTACTTCATACCATTTTCCCCTTACCATATTTGTCTCTCCTTTCTCAGCTGACTTCAGAAAATGTCTCTTCCACACTACTCAATTCATCTCCTTATTTTGTCAAAATTTTAAGTCTCAGAGTCTCCAAAAAAAATTCCAGACAAATCTCATCAGCTTTCGGTCATTGATTAATCGATGCCCTTAGAGGCTTTCCCTTTCCCTTCTCAATTTGACATAGCTTCCAAATACACTTGCCAGTAAAACAAAGTTGTTTATATGGTTTTGTATTTCTTCCTGTTGAATTATGAACATTTTTTCATATTGACATTGATTTCCATCTGGCCATGAAATACTCAAGGTGAAGAAAATGAAACAAAATTTGTAATATTTATCAAGAGCCAGGTACCGTTTTCAGTGTCCTAGAAGCATAAACTAGTGTAATGCTCACCACCTCATATGAGAGGCAAAAATGGATGAAACTATAAAACCAAGACACAGAGAGTTAAGGGAAATTTCCCAAGATCACACAGCCACTGAGGATATGAACTAGATTTTGACTTCAGGCTATTTACCCCAGAACCTGTGCTTTCAACCATCATTTGTACTGCTTCCCTAAATTACACTTGAGTACACTGTGACAACAAATATCACCTATGGCACTGATTATCTGGGGAACTTTGCAACTTATTCTGAATATGACTCAGTTTTCTTTTCTGTACAGAGATAAAGTCAGTATATACTCCATAGATTCGTTATAAGGATTATATGAAATGACACATGAGAAGGCTATAAAAGGACTTGGAAAGCAATAAGTTTTTTGTTTTCAATCATTTTTCAATAGGTTATCAGTGTTGTGAATGGTTCATGAAAAATGACTTTGGGCTCAGTGAGTAACTGAAATGTTGTTGCTTAATAGTGTGTTTAATATTAATATAATAGTAACCAATGTCGTTATTGTTGAGTAATAGTTATTTGGCTTTTCACTGCTTTTCTTTTCTAGTGTTTTAGTCAGAGACTTCTTAAGTCTCCTCAAGTGTGTACACATTTCTTAAATTTGTTGGAAAGTACCAAATTTAAGATATCTTGCATTTTTTTCTTCCTTAGTAAACACTAAATTCAATCACGCAGCAGAAAAAGGGCTCTGTTATTGTCAGTACAATGGTTTAATATTCACTTTTATTCCCTGTATCGTAGTTCTGATTTAATTGCTATTTAGAGTAAAACTTGTTCCTTATTATATGCATTCATAATTATAAAATTTGTGTTTTAATGCCTTCTACACATATACTGTGCTTTTCTTTATTTCCTTATATCTTTTACTGTTGCATGATCCTGGTATTTGAAATCTCATTAAGTGTTGTTTGGGGATTTGCTGGGAATGTCATCTACATAGTAATGTCTCAAGTTTGTAGCATCTTTAAAACATAATAGGAGATGGAATTCACAGCAGAGTAATAAGCCTCCCACTTTAGGCAATATATTTGTGATTGGTATGACTTTGTTCCCAGAGGGCAATTAGCAACACAATATTATGGCTATGTGTACAAGGAAAACTAATTTTTAAAATCTCCTTTAAAAAAACAGTTCCCAATCCTAACCAGTATCATGCACAGAATCCGTTTCCACCTCTTCACATGGAAGCAGCTCTGGGTGGACATCTAGAAAGTTGGATAACTATTTATCACACATGATCTGAAAAGTTTGCATTGCCATAGATAGGAATGAATTATCTGTTTATAAAGAAAAAAAAATAAAAATATGAACCAAGAAAGCACAGAAGGTAGTAACCACATTTAGATGTTTATCATGGAATCGTCTTTATAATCCATCTGTTACAATTCCACAGAGCAAATTACAAGTAATTGTGAAGTTTCCCCTCATTTTATAGGTTTGGTCTTATAAGGCATGCAACACAAATTTTAATTACTTTTCTTTTTGGTATTTGGATCTTAATTTGGTCAAGTGGCCACTGGGTAGATGATGGAGCCTCTTGAGACATACAGTCTTCTAGCTTTGTTGATGTGAATATTACTGTGTATTTTTCATTCACTTATTATTTTACAAGGCATGCTTCATTAAAAATATGTCAACATCTCATTGACAAATCACAAAATTTTAAAGGCAGAAGAAAAAAACAATTTATTTAAAACATTCCTGTGTAAAAGTAGTCACCACTCTTACTATTCTTCAAATATTTTTATTATATTTAAATGCAAGCCCAGTTTTATCTCGAGTGTCTGACCTTGATGATATTGTACACTTTAAACTTAGAAAAATTGAACTCTATTGGAAATTTCCTACAGATCAGCTTTTCTAGATGCCAAACACCTTGTTTCAGCCATCGTGATGACAGCAAATTGGGTTCTCAGGGATTCTGGCCTCTGGCATCATCTCAGTTGTTTATAATTGAAGTTGGCTCTGACGAGAACTCAGCTTAGATGCATGGTTGGACTGCTGGGCTTAAGGCTGGCCTGCCAGGAGGTTGCATTGAGCTGTAACTAGGCAAAGAAAGAAGGAGTTTATTGAGGCACTACTGACAATAGCAAAGACTTGGAACCAACCCAAATGTCCAACAATGATAGACTGGATTAAGAAAATGTGGCACATATACACCATGGAATACTATGCAGCCATAAAAATGATGAGTTCATGTCATTTGTAGGGACATGGATGAAGCTGGAAACCATCATTCTCAGCAAATTATCACAAGGACAAAAAACCAAACACTGCGTGTTCTCACTCATAGGTGGGAATTAAACAATGAGAACACATGGACACAGGAAGGGGAACAGCCGACACTGGGGCCTGTTGTGGGGTGAGGGGCTAGGGGAGGGAAAGCATTAGGATATATACCTAATGTAAATGACGAATTAATGGGTGCAGCACACCAACATGTCACATGTATACATATGAAACAAACCTGCACGTTGTGCACATGTACCCTAGAACTTAAAGTATAACAAAAAAAGAAGGGGTTGGGCAAAATTACCAACAATCTTCAACTATGAATTTTTATGAGTAGGGGCTTCCCACACCATCAGGCACTCCAAGTTGGAGAAACAAGGGATGTTGAATTGAAAGTTTAATTTTTTAGGCTTGATAGTCAGATTAGGGAAGTTTTGGGTACATCTTTCCCACTCTAGAGCCCTCTCCCTAACTCACGGCCAATTTGGGACATGGGCTCAATGGAAAAGAGTACTGAGATCAATTCGAAATATCCATCATGAACATAGGAGGCAGGCATTCTGGCCAAGGGGTGCGTCTTCCCACTTTGTAATCCAGAGTGCGATTTCTTCTTGCTATCTGTCCCTCCATAAATAAGCGTTGGGTGAAGGACAAGCTAGTTACAATTGAGGATGGAATGAGATTCTAGCAGAATTGCAAAATGAACTGAGAGCCACGAAACTATTCCTCTGTGAACCAGCAGAGAGATCTGTGGAAGGCAAAGGAAGAGGAGCCAAGAGGCCAGATAACATTCCTGCTTCCCCTACATTGTGAGAGTGAAATTGTCAGCAACCTATATCAGTAATTAACCAGAGGCTTTTTAGAGAGTAAGACTTCTGATAGATACCTCAAGAGCTGAAGTTGCTCTTCAGTACTGCACAGAACCTGTGGACAGATTTTCATCATTATTCTCTTCTTCAACAGACAGATATTAAATTCAAGGCATAGTTCTAAACTATGCAGTCAATTACAAAAAATAATAATGAAGGGCATTAGCTGTGCCTCATAGGACGTTAAAACTCTAGCTGCTAAATGAGACAAATAGGGTTCCCACATCAAGTGCCTGGGCTCCTGTTATAACCTGGACTCTGTTTCCATTGGCTTCTCTTGTTTCTGTTTTGGTAAACCCATCATTTGGCTTAGTCCCTATCCTTGCCATGCTCACCCACCAGTAGGTGGACCTCCTTGACCATAACTTGGCATAGATCTTTGATTGTTTCTTTTCAAATGTTTTCTTACTTTAGAGCTGCAGTCAATTGTTGTTTGGACCATAAGACTCTGAGGCTGTGTGTGGTTGAAACTGTCTTGAGACTCAAAGAGCTATTGAGGAAGGGATTTGGTAGCTGAACTCTTTTGAAGATATTCTCTGTCTCTCACACATCTGGGGCTGAATAGCTTAACTTTTAATTTCTACATCGACGATAGTTTAATAGGCATTCATGCAAATCAGTTCTGCTGGGAGTTATTATCCTTCTCCAATAACAAGTAATGCATTCCTTAAATTTAGTGTACGTATAAATTCTACATGGTAAGTGAAGCTGTCTTTATGAATTGCTGCTATAGAATATACTAGATTGTGTAGGTTTTAGTACAATCCAGGTAATTATCAAGCCTTTGTAAAATTTTCAGGAAAGTGATCTTTTCACTTCAGTTTATGGAACTTGAAAATTTTTCAGTTGCCACCCACTAATTAGATCATAAACTTAATTCTATGTATCTGAATTTATTTTTCTATTTATAAATTTATCTGGATGCTTTCTCAAAGGTTTCTCACATTAAAAACCTATGGCTTTGTAAAATTAAAACAGAAGTAATAGGAATTGTGTTAAAAAACAGAATCAGGCCAAGCCTGGTGGCTTATGCCTGTAATGCCAACACTTAGGGAGGCCGAGGTGGGAGGATCATTTGAGGTCAGGAGTTCAAGACCAGCCTGGGCAACATGGCAAAACCCCACCTGTATTTTAAAAATGCACAAATTAGCTGGGCGTGGTGGTGAATGCGTCTAGTCCTAGCTACTCAGGAGGCTAAGGCAGGAGAATAGCTTGAACCCAGGAGGCTGAGGTTGCAGTGTGCCAAGATAGAGCCACTGCATTCCAGCCTTGGTGACAGAGTGAGATCCTGTCTTAAAAAAAAGAAAAAAAGAAAAGAAAAAGAAAAAAACCAGAATCATACAGTGAGAGAGATTGTATAGCCCTTTTAATTGTCCATTATGGATACATTTCTTTTTCTGTGTAATAGTTTATCAGCACAAAAATTTTCCTTTTCTGTGTAATAGTTTATCAGCATGAAAAAAAAACAGTCACTGAACACTGATAATTTTCTTTCTCTCTCTCTCTCTCTCTCTTTTTTTCCTTTTTTTGGAGATGAAGTCTCACTCTGTCACCCAGGCTGGAGTGCAATGGCAACATCTCTGTTCACTGCAACCTTCACATCCTGGGTTCAGGCGATTTTCCTGCCTCAGCCTCCCAAGTAGCTCGGATTCCAGGGACATCCCGTCATGCCTGGATAAGTTTTTGTATTTTCAGTAGAGACGGGGTTTCATCATGTTGGCCAGGCTGGTCTCAAACTCCTGACCTCAAATGATCTGCCCACCGTAGCCTCCCAAATTACTGGTGATGAGTTTCATTTAATGGCGTTCTACAAAGTGAGTTTAGGCAGTGAAAGGGCACATGTCGTCTATAGTTTACCAGAAAGTAGTACCGGTCACCAGCATTGAAGCGTACTCCTAACCCTGGAAAATTTCTTCAACAGCCAGAATTAATCTCAGATTTTGAGACTGGAGCAAAGACTAATTTGGTATGTGTTCATTCAGATTAGTAAATCTCCATGGTGTTCGAACTGTATAATATCAAATCTAAAATAAGTCAAGAGAGTTGGACAATATCTCATCTCTGAGAAAAAAATGCATTATTTTCAACAGATTTAAGGCTGAATTTAAAATCCAACTGCCTATTCCAGTGTATGTTTCTCTAGAATAAGGCCAAGCCCTACAAATTCTGGATAGTGTCCTCCAAGTTGTGTTTAAGTGATAATTGATAAATCTATGGTTTAGACACATATGGAATTCCACATAACTTTAGCTCCAGCCTTTGTGAGTAAAACTTGGCAGTGATCATGGCCTTAATGGAGGCATGTGGTTAATTGGAATTTTCAGTACCAAAAGTCTTCTTCCTACTAGTTTACCAGGGTACCCTATAATAGTATCCATAACTTATTGCCCACTTGTCTGCTTTGATTTCTTTTTTAAAAAGACAATTTTAAACTTAGAGGTTTTGTACCTCAAGTCACATATGTGGCACATTTATAAAATAATCATGCCTTTGCATATTTTTCCTTTGATATCTTAGCTGTAAATCCAAGTCATTTATGTTTTTAATTGCCACAAATATTGCACTGAAATAGAGCACTAGTTGCAAAAATGCCTGGTATAACATTTCTTCTTGTTCTTGAAAGTTATTTTAGTATCCCATGTTTAAGATATTCCTAGACAACTATATGTAACTATAATTATTTCTGTTAGGTAGAAACATCTTTGTGGTCAACATTTGTGAAGGGCCTTGCAAATAATAATATGCTTGAGTAGGAATAGTATTTTGCAAATATAGCCCTAAATAGAGCTACTGATTTTACCAAGTACTAAACACTCCAAACTCTGTCTTTGTCTTTCAAATTTGGTTTATAGGAATATCTCATTACAATGAGCAAAAAGCCTATCTGATCATTAATGAGATAATTTTGACACTTCCAAATGACACAGCTAATTTGTAGTAGGTTTTTGAAGTGCAAATTACATGTTTCTGTTTAAATAATGACAGTAAAATATAGATACTATGTATTCACACTCTATATACACAACTAACTCCAACTTGTCTCTAGAAGAAAAGTTTAATTTTTCAGGTCTCATCCACAAAACTAAGTGTTAATAAGCTGTATCTTTATTCTCACTTGGAAGTAATTTCTTCTTAACCATTGTATAACACTGCTACAGTTTGTACGGAGATAAAATAACTCAAGGTGAGAAATCCAGTTATTTAAAGAAATCATTTTACCTTCAATCACTTTTAGGATATCTATGGTTTTAGAGTAAGGATGAAAATTTATAAACATTTGTTAAATTATGCAACTGTTTTTGAAGATGTTTCAAATTACATTTTCCTTATTTTACAACTAGTTTTCATGTATTCACAAATGAGACACATGAGAATTATTAAAGCAAAAGCACAGCATATCAACAAAATTTATAATGTAAATAGATTAGTTAGGAAAGAATGTAATGAGTGAATTACCAAAGCTATTTTATTGGTTCCTAGATTTACCATAGAAGAAAATATAGCACCCTTATAAAAATTTCTCGGCACTGAGTCCATTTAAGGTCTATTTTGTATGCCGTAAGTTCTAAAAAATGTTATTGCCGGTAAAAATAGGGTGCCTATCTAAAATTGTCTTTTTAAAGGTTCTCTCTTATTCTTCTTCCCTTCCTATGTGTGCCCAGAATACTTTCATCATCTTGATTGGAACACTGTCTCTCTTTCTCAGAGGGTGTACATTTGTAGAAGGGAGAAAATATTTGTTAATTTTGCTTTCTATAAGATAAGGCCTCAATGGTTGAAGGTCAGTTAACAAACTTTTTTTTTTTTGTCTTCATACTATTATCTTGGAATTACCAACTGGCTTCTATTTAGATTTTGAATAATGAAAGAAAAGAACTAGCATTTGTTAGAACTTACTGTGTTCCAGAAACTTTATTGATGCCATTTCTTCTCATTATCACATTCATTCTTTCAATTAGTATTATTTTTTTCCATCTTAATAAGGTGGGACCAGAGGTTTTGTAATATCCACTAACCCACTGTGGATTTCATGGATTGCAAGAGGAAGAAAGCATGGTGGAACTCAGGTTTCTCTGATTCCAAATTCACATCCTTTCATGTCTCCATGAAAAATAGAAAAGATAAATTGGGCTCTATTCTAACAAGAGAAATACAATTTTCCGTCAGTTAAATGAATAATTCTTTTTTTATTTTATTTTATTTTATTTTATTTTTATCATTATACTTTAAGTTTTAGGGTACATGTGCACATTGTGCAGATTAGTTACACATGTATACATGTGCCATGCTGGTGTACTGCACCCAGATACCTAAACGAATAATTCTTAAACCTCAAAAATAAAACGTAGCAAAACCTCAATTCAAGAGTAGACATAAAGGTTGTGACATAGGTAGCAGGGACATATGTCTAGTGACATAGATTTGCTATGCATATCTGACCAAAAATCTCCCTCATGATTTTCAAATCAGATGCATAACTACATTTAATGAGATTCACGAATCATTAATATCAGGCTCTGAAAACAGGGTCATTAAAAATGATTAAGATTTTCAACAACAAAATCTTATCTAAATAGTAAGGAAATTATATTAGATGGCTCCATTCTCTGGGCGGTCTAGTTAACAATTCAACTTGTTCAAAGCTATAAAATATGGCAACTTAAAAAATTATGAAAGTTTTTCTAACTTTGTGCTTAAGGTAGTTGGCCATTCTTCGTCTTGGGAATAAGAAGGTTAGATTTTCTGTCGAAGCATTTTACTATTGCTTTTCAGTTTCCTTTTATGGAAAGTAGATAAAATTGCAATTTTTTAATTATAAATTTAAAGTCAAAATGGAGATAAGTATCTCCATTAATTAAGTAAAGATTAATTTTTTTAAAAATGGCATTTACTAAATTCTAATCAATCAATTGATTGACTATTTTTATCCCTGGCTCAATGTAACTCTCTTTGACATACTCTTGTCTTAATTCTAGTTTATGTCAACAATGTGTAATCATAGATGACTCTTTGCCATTTTGATTTCTCAGTTCTATGAACACCTTTGATCTAATGATAATGTTTTCCAACAGAATTATTTCTACTCAAACTTCTGAGATCAAATTTGTGGATTTAGTCTCACCCCAATCAATTCTTCAACTCTCAGGACACCAAATGGTGTCCTACAATTCAATTCAATCCTGAGACTATCTATCTGGAGATAGCATCAGATCCCAAAAGTTCAGGGTTCAGGCCCACAAGACTGCGCCCCCACCATTAGAGAGGAGTTGTGGGCCTCCCATACTCCTGACCAACTGTCTATAAATTAGGACTTCCATGGATTCCTTCCCCAGGTTCTATAATTTGCTAAGATGGTGCACAGAACCCAAGAAAGCACTTTGCTTACAGTTACTGTCTGATACAAATCAGGAACTGTCAAATAGAAGAGAGACATAGGGCCAGGTATGGTGAAAAGGGGCACAAGGCTGCCTTATGACCTCTAAGTATGTCACTGTATCACCCTCCCAGCACCTCAGAGGTGATGGAGGAGAGGGCTGACAGTTTCAACCATCTAGTTATGCCTTCATGTTTCTGATGTCCAGCACCCACCCTGAAGCTATACGGGTCTCCAGCCACCACTCATGTCATGTCAATAGCATAAACTCAGTTATGGCTAAGAGGGACTTATGACTAGTAAAGGATGGTCCTCTCATCTCTATCAGGAAATTTCAAGTTTTAGGAGCTCTGTACTGTGAACTGAGGAGGAAGATCAAATAGGACATACCCTAGACCAGTTGTGCTAACTACTGTGTGCCTCAAAATTGCCTACAGTTGTGTTACAATAAGAGATTGCTGAGGCCTGCTATTGGAATTTCAGATTTGGTAGATCTGGGGGGGTAACCTGAGAATGTGCAGTTCTAGTAAGTTCCCAGGTGATGCTGATGTTGCTAGCACAGGGACCACACTTCCAGACGGACTGAGTGAAGCATCGTCGTTACTTATAATAGCAACTTCTCTGTAGTCATAATTTCATTCATCCCATTCTCTGAGCTCCTCCTTTAATCATTCCCTTTCATACGCTGACATAAAATTTTTCAATCTCTCTGAGACCTCCAAACTATTATTTTATCATATTCACAATGACCCTTACCAACTTGATGTACTCTATTTCCTGTTCTCCTGCCTAAATTCCATGGCCAACCATTCCCAGGAAACTTCAACTTCCTTGTTTCTCTTTCACTTTGCTGAATCTAACCAGGAAAATAACCCTGGTTAGATCCAAATTTCCACCAAATCCCCACATATATTTGAGCAACTAGCTATATGGATCAAATTGAAAAATATCCCACTTGAAAATGAGATTCTCAGTGCTGCCTATCAATCAATCATACTACATATGCTCCAATCTATTCACTCTCTAATTTACCTAATTTTGTATCTTATTCTGTCTCTAATCCCTAACACTTCCCCAGAAATCCTCAAGGTCTTTTTGGTTGTGCTTCCCTGAGAACATTGAATCATCCAAAGACAACTTCCACAGACTCCTGAAACCATTTAAACTCACTTTGCCATGTCTACACCCACATACTCTCCATTTTCACCTATTATTATCTGTGAAATAACTTGCCCCTATCTGTATATTGTCTGATGATGATTTCTATATTACATGTGAAGAAAATGAGAATAGGGTTACAGCTACTTTCTCATTATAGCATAGCTTAGAATCAAATCCATGCAGTCCACCACTGAAACTGGGGTTCCAAGTCAGTGTATTTGGAGAAGTAGAGCTAGTAGATAAATAAGGATGAAAAGATCCAGGAAGAAGCTTCTGATGGAAGAAAAGGACATGTTTACTATTATGAACTCCTTGAAGTAGACCTTAAGCATTCTCATCTGGACAAATATACATTCATCCACTCCAGTGAGCTGATTAAGTTTTAGGATTTTAAGGGTCAGTGAACAATTATTCCTCACTCAGCAATTAAAGAAAGAATAAAATGAATATTATCTTGGAGAAGTTTAATTTAAAATATATTTGATTGATTTTTGGCAATTGTCTTCTATCAGATCATTACCAATCCATATGAGTTGGTAGGAAGGGAGAAAACCCAAAATTTAATCAGATGCCTGAAGTTAGGGAACATTTTATAACCAACCCAGGGGGAAAAATGCTCAAAAGGGGAAAGATGAGGACAGAAAATACACTTCAAATATTATAACTTTTTGACAAAATGTCAATTCTGTGCAAGAAAAACTGATTGTGTGAATATAACTGTCATTTACATCTGCCAATGTGTTCAGAAATATATAACATATAATTTTTTTAATAGTAGTTTGTTAACACAAAATTTATTCATCAAAGTATCTAAAACATTCTAAAAATACTAAAAATTTTCAATTTAAATATTAAGCTAAACAGCTCTGTATGTATAAATAAGCTCAAACAAACGTGCATGCTCCCCAACAATAACACTGCTACAGATATTGACAGGTGGTTTTCATTTCATTTCATTTTATAATGGCAAATCTAGTTAAAACCCAGATTCTGGGCTGGGCACAGTGGCTCACGTCTGTGATCCCAGCACATTGAGAGGCTGAGGCAGGCAAATCACAAGGTCAACAGATCGGGACCATCCTGGCCAACATGGCGAAACCCCATCTCTAATTAAAAAAATACAAAAGTTAGCTGGGCATTGTGGCACGTACCTGTAGTCCCAGCTACTTGGGAGGCTGAGGCAGGAGAATCACTTGGACCTGGGAGGCAGAGGTTGCATGAGCCGCGACTGTGCCACTGTACTCCAGCCTGGTAACAGAGAGAGACTCCATCTCAGAACAAAACAAAACAAAACAAAAACACAAAACAAAACCCCAGATTCTGAACTGACTCTCACAATAAGGATCTCAATTGCTTCAAAGAGAATAAAATACCTAGAAATCCAACTTACAAGGGATGTGAAAGACCTCTTCAAGGAGAACTACAAACTACTGCTCAATGAAATAAGATACAAACAAATGTAAGAACCTTCCATGCTCATGGGTAGCAAGAATCAATATTGTGAAAATGGCCATACTGCCCAAGGTAATTTATAGATTCAATGCCATCCCCATCAAGCTACCAATGACTTTCTTCACAGAATTGGAAAAAACTACTTTAAAGTTCATATGGAATGAAAAAAGAGCCTGCATTGCCAAGTCAATCCTAAGCCAAAAGAACAAAGCTGGAGGAACCACGCTGCCTGACTTCAAACTATACTACAAGGCTACAGTGACCAAAACAGCATGGTACTTGTACCAAAAGAGAGATAGAGGCCAATGGAACAGAACAGAGCCCTCAGAAATAATGCCACGTGTCTACAACTATCTGATCTTTGACAAACCTGACAAAAACAAGAACTAGGGAAAGGATTCCCTATTTAATAAATGGTTCTGGGAAAACTGGCTAGCCATATGTAGAAAGCTGAAACTGGATCCCTTCCTTACACCTTATACAAAAATTAATTCAAGATGGATTAAAGACTTACATGTTAGGCCTAAAACCATAAAAAACCCTAGAAAAAAACTAGGCAATACCATTCGGGACATAGGCATGGGCAGGGACTTCATGTCTAAAACACAAAAAGCAATGGCAACAAAAGACAAAATTGATAAATGGGATCTAATTAAACTAAAGAGCTTGTGCACAGCAAAAGAAAGCACCATCAGAGTGAACAGGCAACCTACAGAATGGGAGAAAAGTTTTGCAATCTACTCATCTGACAAAGGGCAAATATCCAGAATCTACAATAAACTCCAACAAATTTACAAGAAAAAAGCAACCCCATCAAAAAGTGGGCAAAGGATATGAACAGACACTTCTCAAAAGAAGACATTTATGCAGCCAAAAAACACATGAAAAAATGCTCACCATCACTGGCCATCAGAGAAATGCAAACCAAAACCACAATGAGATACCATCTCACACCAGTTAGAATGGCAATCATTAAAAAGTCAGGAAACAACAGGTGCTGTAGAGGATGTGGAGAAATAGGAACACTTTTACACTATTGATGGGACTGTAAACTAGTTCAAACATTGTGGAAGTCGGTGTGGCGATTCCTCAGGGATCTAGAACTATAAATACCATTTGACCCAGCCATTCCATTACTGGGTATATACCCAAAGGATTATAAATCATGCTGCTCTAAAGACACATGCACACGTATGTTTATTGTGGCACTATTCACAGTAGCAAAGACTTGGAACCAACCCAAATGTCCAACAATGATAGACTGGACTAAGAAAATGTGGCACATATACACCATGGAATACTATGCAGCCATAAAAAATGATGAGTTCATGTCCTTTGTAGGGACATGGATGAAGCTGGAAACCATCATTCTCAGCAAACTATCACAAGGACAAAAAACCAAACAGCACATGTTCTCACTCATAGGTGGGAATTGAACAATGAGAACACATGGACACAGGAAGGGGAACATTACACACTGGGGACTGTTGTGGGGTGGGGAGAGGGGGGAGGGATAGCATTAGAAGATATACCTAATGTTAAATGACGAGTTAATGGGTGCAGCACAACAGCATGGCACATGTATATGTATGTAAAAAACCTGCACGTTCTGCACATGTACCCTAAAACTTAATGTATAATAATAATAATTTAAAAAAAGAAATGAAAACATATGTCCACACACACACAAACAAGAAAAAAATAAGGATCTCGAAGAGGTCAATATGTATATAATCTATTCTTAAATAAAAATTTTCTCCAATTGTTTATTGAAATATCACACAGGATCTGACTTTGTTTATACCCTTAAAAAGTATGTATATTTATGTGTAGCTTTTGTAAAGTGAAAGCTCAGAATGTCTACTCTGTTCTGGTACCACTTTAGTTTAATTGTTGGAAAATATTTAATCAACAAGTGGAGAATTTGAACTTTGCATACTAAATTTTTACTTCATATTATCAACTCTTGAAAAATAAGTGTGTATATTAGAAATGACACTCATTTGACTATACCATAATATATTTCAGACTTTTTATCTTCAGCTACAGAATTTCTCCATCCTTTGAATTATGTTAGCGGGCTTTAGTTGGCCAGTATTGGTGATTCGCCTCCACTAAATTTACTGTATTATATCTGCCTGGGCTTTTGGTTCCTTTACAGATTTGTTTCACTTTATTTTTAGCTTATGATACTTCTAAAGTCCGTACCCTTTTAATTTTCACTTGCTTCATCATCACATTCTTGTGTTTTGTTTTCATTTCAAAATACCAGAAAGTAGGATGTCTCAGCATCTTGGTGAGTGGAATGGTTTAGTTATAATAGAAAAAAAAACCCATACTTTTTGTGAGCTATCTGTTTCTAAGTAAAAATTTTATGTATAAATTCCTGAAAAAAAATCTTAAACTTCTAAGGGATTGAATGACATTTTAAAATCATTCTATACAACAATGGGTGCAAAATTTGTATTCCTCTACTCAAGAGAAATAATGAACATTTGTTATTAGTTTACTAACATCTAAATGTTAATGTATTCAATTATATATTATTAAAACACGATGAAGCTTAAGAGGTGGAAAAGTATAAAACAAACAAGTGTATAATTTACCTTTATTAGTATGAAACATCTTTTTCTCTCATGAAAATAAAGATTAACCAGTGGTGTGCTGGGGCGGGAGGGGGTGTGTTGGAGGGAGAAAAGCCATGATTTGCCAATTTCAGCATGAAACTGAAAATGGTTATTAATCTTTACTAGCTCCAGATATCTTTTAACATATATTGAAATCTATGATCCTTAAAAAGAAAACATATATACAGATTTTGACAAAACTTTGCAGTTCCACTCATGGATCCTTGTATAAGAATCCCTTTTATATGTGTGTTTGCAATTTAAAGAGTTCAGACTTTATGATTCACAGGTGACAATTAATGATTTAAAATCAACACTTAGGCTTTTATAATTTGGGAGTCAGGTGTTTAACTTCTGTGGTAGTAACTGCTTCTTCTCTGAGAAACTTAGGAGCTATGACCAGGGAAATATCCCTTGGTGTGCGACACACCTCTTCTTTCTGAACATATCGTATAAGAAGTTAACTTTGTCTCTAAGTTTATATGACTTTTGAATTTGCAGTTACTAGCTATTTTCTTTTGGAACTGTAGGACTTGGAGAACTTTCCCTCTACCCTGTGAAGGTATGATAACTGAGTCTATGAAATAAATGGATAACAGGCATGTCAAAAGAAGAAAAGGTATACACATTTATTACACGCATGGGGGAATCACAGGAAAGAAAAGTGGAATCAAAAACAAAACAAAAAACAAACAAACAAAACACCAGCAAGAAAAAACCCCAGTGAGATTTGGGAGCTTATAGGGAAGGCAGGAGGAAGAATGTAGGAAACTTAGGGGGGAGCAAATGACTTTTGGGAAAGATGACCAGACCCTTAGGACAATAGATGATAGTTTGTGGCAGTCTGTCTTGGTGTGGTATGGACCCTTAGTCTTGTCTCCTGTGATATGAGGAGTCAATTTTCCCTGGCTGATGAAACTCCTAGGAAGGAGATGAAAGTCTTTGTGCTGACAAGACAGTATCTTGAAGCTTTGTTTTCCAATTCAGTTCTAAATCTGCAGTATATAAAAATCTCCTCATCATGCTTTGGATGTTATGGTAGATAAATGGTATCTTTACAAAAATACATTCATTCTGGTATTGAAAGTTCCTTTTGGAGGATCTCTCTTGAGGAACGTAAAGGGAGTGCAGCGAAAGCATGTCCCGCATTTGTTGTTTTTCAAATATTTTCAGTTCGATGTAATCAGTACACCAAAGCAATCCATTTAGGACTGGCATTTCCTGAACACCTTCAGAACTCTTTTTATCCCATGTTATTTCTATGAGATCACGTGATTTAAGAACAACTTTTACTTGCCACTTACATATATATTGAAAAGGCAAACTTTCCTTTCATAGTTTGCTAATTTTGGCAAAGTACTTTAACAAAAGTTAAATTGAGTAAGTGAAATTTTCTGTTCTATTGTTTTGAAAACAATTCTAGAAACTGTCCTTGTAAGAACAGCAAAAAGAGAAAAAGATAATTCTCAAATGCTGCTTCAACCATTCTTTGTTTAACAATGTATCTAATTAAAAGGCAAAACTCTCTATTTCAGGTTTATATATATCAATTGCTTGATTAGAAAGTAAATTATTTACCCCACATAATCTGGTGTCAAAACACTTATAATAAAATTACTTTGATTTTATTGCTTATAAGTTTGTGAATTTAAATCTCAACTTACAGTGATGAATTTATTTGCTTTGTGCTGACAAGACAGTATGTTGAAGTTTTGTTTTCCAACTCAGTTCTAAATCTTCAGTGTATCAAAATCTCCTCATTATGCTTTGGATGTTATGGTACATAAATGGTATCTTCACAAAGATGCATTCATTCTGGTACTGAAAGTGCATACTTAAAGTTCTGCATGAACAGTTTTATTGAAAAAATATGTAGACAAGCCATTAATTATACACAGTGACTTGGAACAAATTCTTACAAGAAGCATAGCATGTCTTCCATTAAATGTATACATTTTCTAAAAAGTTACTGAAAGTCTTCCTGAGGTTAAACAATAAATCTTTTAAATTTAACCACTGTGCTCCCTCAAAGGTAATTTTTTCTTTATTACACTCACTTAGGGGATACAGTCAGATCTCAGCCTACCTTTAACAACTAGGCAGTATTTTTAGTGCACTTTTCTGTGTGTTAAAAAGCTAATTGTCAAGAATAAGTTGCTCAGTTATCTTCCTCAATTACTTTTTATTTTGTTTTGTAATTATTATCCTATTTTGGCTTTCCTTTAGAATTGTGAAATATCTTGAATCAGAAATTGCAGAGAATATATAAATGAGTAAGAATGCACTCTTCAATCAAACTAGATCTCGAAAGTGTTTTGTTGTAGTTTATACCTTGATTTCGAAGGCCATTCTATACAAGGCATTTGAAAAATTTTCAAGCTCTTATATTTCGTAATAATACAGAATATGTTGTTGTTTTATTTGCAAGGAGATAGACCAGACAAAATATCACTTTATTTTTTACAGTGTTGACTTTGATATTCTAAACTTGTCAGTTTGTACAGATTAATGTAGACTCCGTACATGTAAAATTCACTATGATTTTTTTCTGGTATGAGAGTCCAAACAAATAGTAACTACATACCCAAACAGGTAAAGTAAAAATATACAATAGCTTGACAAAAAAAAAAAAGAAGAAGAAGAAAGAAACCCCTATACATTCCTTAACATTCTTAAACCCTGAGGACCATATTGGATTCAAAAGAGACATTTCTGGTGGCAGGGAAAGGGCTAAAAAGCTAAAGTATATAATAAGTAAATTCCTCATTGCTATAAAATATATGACCAGCATGACATTTCAATACATGTTCAAGTTTTCTGAAAAAAGTTCTAGGATAATAGGATTTCAACTTTTGATTCTACAGATATCATTCTCGTGATTGGTATGGGAGAATCATCCTCTTCATGTATTAGTGGATTCAAATGAAAAAAAAATCAGGCAGCTTGTTCCTTTCCAAGAAGCCTTAGAGATTGTTGTACATAAAAATATGAGCCATATTTCTGATTCAAATTGTAGAGAATTCTCTTTATTCCCTCTTCTGCATAAAATTATGCACTGGCACGCTGCTTTCCAGACAAGTAAAACTTCTTACCTGCTATCATTTGAAATACCTAAGACTCAGAACATATTATCTCCTAGCTGAAAGTCCCAACAAACTTCTCAGGACAAAAACAACAAAAATTTAAATACACAGAGATAGAGTATAAAACAGTGGTTACCAGGGGCTGGGGGTGAGAAGAGAAAATGGAGATACAGAACTCAAAGAATGCAAAGTTGTAGATATGTAGAATTAACACGTTGAGGGATATAATGTACAACATGAGGACTGTAGGTATTAATATTTATTGTATTTGGCATTTAACTAAAAGGGTAGTTTGTAGGTACCCTTTCCTCACACACATATCCAAAAGAAACGTAACTGAGATTTTCAAAGGGAATGCTTCCAGGTTTTGCCCATTAAGTATGATATTGGCTGTGGGTTTGTCATAAATAGCTCTTATTATTTTGAGATACGTCCCATCAATATCTAATTTATTGAGAGTTTTTAGCATGAAAGTTGTTGAATATTGTCAAAGGCCTTTTCTGCATCTATTGAGATAATCATATATTTTTTGTCGTTGGTTCTGTTTATATGATGGATTATATTTATTGATTTGTGTATGTTGAGCCAGCCTTGCATCCCAGGGATGCAGCAGATTTGATCATGGTGGATAAGCTTTTTGATTTGCTGCTGGATTCGGTTTGATAGTATTTTATTGAGGAATTCTGCACTCCACTTCACTCCACTCCACTGCATTCCATTCCATTCCATTCCATTCCACTTCATTCCATTCCATTCCATTCCATTCCACTCCCTTCCATTCTACTTCACTCCATTCCGCTCCACTCCAGTCCAATACACTCCATTCCATTCCATTCCATTCCATTCCATTCCATTCCATTTCTTTCCAATCCATTCCATTCCATTCCATTTTATTTCGTCAGGATCTCACTCCATCACCCAGGCTGGAGTGCAATGGCACAATCTCAGCCCACATTTCATTTGACCGTTTCCTTCCATTCCACTCCATTCCATTCCATTCAATTCCATTCCATTCCATTTCATTAAATTCAATTCCATTTCATTCTATTCCAAACCACTCTACTCCACTCTACTCCACTGCATTCCTTTCCATTACATTCCATTCCATTCCTCTTCATTCCACTCCAATCCACTCCTCTCCAAACCACTACACTCAATTCCATTCCATTCCATTCCATTCCTCTTCATTCCACTCCAATCCACTCCTCTCCAAACCACTACACTCCATTCCATTCCATTCATTTTCATTCCATTCCATTCCATTCCACTCTAATCCCTTCAATTCCTTTCCTTAGACAGGATCTCACTCTGTCACCCAGGACGGAGTGCAGTGGCACAATCTCAGCTCACATTTCATTTCACCATTATATCCCATTACATTCCATTCTATTCCATTCCATTCCATTCCACTCCAATTGTCTCAACTCCAATCCACTCCACTCCACTCCATTCCACTCCATTCCATTCCACACCACTCCATTCCACTCCATTCCATTCCAGTCCACTCCATTCCACTCCATTCCATTCCACTCCATTCCACTCCACTCCACTCCACTCCATTCCACTCCACTCCACTCCACTGCATTCCACTGCATTCCATTCCATTCCAATCCATTCCATTCTACTCCATTACAATCAATTCCACTACATTCCGTTCCACTCCAGTCCACTCCACTGCACTCCACTCCATTCCACTACTGTACACTCCAATACACACCACTCCATTCCATTCCATTCCAATCCATTCCATTCCATTCCAATCCATTCCATTCTATTCTAATACACTCCACTCCATTCCATTCCACTCCATTCAATTCCATTTCACTCCACTCCACTCCATTCCACACCACTCCACTCCACTCCATTCCATTCCACTCCACTCCAATACACTCCACTCTACTCCATTCCACTCCACTGCACTCCATTCCAATCCATTCCAACCCAGGCCATTCCATTCTATTCCACTCTATTCCATTCCACTCCATTCCTCTCGACTCCACTGCATTCCACTCCACGCCACTCCAATCCACTCTACTCCATTCCATTGCATTCCGCTCCACTCCACTCCACTCCACTCCATTCCATTGCATTCCGCTCCACTCCACTCCACTCCATTCCATTTGATTCCATTCCACTCCATTCCATTCCATTCCATTACATTCCACTCCATTCCATTCCATTCCATTCCACTCCATTCCATACCATTACTTTTCACCCCATGCCACTCCATTCCACTCCACTCCATTCAACTCCACGACATTCCATTCCATTCCATTACTGTCCACTCCATTCCACACTACTCCATTCCATTCCACTACACTCAATTACACTCCATTCCACTCGATTCAGTTCCAATCCACACCACACCACTCCACTCCATTCCATTCCATTCCATTCCACTCCCCTCCATTACACTCTATTCCACTCCATTCCATTCCATTCGACTCCATTCAATTCCACTCCAATCCATTCCACTCCTTCCCACTCCAATATATTCCATTCCACTCCACTCCACTCCACTCCATTCCATTCCACTACACTCCACTCAATTCCACTCCATTACACACCACTGCATTCCATTCCTTTCCATTCCATTCCATTCCACACCATTCCATTCCATTCCATTCCACTCCACTTCACTCCATTCCCCTCCATTCCATTCCACTCCCTTTCACTCCATTCCATTCCACTCCACTGCACTCCATTTCACTACAATCCATTCCACCCCATTCCATTCCATTCCTTTATGTTCCACTGCATTCCATTGCACTCCACTACATTCTATTCCACTACCCTTTTTACCAATCCATTCCACTCCTTTCATTCCACTCCACTCCACTGCCGTCCATTCCATTCCATTCTATTCCATGCCATTGCTTTCCATTCCATTCCACGCCACTTCATTCCACGCCATTGAATTCCATGGCATTCCATTTCATTCCACTCCATTCCATTCCATTCCAATCCACTAGACAAAATTCCATTACATTCCCTTCCATTCCGCTCCATTCCGTTCCACTCCACCTCATTCCATTCCACTCCACTCCAAATTATTCCATTCCATTCTATTCCACTCCATTCCATTCCACTCCAGTCAACTCCACTCCACTCAACTCCATTCCACTCCTCGCCACTACAACACACACCACTCCATTCCATTCCATTTCAATCCATTCCATTCCACTCTATTCCAATACACTCCACTCCATTCCATTCCACTCCATTCAATTCCATTTCACTCCACTCCACTCCACTCCATTCCACACCACTCCACTCCACTCCACTCCAATCCACTCCACTCCACTCCATTCCACTCCTCTCCACTCCAATCTATTTCAACCCAGGCCATTCCATGCCATTCCACTCTATTCCATTCCACTCCATTCCTCTCAACTCCTTTCCATTCCACTCCATGCCACTCCAATGCACTCTACTCCACTCCATTGCATTCCGCTCCACTCCACTCCACTCCAATCCACTCCACTCCATTCCATTCGATTCGATTCCATTCCATTCCATTCCATTCCACTGCATTCCATTCCATTCCATTACATTCCATACCATTAAACTTCACCCCATGCCACTCCATTCCACTCCACTCCATTCAACTCCACGACATTCCATTCCATTCCATTCCTGTCCATTCCATTCCACACTACTCCATTCCATTCCACTCCACTCAATTACACTCCATTCCACTCGATTCAGTTCCACTCCACACCACACCATTCCACTCCTGTCCACTCCATTCCATTCCATTCCACTCCATTCCATTCCACTCCATTACACTCCATTCCACTGCATTCCATTCCATTCCATTCCATTCCACTCCACTCCATTCCACTCCTTTCCACTGCATTATATTATATTCCACTCCACTCCACTCCATTCCACTCCATTCCACTCCATTGCACTCCATTCCATTCCATTCCACTCCATTCCATTCCACTCCACTCCATTCCACTCCTTTCTACTCAATTATGTTATATTCCACTCCACTCCTCTCCACTCCACTCCATTGCTTTCCACTACTCTCCTCTCAATTCCACTATTACACACCACTGCATTCCATTCCATTCCACTCCACTCCATTCCACTCCTTTCCACTGCATTATATTATATTCCACTCCACTCCACTCCATTCCACTCCATTGCACTCCATTCCATTCCATTCCACTCCATTCCATTCCACTCCACTCCATTCCACTCCTTTCTACTCAATTATGTTATATTCCACTCCACTCCTCTCCACTCCACTCCATCGCTTTCCACTACTCTCCACTCAATTCCACTATTACACACCACTGCATTCCATTCCATTCCACTCCATTCCCTTCCATTCCATTTGATTCCACTCCATTCCATTCCATTCCACTCCAATCCATTCCATTCGACTCCACTCCATTCCACTCCTTTCTACTCAATTATGTTATATTCCACTCCACTCCTCTCCACTCCACTCCATTGCTTTCCACTACTCTCCACTCAACTCCACTATTACACACCACTGCATTCCATTCCATTCCACTCCATTCCCTTCCATTCCATTTGATTCCACTCCATTCCATTCCATTCCACTCCAATCCTTTCCACTTTATTGCATTCCATACCACTCCATTACACTCCTCTCCACTCCATTCCACTCCATTACAGTCCTCTCTACTCCATTCCACTTCACTCCAATCCACTCCCATCCACTCCACTCCATGACACTCCATTCCATTCCGCTCCACTCAACTCCACTCCAATCCACTCCTTTACACTCCTCTCCACTCCATTCCACTCCACTCCACTCCAAACCACTCCAATCCCCTCCATTCCACTCCACCCCATTCCACTCCACTCAATTTCATTACACTCCACTCCATTCAACTCTACTCCATTCCATTCCATTCCATTCCATTTCAATCCATTCAAATCCATTCCATTCCATTCCATTTCTTTCTAGTCCATTCCAGCCCACTCTAATAAATTCCATTCCCCTCCACTCCTTTCCACTCTATTCCACTCCATTCTATTTAACCCCACTCCACAACACTCCACTACTCTCCACTCCACTACACTCCACTCCATTCCATTAAATTCCATTCCTTTCTAGTCCATTCCAGCCCACACTAATCCATTCCATTCCCCTCCACTCCATTCCACTCTGTTCCACTCCATTCTATTTAACCCCACTCCACAACACTCCACTACTCTCCACTCCACTCCACTCCATTCCATTCAATTCCATTCAACTCCATTTCATTTCATTCCACTCCACTCAACTCCACTCCATTCCACTCCAGGACATTACATTCCACTCAACTCTATTCCATTTCGCTCCACTCCATTAAACTCCATTCAATTCCAGTCGTCTCCACTCTACTGCATTCCACTCCACTCCATTCAATTCTACTCCATTCCACACCACTCCATTCCTTTCTATTCCTTTCCTTTCCATTCCACTGCATTCCTTTCCATTCCATTCCACTCCACTCCAATCCATTCTGCTCCAATAACTCCACTCCATTCAGCTCCACTCCGTTCGACTCCACTCCGTTCCACTCCTGTCCACTCCATTCCTCCCACTCCACTCCATTCCACTCAAATCTACTCCATTCCATTTTACTCCACTCCACTCCATTCAACTCCACTCTACTACTTTCCATTCCACTCCATTCCACTCCACTTCTTTCTACTGCACTCCATTCCACTCCACTAAAACCCATTCCACTCCAATCCACTCCATTCCACTCCACTCCATTACATTCACCTCCACTCCACTCCTTTCAACCCCAATCCACTCCATTCCATTCCACTCCACTCCACTCCATTCCACTGCACTCCACTCCATACCACTACACTCCATTCCACTCTGCTTCATTCCACTCCAGTCAATTCCAATCCAATCCATTCCTTTGCATCTACCTCCACTCCACTCCATTCCAATAAACACCATTCTACTCCATGCCCCTCCACTCCATTCGATCCCAATCCATTCCATTCCATCTCACTGCATTCCATTCCATTCCAATCCACTCAACTCCACTCCACCCCATTCCACTCCATTTCACTCCTGTCAATTCCATTGCATTCCAATCAACTCCATTACATTCCAAACCACTACACTCCATTCCACTCGATGCCACTCCACTCAATTCCATTCCACTGCATTCCATTCCACTCCACTCCATTCCACTCCCTTCCATTCCATTCCACTGCATTCTATTCCACTCAACTCCATTCCAATCCATTCAACTCCATTCCATTCCAATCCATTCCACTCCACTCCACTCCATTCCCCTCCACTCTACTCCAATCCACTCCACACCACTGCACTCCACTCGTTTCCATTTGATTCCAATCCATTCCAATCCACTCCATTCCAATCCATTCCATTCCACTGCAGTCCACTCCACTCAACTCCATTCCACTCCTCTCCACTCCACTACACACCACTCTATTCCATTCCATTCCAATCCATTCCATTCCACTCTATTCCAATCCAATACACTCCATTCCATTCCACTACATTCTATTCCATTTCACTCCACTCCACTCCATTCCACAGCAGCCCACTCCACTCCACTCCTTTCCACTCCACTCCACTCCATTCTATTCCCCTCCACTCTATTCCACTCCATTCCACTCCACTTCACTCCACTCCATTCCATTCCATCTCAGGCCATTCCATTCCATTCCACTCTATTCCATTCCACACCATGCCTCTCCAATCTACTCCAGTCCACTCCATTGCATTCCATTCTACTCCAATCCACTCCAGTCCACTCCAATCCATTCCATTCCATTCCTTTCCATTCCACTCCACTCCATAACAATCCATTCCATTCCACTCCATTCCGTTCCATTACACTCCACTCCATTCCACTCCACTTCATTCAACTCCACAACATTCCATTACATTCCTGTTCATTCCATTCCACTCTAACCCCTTTAATTCCACTCCACTCAATTCCACTCCATTCCATTCCATTCCACTGATTTCCATTCCATTCCACTGCTTTCCATTCCATTCCACTCCACTTCACTCCACTCCATTCCACTACATTCCATTCCACTCCGGTCCACTCCACTCCCCTCGACCATATTCCACTCATCTCCACTCCACTGCACTCCACTCTAGTCCATTCCATTCCAATCCATTCCATTCCACACCATTCCAATCCACCCCACTCTATTCCATTCCACTCCATTAAATTCCATTGCACTCTACTCCACTCCTTTCAATTCCACACCACTCCACTGCACTCCACTCCATTCCACTCCACTCCATTCCACTCCACTTAACTCCTTTCCATTCCACTCCACTCCATTCCTCTCCACTCCATTTCATTCCACTCTATTCCATTCCAATCCATTCCACTCCAATCCATTACACTCCACTCCACTCCATTCCACTGCCCTCCATTCCACTCCACTCCACTCCATTCCATTCCATCCCACTGCTTTCTATTACACTCCACTACATTCTATTCCACTCCTCTACTTTCTACTCCTTTCCACTCCATTTCATTCCTCTCCATTCTAATCCACTCCACTGCCCTACACTCCATTCCATTCCATTCCCTGCCATTTCTTTCCATTCCATTCCACTCCAGTCCATTGAACTCCATTCCATTCCATTCCATGGCATTCCATTCCATTCCATGGCATTCCATTCCATTCCATTCCATTCCCTGGCATTCCATTCCATTCCTTCCACTCCACTTCAGTCTATTCTATTCCATTCTATTCCACTCCAATCCATTCCACTCCACTCCACTCGACTCCACTCCATTCCACTCCTCTCCACTCCATTACTCTCCACTCCATTACTCTCACTCCACTCCATTCCACTCCAATCTACTCCATTCCAGTCCACTCCATTCCTTTTCACTCCACTCCACTCCATTAAACTCCACTCTACTTCTTTCCATTCCACTCCACTCCACTCCATTCCAGTCCACTTACTTCTCCTGCACTCCACTACACTACACTCCATTCCACTCCTCTCCACTCCATTACACTCCACTGAAATCCATTCCACTCCAATCCACTGCATTCCACTCCATTCCATTTGATTCCATTCCACTCCACTCCTTTCAACTCCACACCAGTCAATTCCATTCCACTCCACTCCACTCCATTCCACTGCACTCCACTACATTCCACTACACTCCATTCCACTGTGCTCCACTCCACTCCATTCCATTCCAATCCATTCCATTCCATCCCACTGCATTCCATTCCATTCCAATCCACTCAACTCCACTCCACTCCACGCCATTCCACTGCATTCCAGTCCAATCAATTCCATTGTATTCCAATACACTCCATTACATTCCATACCACTACACTCCATTCCACTCCATGCCACTCAATTCAATTCTATTCAACAGCATTCCATTCCACTCCATTCCATTTCATTCCACTCCACTCCATTCCATTCTACTCCACTCCATCCCGTTCCATTCCACTCCATTCCATTCCTTTCAGTTCCATTCCATTCCAATCCACTGCATTCCATTCCACTCCACTCCATTCAACTCCACAACATTCCATTCCATTCCTGTCCATTCCATTCCACTCTAACCCATTCCATTCCACTCCACCCAATTCCACTCCATTCCACTCCACTCCATTCCACACCACTCCACACCATTCCACTCCAGTCCACTCCATTCCATTCCATTCTATTCCACTCCATTCAATTCCATTCCACTCCACTTCACTCCATTCCATTCCACTCCATTGCACCCCATTCCATTCCATTCTTCTCCACTCCATTCCACTCCTTTCCACTACTTTATATTATATTCCACTACACTCCACTCCATTCCACTCCATTCAACTCGATTGCACTCCATTCCATTCCATTCCACTCCATTCCATTCCACTGCACTCCATTCCATTCCTTTCTCCTCTATTACATTATATTCCACTCCACTCCACTCCTCTCCTCTCCATTCCATTCCACTACTCTCCACTCAATTCCACTGTTTCACACCACTGCATTCCATTCTATTCTACTCAATTCCATCCCATTCCACTACACTCCACTCCATTTCACTCCATTTCCTTCCATTCCATATGATTCCACTCCATTCCATTCCGTTCCACTCCATTCCATTCCGTTCCACTCCATTCCTTTCCACTCTATTCCGCTCGACTCCACTCCATTACACTCCTCTCCACTCTATTCCACTCCACTCCAATCCACTCCAATCCACTCTACTTCATGGCACTCCATTCCACTCCAATCCACTCAACTTCCCTCCACTCCATTACACTCCTCTCCACTCCATTCCAATGTAGTCCACTCCAAACCACTCCAAACCAATCCATTCTTCTCCACTCCATTTCATTCAACTCCACATCACTCCATTCCATTCCATTCCAATCCATTCCACTCAGGTTGATTCCATTCCATTCCATTCCATTCTATCCCATTCCATTCCACTCCATTCCACTCGGGTTAATTCAATTCCATTGCATTCCATTCCATTCCATTTCAGTTGATTCAATTCTGTTCTATTCCATTCCATTCCATTTAAATTCCATTCAATTCCATTCCACTCTGGTTGATTCCATTTCATTCCATTCCATTCCATTCCAGTTGATTCAATTCCATCCTTTTCCATTTCATTCCATTCCATTCCATTTCATTCCATTCCACTCGGGTTCATTCAATTCCATTCTATTCCTTTCCATTCCAATCCATTCCATTCCATTCCATTCCATTCCATTCCATTCCATTCCATTCCATTCGGGTTGATTCATTTCCATTCTATTGGGTTTCACTCCTTTCCATTCCATTCCATTCCATTCCATTCCATTCATTTCCACTCGGGTTGATTCAATTCCATTCTATTGCATTTCACTCCATTCCATTCCATTCCATTCCACTCGAGTGGATTCCCTTCCATTCTATTGCATTCCATTCAATTCCATTCCATTTTGCAAGAGTGGATTCCATAACATTCTAATGCATTCCTTTCAATTCCATTCCATTCCATTCCATTCCATTCCATTCCATTCCATTCCACTCCATTCCCTTCTATTCCTTTCCATTACACTCCGGTTAATTCAATTACATTCTACTGCATTTCACTCCCATTCCATTCCCTTTCATTCCATTACACTCGGGTTGCTTCAATTTCATTGTGTTCCATTCCATTCCATTCCATTCCATTCCATTCCATTCCGGTTAATTCCATTCCGTTCCATTCCATCCCACTAGGGTTGATTCCATTCCATTCAATTACATTCGATTGCATTCCATACCATTCCATTTCATTCCATTCCATTCCATTCCATTCCATTTCATTCCATTCCATTCCATTCCATTCCATTCCAATTGGCACAATTTCATTCTATTCCACTGTATTCCAACCATTTCATTCCATTCCATTCCACTTGGGTTTATTCAATTACATTCTATTCCATTCCATTCCATTCCGTTCCACTCAGATTGATTCAATTCCATTCCATTCCAATCCATTCCTTTCCATTTAATTACATTCGATTCCATTCCATTCCATTCCAGTTGCTTCAATTCCATTGCATTCCATTCCATTCCATTCCACTCCACTCGGGTTGATTCAATTCCATTCTACTCCATTCAATTCCGTTCCATTCCAGTCAGGTTGATTCAATTCCATTCTATTCCATTCCATTCCATTCCATTCCATTCATTACCATTCCATTCCATTTCATCTCATTCTATTCCACTCCGGTTGATTCAATTACTTTCCATTCCATTCCATTTCATTCCATTCCATTCTTATTGATTAAATTCCATTCCATTCCATTCCAGTTGTTTCCATTACATTCCTTTCCATTGCATTCCATTCAATTCCATTCCATGCCAGTTGATTCTATTCCGTTCTATTCCATTCCATTCCATTCCATGCCATTCCATTTCATCCCATTCCACTCCATTCCAGTTGATTCAATTCCATTCTTTTCCATTCATTCCATGCCATTCCAATCCAATCAATTCCACTCCATTCCATTCCATTCCACTCGAGTTTATTCGATTCCATTCCATTCCATTCCAATCCATTCCATTCCATTCCACTTCATTCAATTCCATTCTATTCCATTCCATTCAATTCCATTCCAGTTCATTCATTTCCATTCTACTCCATTCCATTCCATTCCATTCCATTCGGGTTGATTCCATTCCATTCCATTCCATTCTATTCCATTCCATTCCATTCCACTCGGGTTTATTCCATTCCATTCCATTCCATTCCATACCATTGCAGTCCATTCCACTCCACTAGGGGTGATTCCTTTCAATTCCATTCCATTCCGTTCTATTCCATTCCTTTCCATTCCATTCCACTCGGGTTGATTCCATTCCATTCCATTCCATTCTATTCCTTTCCATTCCATTCCATTAGATTCCATTCCATTTCACTCGGGTTGCTTCAATACCTTTCTATTCCATTCCATTCCATTTCATTCCATTCCATTCCATTCCATTCCATTCCATTCCGCTCGGGTTGATTCAATTCCATTCCATTCCATTCCATTTCACTCGGGTTGCTTCAATACCTTTCTATTCCATTCCACTCCATTTCATTCCATTCCATTCCATTCCATTCCATTCCATTCAATTCCGCTCGGGTTGATTCAATTCCATTCCATTCCATTCCAGTCCATTCCAGTGTATTCAATTCCATTTTATTCCATTCCATTCCAATCCATTCCATTCCATTCCATTCCATTCCACTCCATTCCATTCCAATCCATTCCACTTGGGATGATTCCATTCAATTCTATTCCATTCCATTCCATTCCATTCCATTACGTTCGATTCCATTCCATTCCACTTGGGTTGATTCAATTCCATACTATTTCATTCCATTCCATTCCACTCCATTTCATTCCATTCCATTCCATTTCATTCCATTCCATTCCACTCCATTCCATTTCATTCCATACCATTCCACTCCATTCCACTTCATTCCATTCCATTCCATTCCATTCCATTCCACTCCATTCCATTTCATTCCATTCCATTCCATTCCACTCCACTCCATTTCATTCCATTCCATTCCATTCCATTCCATTCCATTCCATTCCATTCCACTCCATTCCATTTCATTCCATTCCATTCCATTCCATTCCATTCCATTCCATTCCATTCCATTCCACTCCACTCCATTTCATTCCATTCCATTCCATTCCATTCCATTTCATTCCATTCCATTCCATTCCATTCCATTCCATTTCATTCCATTCCATTCCATTCCATTCCATTCCATTCCATTCCATTCCATTTCATTCCATCTCATTCCATTCCATTCCATTTCATTCCATTCCATTCCATTCCATTTCATTCCATTCCATTCCATTCCATTCCATTTCATTCCATTCCATTGCATTCCATCCCATTCCATTTCATTCCATTCCATTGCATTCCATTCCATTTCATTCCATTCCATTGCCTTCCATTCCATTTCGTTCCATTCCATTGCATTCCATTCCATTCCATTTCATTCCATTCCATTCCATTCCATTGCATTCCATTCCATTCCATTCCATTCCATTTCATTCCATTCCATTCCCTTTCATTCCATTCCATTCCATTTCATTCCATTCCATTCCATTCCATTCCATTCCATTCCATTCCATTGCATTTCATTCCATTCCATTCCATTCCATTCCATTGCATTCCATTGCATTGCATTGCATTCCATTCCATTCCATTCCATTCCATTCCATTCCATTTCAAACATTCTCCTCAGGGTGATTCCATTCCATTCCATTCCATTCTATTCCATTCCTTTCCATTCCACTTCGGTTGATTGAATTCTATTGCATTCCTTTCCATTCCATTCCAATCCATTCCATTCCATTCCTTTCCATTCCATTCCATTCCACTGGGGTTGATTCAATTCCATTGTATTCCATTCCATTCTATTGCATTCCATTCCATTCCACTCCATTCCAGTCCATTCCATTCGGGTTCATTCAATTCCATTCAATTCCATTCCATTCAACTAGTGTTGATTCCATTCCATTCCATTCCATTCCATTCCATTCCTTTCCCGTCGATTCCATTCCATTCCATTCCATTCCATTCCATTCCATACCACTCTGGTTGATTCAATTCCATTCCATTCCACACCATTCCATTCCATTCCATTCCGTTCCATTCCAGTTGATTCAATTCCATTGTATTCTATTCCATTCCATTCCATTCCATTCCATTCCATTCCATTCCATTCCACTCCACTCCAATCCATTCAATTCCATTTCATTCCCTTCCACTCCATTCCATTGCACTCAGATTGATTCAATTCCATCCCATTCCATTACCTTCCTTTCCATTCCATTCCATTCCACTCCGCTCGTATTGATTCAATTCCATTCTATTCCATTCCATACCATACCATTCCATTCCATTCCATTCAATTGGTTCAATTTCATTCTATTCCATTCCATTCCATTTCATTTCATTCCATTTCATTCCATGCCATTCCACTCGGGTTTATTCAATTCCATTCCATTCCATTCCATTCCATTTCATTCCATTCCATTGCATTGCATCCCATTCCATTCCATTGCATTCCATCCCATTCCATTTCATTCCATTCCATTGCATTCCATTTCATTCCATTCCATTGCATTCCATTCCATTCCATTTCATTCCATTCCATTCCATTCCATTCCATTCCATTCCATTCCAAACATTCTCCTCAGGTTGATTCCATCCCATTCCATTCCATTCTATTCCATTCCTTTCCATTGCACTTCGGTTGATTGAATTCTATTGCATTCCTTTCCATTCCATTCCAATCCATGCCATTGCATTCCATTGCATTCCATTCCATTCCATTCCATTCCACTGCAGTTGATTCAATTCCATTCTATTCCATTCCATTCCATTCCATTCCACTCCATTCCATTCGGGTTCATTCCATTCCATTCCATTCCATTCCATTCAACTAGTGTTGATTCAATTCGATTCGATTCCATTCCATTCCATTCCTTTCCAGTCGATTCGATTCCATTCCATTCCATTCCATTTCATTCCATACCACTCTGGTTGATTCAACTCCATTCCATTCCATTCCACTCCATTCCATTCCATTCCATTCTACTCCATTCCGTTCCATTCCAGTTGATTCAATTCCATTGTATTCTATTCCACTCCATTCCATTCCATTCCGTTCCATTCCATTCCACTCCACTCCATTCCATTCCATTCCATTTCATACCCGTCCACTCCATTCCATTGCACTCGGATTGATTCAATTCCATCCCATTCCATTACATTCCTTTCCATTCCATTCCAAACCACTCTGCTCGTATTGACTCAATTCCATTCTATTCCATTCCATACCATACCAAACCATTCCATTCCATTCAATTGGTTCAATTTCATTCTGTTCCATTCCATTCCATTCCATTTCATTCCATTTCATTCCATGCCATTCCACTCGGGTTTATTCAATTCCATTCTATTCCATTCCATTCCATTTTTTCCATTCCATTCCATTCCATTTCATTCCATTCCACTCAGGTGGATTCAATTCCATTCCATTCCATTCAATTCCATTCCCCTCCATTTCATTCCATTCTATTCTATTCCATTCCATTACATTCCATCGGGTTGATTCAATTCCATTCTATTCCTTTCCATTCCGTTCCATTCAGTTCCTCTCCGTTCCATTCCATTCCATTCCACTCGGGTTGATTCAATTTCATTCTATTCCATTCAATTCCATACCATTCCATTCCATTTCCTTCCATTCCATTACAATCCATTCCATTCCACTCCACATCACTCCATTCCATTCCATTCCAATCCATTCCACTCAGATTGATTCCATTCCATTCCATTCAATCCCATTCAATCCCATTCCATTCCACTCCATTCCACTCGGGTTGATTCCATTCCATTCCATTCCATTCCATTCCATTCCATTTCAGTTGATTCAATTCCGTTCTATTCCATTCCATTCCATTCCATTCCATTCCATTCCATTCCATTCCATTCCACTACGGTAGATTCCATTCCATTCCATTCCATTCCACTCGGGTTTACTCCAATTCATTCCATTCCATACCGTTCCATTCCATTCCACTCCACTCGGGTTGATTCCTTTCCATTCCATTGCATTCCGTTCTTTTTCATTCCTTTCCATTCCATTCCACTTAGGTTGATTCCATTCCATTCTATTCCTTTCCATTCCATTCCACTACTTTTTGTTCCCTTCCACTCAGGTTGATTCCATTCCATTCCAATCCATTCCATTCCATTCCATTCAATTCCATTCCATTCCATTCCATTTCATTCTGTACTATTTCATTCCATTACATTCCACTCGTGTTGATTCCATTCCATTCCATTGCATTCTATTCCATTCCTTTCCATTCCACTCGGGTTGATTGAATTCCCTGCATTCCATTCCATTCCATTCCGTTCCATTCCATTCCATTCCATTCCATTCCATTCCATTCCATTCCATTCCACTCGGGTTGATTCATTTCCATTCCATTGGGTTTCACTCCATTCCATTCCATTCCATTCCATTCCGTTCTATTCCATTCCATTACATTCCACTCGTGTTGATTCCATTCCATTCCATTGCATTCTATTCCATTCCTTTCCATTCCACTCGGGTTGATTGAATTCCCTGCATTCCATTCCATTCCGTTCCATTCCATTCCATTCCATTCCATTCCATTCCATTCCATTCCACTCGGGTTGATTCATTTCCATTCCATTGGGTTTCACTCCATTCCATTCCATTCCATTCCATTCCATTCCATTCCGTTCTATTCCATTCCATTACATTCCACTCGTGTTGATTCCATTCCATTCCATTCCATTCTATTCCATTCCTTTCCATTCCACTCGGGTTGATTGAATTCCCTGCATTCCATTCCATTCCATTCCATTCCATTCCATTCCATTCCATTCCATACCATTCCATTCCATTCTATTCCGTTTCATTCCATTCCACTCGGATTGATTCAATTCCATTCTATTTCATTCCAATCCATTCCATTCCATTCTATTCCACTCGGGTTGATTCGCTTCCATTCTATTCCATTCCATTCCATTCTATTCCATTCCATTCCATTCCATTCCACTCGGGTTGATTCATTTCCATTCTGTTGTGTTTCACTCCATTCCATTCCATTCCATTCCATTCATTTCCACTCGTGCTGATTCAATTCCTTTCTATTGCATTTCACTCCACTCCATTCCATTCTATTCCACTCGAGTGGATTCCATTCCATTCTATTGCATTCCATTTAATTCCATTCCATTTTGCAAGAGTGCATTGCATACCATTCTAATGCATTGCTTTCCATTCCAAACCATTCCATTCCCTTCTATTCCATTCCATTCCACTCAGGTTGATTCAATTACATTCTACTGCATTTCACTCTATTCCATTCCATTCCATTCCATTCCATTCCATTCCATTCCCTTCCATTCCAGTACAGTCGGGTTGATTCAATTCCATTGTGTTCCATTCCATTCCATTCCATTTCATTCCATTCCATTCCACTCCAGTTGATTCCATTCCGTTAAATTCCATTCCACTATGGTTGATTCCATTCCATTCAATTCCATTCCATACCATTCGATTTCATTCCATTTCATTCCTTTCCATTCCATTCCATTGCATTCCATTCCATTCAATTCCATTCCATACCATTCGATATCATTCCATTTCATTGCATTCCATTCCATTCCATTCAATTCCATTCCATTCCACTCTGATTGATACAGTTCCATTCTATTCCATTTCATTCCATTCCATTCCATTCCATTCCACTCGCGTTGATTCATTCCCATTCTATTGGGTTTCTTTCCATACCATACCATTCCATTCCATTCCATTCCATTCATTTCCACTCGGGTTGATTCAATTCCATTCTGTTGCATTTCTCTCCATTCCATTCCATTCCACTCCGGTTGATTCCATTCCATTCCATACCATTCCTTTCCATTCCATTCCATTCCATTTCAATTGATTCAATTCCATTTTATTCCATTCCATTCCATTCCATTCCATTCCATTCCTCTCCATTCCATTCCAATCCATTCCATTCCAATCCATTCCACTTGGGATGATTCCATTCCATTCTATTCCATTCCATGACATTACGTTCGATTCCATTCCATTCCACTTGTGTTGATTCAATTCTATACTATGTCATTCCATTCCATTTCAGTCCATTCCATTCTATTCCATTCCATTCCATTCCATTCCATTCGGGTTGATTCCATTCCATTCCATTCCATTCCATTCCATTCCATTCCATTCCACTCCGTTTCATTCCATTCGATTTCATTCAATTCCATTCCACTCCATTCCATTCCATTCCACTCCATTTCAATCCATTCCATTCCATTCCACTCCATTTCATTCCATTCCATTCCATTTCATTCCATTCCATTCCACTCCACACCACTTCATTCCATTCCATTCCATTCCATTCCATTCCATTCCATTCCTTTTCATTCCATTCCATTCCATTCCATTCCATTCCATTCCATTCCTTTTCATTCCATTTCAATCCATTCCATTCCATTCCATTCCATTTCATTCCATTCCATTCCATTCCATTCCATTTCATTCCATTCCATTCCATTCCATTCCATTTCATTCCATTCCATTCCATTCCATTTCATTCCATTCCATTGCATTCCATCCCATTCCATTTCATTCCATTAAATTCCATTCCATTTCATTCCATTCCATTGCATTCCATTCCATTTCATTCCATTCCATTGCATTCCATTCCATTCCATTTCATTCCATTCCATTCCATTCCATTCCATTCCATTCCATTCCATTCCATTGCATTCCAAACATTCTCCTCGGGTTGATTCCATTCGATTCCATTCCATTCTATTCCATTCCTTTCCATTGCACTTCGGTTGATTGAATTCTATTGCATTCCTTTCCATTCCATTCCAATCCATGCCATTCCATTCCATTCCAATCCATGCCATTCCATTCCATTCCATTCCATTCCACAGCGGTTGATTCAATGCCATTCTATTCCATTCCATTCCATTCCACTCGATTCCATTCGGGTTCATTCCATTCCATTCCATTCCATTCCATTCCATTCCATTCCATTCAACTAGTGTTGATTCAATTCGATTCCATTCAATTCCAGTCCATTCCTTTCCAGTCGATTCAATTGCATTCCATTCCATTCCATTCCACTCCATTCGGGTTGATTCCATTCCATTCCATTACATTACATTACATTCTGGTTGATTCCATTCCATTCCATTCCATTCCACTCCATTCCGTTCCATTCCAGTTGATTCAATTCCATTGTATTCTATTCCATTCCATTCCATTCCATTCCATTCCATTCCATTCCACTCCACTCCATTCCATTCCATTCCATTTCATTCCCGTCCACTCCATTCCATTGCACTCGGATTGATTCAATTCCATCCCATTCCATTACATTCCTTTCCATTCCATTCCAAACCACTCCGCTCGTATTAATTCAATTCCATTCTATTCCATTCCATACCATACCAAACCATTCCATTCCATTCCATTCCATTCAATTGGTTCAATTTCATTCTATTCCATTCCATTCCATTCCATTTCATTCCATTTCATTCCATGCCATTCCACTCGGGTTTATTCAATTCCATTCTATTCCATTCCATTCCATTTTTTCCATTCCATTCCATTCCATTTCATTCCATTACACTCAGGTAGATTCAATTCCATTCCATTCCATTCAATTCCATTCCTCTCCATTTCATTCCATTCTATTCTATTCCATTCCATTACATTCCATTGGGTTGATTCAATTCCATTCTATTCCTTTCCATTCCGTTCCATTCAGTTCCACTCCATTCCATTCCACTCGGGTTGATTCAATTTCATTCTATTCCATTCCATTCCATACCATTCCATTCCACTCCATTCCATTTCCTTCCATTCCATTACAATCCATTCCATTCCACTCCACATCACTCCATTCCATTCCAATCCATTCCACTCAGATTGATTCCATTCCATTCCATTCAATTCCATTCAATCCCATTCCATTCCACTCCATTCCACTCGGGTTGATTCCATTCCATTCCATTCCATTTCAGTTGATTCAATTCCGTTCTATTCCATTCCATTCCATTCCATTCCACTACGGTAGATTCCATTCCATTCCACTCGGGTTTACTCCAATTCATTCCATTCCATACCGTTCCATTCCGTTTCACTCCACTCGGGTTGATTCCTTTCCATTCCATTGCATTCCGTTCTTTTTCATTCCTTTCCATTCCTTTCCACTCAGGTTGATTCCATTCCATTCTATTCCTTTCCATTCCATTCCATTACATTCTGTTCCTTTCCACTCGGGTTGATTCCATTCCATTCCAATCCATTCCATTCCATTCCATTCCATTCCATTCCATTCCATTCCATTCCATTTCATTCCGTTCTATTTCATTCCATTACATTCCACTCGTGTTGATTCCATTCCATTCCATTGCATTCTATTCCATTCCTTTCCATTCCACTCGGGTTGATTGAATTCCCTGCATTCCATTCCATTCCATTCCGTTCCATTCCATTCCATTCCATTCCATTCCATTCCATTCCATTTCATTCCATTCCACTCGGGTTGATTCAATTCCATTCTATTGCATTCCAATCCATTCCATTCCATTCCATTCCATTCCACTCGGGTTGATTCACTTGCATTCTATTCCATTCCATTCCATTCCATTCCACTCGGGTTGATTCATTTCCATTCTATTCCATTCCTTTCCATTCCACTCGGGTTGATTGAATTCCCTGCATTCCTTTCCATTCCATTCCATTCCATTCCATTCCATACCATTCCATTCCATTCCGTTTCATTCCATTGCACTCGGGTTGATTCAATTCCATTCTATTTCATTCCAATCCATTCCATTCCATTCTATTCCACTCGGGTTGATGCACTTCCATTCTATTCCATTCCATTCCATTCTATTCCATTCCATTCCATTCCATTCCACTCGGGTTGATTCATTTCCATTCTGTTGGGTTTCACTCCATTCCATTCCATTCCATTCCATTCCATTCCATTCCATTCATTTCCACTCGTGCTGATTCAATTCCATTCTATTGCATTTCACTCCCTTCCATTCCATTTTATTCCACTCGAGTGGATTCCATTCCATTCTATTGCATTCCATTTAATTCCATTCCGTTTTGCAAGAGTGCATTGCATTCCTTTCTAATGCATTCCTTTCCATTCCAAACCATTCTATTCCCTTCTATTCCATTCCATTCCACTCGGGTTGATTCAATTACATTCTACTGCATTTCACTCTATTCCATTTCATTCCATTCCATTCCACTCCACTCCACTTCATTCCATTCCATTCCATTCCATTCCATTCCATTCCATTCCTTTTCATTCCATTCCATTCCATTCCATTCCATTCCATTCCATTCCATTCCATTCCATTCCTTTTCATTCCATTTCATTCCATTCCATTCCATTCCATTCCATTTCATTCCATTCCATTTCATTCCATTCCATTGCATTCCATCCCATTCCATTTCATTCCATTAAATTCCATTCCATTTCATTCCATTCCATTGCATTCCATTCCATTTCATTCCATTCCATTGCATTCCATTCCATTCTATTGCTTTCCATTCCATTCCATTCCATTCCATTGCATTCCAAACATTCTCCTCGGGTTGATTCCATTCGATTCCATTCCATTCTATTCCATTCCTTTCCATTGCACTTCGGTTGATTGAATTCTATTGCATTCCTTTCCATTCCATTCCAATCCATGCCATTCCATTCCATTCCATTCCATTCCACAGCGGTTGATTCAATGCCATTCTATTCCATTCCATTCCATTCCACTCGATTCCATTCGGGTTCATTCCATTCCATTCCATTCCATTCCATTCCATTCCATTCCATTCAACTAGTGTTGATTCAATTCGATTCCATTCAATTCCAATCCATTCCTTTCCAGTCGATTCAATTCCATTCCATTCCATTCCATTCCACTCCATTCGGGTTGATTCCATTCCATTCCATTACATTACATTCCATTCTGGTTGATTCCATTCCATTCCATTCCATTCCACTCCATTCCGTTCCATTCCAGTTGATTCAATTCCATTGTATTCTATTCCATTCCATTCCATTCCGTTCCATTCCATTCTACTCCACTCCATTCCATTCCATTCCATTTCATTCCCGTCCACTCCATTCCATTGCACTCGGATTGATTCAATTCCATCCCATTCCATTACATTCCTTTCCATTCCATTCCAAACCACTCCGCTCGTATTAATTCAATTCCATTCTATTCCATTCCATACCATACCAAACCATTCCATTCCATTCCATTGGTTCAATTTCATTCTATTCCATTCCATTCCATTCCATTTCATTCCATTTCATTCCATGCCATTCCACTCGGGTTTATTCAATTCCATTCTATTCCATTCCATTCCATTTTTTCCATTCCATTCCATTCCATTTCATTCCATTACACTCAGGTAGATTCCATTCCATTCCTTTCCATTCAATTCCATTCCTCTCCATTTCATTCCATTCTATTCTATTCCATTCCATTACATTCCATTGGGTTGATTCAATTCCATTCTATTCCTTTCCATTCCGTTCCATTCAGTTCCACTCCATTCCATTCCACTCGGGTTGATTCAATTTCATTCTATTCCATTCCATTCCATACCATTCCATTCCACTCCATTCCATTTCCTTCCATTCCATTACAATCCATTCCATTCCACTCCACATCACTCCATTCCATTCCATTCCATTCCAATCCATTCCACTCAGATTGATTCCATTCCATTCCATTCAATTCCATTCAATCCCATTCCATTCCACTCCATTCCACTCGGGTTGATTCCATTCCATTCCATTCCATTTCAGTTGATTCAATTCCGTTCTATTCCATTCCATTCCATTCCACTACGGTAGATTCCATTCCATTCCACTCGGGTTTACTCCAATTCATTCCATTCCATACCGTTCCATTCCGTTTCACTCCACTCGGGTTGATTCCTTTCCATTCCATTGCATTCCGTTCTTTTTCATTCCTTTCCATTCCATTCCACTCAGGTTGATTCCATTCCATTCTATTCCTTTCCATTCCATTCCATTACATTCTGTTCCTTTCCACTCGGGTTGATTCCATTCCATTCCAATCCATTCCATTCCATTCCATTCAATTCCATTCCATTCCATTCCATTTCATTCCGTTCTATTTCATTCCATTACATTCCACTCGTGTTGATTCCATTCCATTCCATTGCATTCTATTCCATTCCTTTCCATTCCACTCGGGTTGATTAAATTCCCTGCATTCCATTCCATTCCATTCCGTTCCATTCCATTCCATTCCATTCCATTTCATTCCATTCCACTCGGGTTGATTCAATTCCATTCTATTGCATTCCAATCCATTCCATTCCATTCCATTCCATTCCATTCCACTCGGGTTGATTCACTTGCATTCTATTCCATTCCATTCCATTCCATTCCACTCGGGTTGATTCATTTCCATTCTATTGGGTTTCACTCCATTCCATTCCATTCCCTTCCATTCCATTCCATTCCATTCCATTCCGTTCTATTCCATTCCATTACATTCCACTCGTGTTGATTCCGTTCCATTCCATTCCATTCTATTCCATTCCTTTCCATTCCACTCGGGTTGATTGAATTCCCTGCATTCCTTTCCATTCCATTCCATTCCATACCATTCCATTCCATTCCGTTTCATTCCATTGCACTCGGGTTGATTCAATTCCATTCTATTTCATTCCAATCCATTCCATTCCATTCTATTCCACTCGGGTTGATTCACTTCCATTCTATTCCATTCCATTCCATTCTATTCCATTCCATTCCATTCCATTCCACTCGGGTTGATTCATTTCCATTCTGTTGGGTTTCACTCCATTCCATTCCATTCCATTCCATTCCATTCCATTCATTTCCACTCGTGCTGATTCAATTCCATTCTATTGCATTTCACTCCCTTCCATTCCATTTTATTCCACTCGAGTGGATTCCATTCCATTCTATTGCATTCCATTTAATTCCATTCCGTTTTGCAAGAGTGCATTGCATTCCTTTCTAATGCATTCCTTTCCATTCCAAACCATTCTATTCCCTTCTATTCCATTCCATTCCACTCGGGTTGATTCAATTACATTCTACTGCATTTCACTCTATTCCATTTCATTCCATTCCATTCCATTCCCTTCCATTCCATTACACTCGGGTCGATTCAATTCCATTGTGTTCCATTCCATTCCACTCCGGTTGATTCCATTCCATTAAATTCCATTAATCTAGGGTTGATTCCATTCCATTCAATTCCATTCAATTCCATTCCATACCATTCGATTTCATTCCATTTCATTCCATTCCATTCCATTCCATTCAATTCCATTCAATTCCATTCCATACCATTCGATTTCATTCCATTTCACTGCATTCCATTCCATTCCATTCAATTCCATTCCACTCTGATTGATTCAGTTCCATTCTATTCCATTTCATTCCATTCCATTCCATTCCTTTCCACTCTGGTTGATTCATTCCCATTCTATTGGGTTTCTCTCCATTCCATTCCATTCCATTCCATTCATTTCCACTCAGGTTGATTCAATTCCATTCTGTTGCATTTCACTCCATTCCATTCCATTCCACTCCGGTTGATTCCATTCCATTCCATACCATTCCTTTCCATTCCATTTCATTCCATTCCATTCCATTCCATTTCAATTGATTCAATTCTTCTATTCCATTCCATTCCATTCCATTTCATTCCATTCCAATCCTCTTGGATTGATTCAATTCCATTCTTTTCAATTCCATTCAATTCCATTACATTCCATTACATTCCATTCCACTAGTGTTGATCCATTCAATTCCATTCCATTTCATTCCATTCCACTCTGGTTGATTCAATTCCATTCCATTCCACTCCATTCCATTTCATTTCATTTCATTCCATTCCATGCCATTCCATTCCGTTCCGTTCCATTCCAATTGATTCAATTCCATTCTATTCCATTCCATTTCATTCAATTACGTTCCGTTCCATTCCATTCCATTCCACTCCACTACATTCCATTCCATTTCATTCCACTCCACTCCATTCCATTCCATTCCACTCGGATTGAGTCAATTACATCTCATTCCATTCCATTACATTCCATTCCAATCCACTCCAATCGGGTTGATTCAATTCCATTCGATTCCATTCCATATCATTCTATTCCGTTCCATTCCATTCCATTCCATTCCATTCCTTTCTATTTGGTTCAATTTCATTCTATTCCATTCCATTCCATTTCATTCCGTTCCATTCCAAATCATTACATTCCACTCGGGTTTATTCAATTCCATTCTATTCCATTCCATTCCTTTCCATTCCATTCCATTCAACTCAGGTTGATTCAATTCCATTCCATTCCATTCCAATCCATTCCATTACATTCGATTCCATTCCATTCCATTCCAATTGTTTCAATTCCATTGCATTCCATTCCATTCCATTCCATTCCATTCAATTCGACTCAGGTTCATTCAATTCCATTCCATTCCATTCCAATCCATTCCATTACATTCGATTCCATTCCATTCCATTCCAATTGTTTCAATTCCATTGCATTCCATTCCATTCCATTCCATTCCATTCCATTCCATTCGACTCGTGTTCATTCAATTCCATTCTACTCCATTCAATTCCATTCCATTCCAGTCGGGTTGATTCAATTGCATTCTCTTCCATTCCATTCCATTCCATTCCATTCATTCCCATTCAATTCCATTCAATCCAATTCTATTCCACTCAGGTTGATTCAGTTCCTTTCCGTTCCATTCCATTAAATTCCATTCCATTCTATTCCATTCCTATTGATTAAATTCCATTCTATTCCGTTCCATTCCATTCCATTCCAGTTGTTTTCATTACATTCCTTTCCATTCCATTCCATTCCACTCCAGTTGATTCTATTCCATTCTATTCCATTCCATTCCATTCCAATCCATTCCATTCCTTTCCATTCCATTTCATGCCATTTCATTACATTCCAGTTGATTCAATTCCATTCTTTTCCATGCCATTCCATTCCATTCCATTTCACTCCAGTCCAATGAATTCCACTCCATTGCATTCCATTCTACTAGGGTTTATTCCGTTCCATTCCATTCCATTCCATTCCATTCCATTCCACTTGATTCAATTCCCTTCTATTCGATTCCATTCAATTCCATTCCAGTTCATTCATTTACATTCTACTCCATTCCATTCCATTCTATTCCATTCCATTCGGGTTGTTTCAATTACATTCTGTTCCATTCCATTCCATTCCATTCCATTCCATTCCATTCCATTCCACTCGGGTTTACTCCATTTCATTTCATTCCATACCATTCCATTCCATTCCACTCCACTCGGGTTGATTCCTTTCCATTCCATTGCATTCTGTTCTTTTTCATTCCTTTCCATTCCATTCCAGTCGGGTTGATTCCATTCCATTCCATTCCATTCTATTCCTTTCCATTCCATTCCATTACATTCTGTTCCATTCCACTCGGGTTGTTTCCATTCCATTCCATTCCATTCCAAGTAATTCCATTCCATTCCATTCCATTCCATTCCATTCCAATCCATTCCATTCCATTCCGTTCTATTCCATTCCATTACATGCCCCTCGTGTTGATTCCATTCCATTCCATTCCATTCAATTCCATTCCATTGTATTCCATTCCTTTCCATTCCACTCGGGTTGATTGAGTTCCATGCATTCCATTCCATTCCATTCCATTCCATTCCCCTCGGGTTGATTCAATTCCCTTCTATTTCATTCCAATCCATTCCATTCCATTCCATTCCACTTGGGTTGATTCACTTCCATTCTATTCCATTCCATTCCTTTCCATTCCATTCCATTCCATTCCACTCGGGTTGATTCATTTCCATTCTATCGGGTTTCACTCCATTCCATTCCATTCCATTCATTTCCGCTCGTGCTGATTCAATTCCATTCTATTGCATTTCACTCCATTCCATTCCATTCTATTCCACTCGAGTGGATTCCATTCTATTCTATTGCATTCCATTTAATTTCATTCCATTTTGCGAGAGTGGATTCCATACCATTCTAATGCATTCTTTTCCATTCCAATCCATTTCATTCCATTCCATTCCATTCCATTCCATTCCATTCCACTCGGGTTGATTCAATTACATTCTACTGCATTTCACTCTATTCCATTCCATTCCATTCCATTCCATTCCATTCCATTCCATTCCATTCCATTCCATTACACTCGGGTTGATTCAATTCCATTGTGTTCCATTCCATTCCATTCCATTCCATTCCATTACACTCCGGTTGACTCCATTCCGTTAAATTCCATTCCACTAGGGTTGATTCCATTCCATTCAATTCCATTCGATTCCATTCCATACCATTCCATTTAATTCCATTCCATTCCAATCCACTCTGATTGATTCAATTCCATTCTATTCAATTTCATTCCATTCCATTCCATTCCATTCCATTCCACTCGGGTTGATTCATTCCCATTCTATTCGGTTTCTCTCCATTCCATTCCATTCCATTCCATTCCATTCATTTCCACTCGGGTTGATTCAATTCCGTTCTGTTGCATTTCACTCCATTCCATTCCATTCCATTCCACTCGAGTTGATTCCATTCCATTCTGTTGCATTCCATTCAATTACATTCCATTTTGCAAGAGTGGATTCCATACTATTCTATTGCATTCCTTTCCATTCTACTCCATTCCATTCCATTCCATTCCATTCCCTTCTCTTCCATTCCATTACACTCGGGTTGATTCAATTACATTCTACTGCATTTCACTTTGTTCCATTCCATTCCATTGCATTCCATTCCATTTCATTCCATTCCACTCCCTTACACTCGGGTTGATTCAATTCCATTGTGTTCCAATCCATTCCATTCCATTCCATTCCACTCTGGTTGATTCCATTCCATTCCATACCATTCCATTCCATTCCATTCCAATTGATTCAATTCCATTGTATTCAATTCCATTCAATTCAATTCCATTCCAGGCCATTCCATTCCATTCCATTCCACTGGTGTTGATTCAATTCAATTCCATTCAATTGCATTCCATTCCGTTCCGTTCCGTTCCATTCCATTCCATTCAATTCCATTCCATTCCATTCCACTCGGGTTGATTCAATTCCATTCCATTCCCCTCCATTCCATTTCATTCCATTCCATGCCTTTCCATTCCATTCCGTTCCATTCCAATTGATTCAGTTCCATTCTATTCCATTCCATTTCATTCAATTACGTTCCATTCCATTCCATTCCATTTCACTCCACTCCATTCCATTCCATGTCATTCCACTCCACTCCATTCCATTCCATTCCATTCCACTCGGATTGACACAATTCCATCCCATTCCATTCCAATCCACTCCACTCAGATTGATTCAATTCCATTCGATTCCATTCCATACCATTCCATTCCGTTCCCTTCCATTCCATTCCATTCCATTCCATTCCTTTCCATTTGGTTCAATTTCATTCTATTCGATTCGATTCCATTCCATTCCATTTCATTACATTACATTCCACTGGGGTTTTTTCAATTCCATTCTATTCCATTCCATTCCATTCCATTCCATTCAACTCATGTTGATTCAATTCCATTCCTTTCCATTCCAATCCATTCCATTCCATTCCATTCCATTCCAGTTGTTTCAATTCCATTGCATTCCATTCCCTTCCATTCCATTCGACTCGGTTTCATTCAAGTCCATTCTACTCCATTCAATTCCATTCCATTCCAGTCGGGTTGATTCAATTGCATTCTATTCCATTCCACTCCATTCCATTCCATTCATTCCCATTCAATTCCATTCAATCCCATTCTATTCCACTCAGGTTGATTCAATTCCTTTCCATACAATTCCATTAAATTCCATTCCATTCTATTCCATTCCTATTGATTAAATTCCATTCTATTCCATTCCATTCCATTCGATTCCTGTTGTTTCCATTACATTCCTTTCCATTCCATTCCATTCCATTCCAGTTGATTCTATTCCGTTCCATTCCATTCCATTCCATTCCATTCCATTTCATTCCATTCCATTCCATTTCATGCCATTTCATTCCATTCCAGTTGATTCAATTCCATTCTTTTCCATTCCATTCCATTCCATTCCATTAAATTCCATTCCATTCCAATCAATTCCATTCCAATCAATTCCACTCCATTCCATTCCATTATACTAGGGTTTATTCCATTCCATTCCATTCCATTCCACTTGATTCAATTCCCTTCTATTCGATTCCATTCAATTCCATTCCAGTTCTTTCATTTGCATTCTACTCCATTCCATTCCATTCCATTCCATTCCATTCCATTCCATTCCATTCCATTCGGGTTGATTCAATTACATTCTGTTCCATTCCATTCCTTTCAATTCCATTCCATTCCATTCCACTCGGGTTGATTCATTTCCATTCTATCGGGTTTCACTCCATTCCATTCCATTCCATTCCATTCATTTCCGCTCGTGCTGATTCAATTCCATTCTATTGCATTTCACTCCATTCCATTCCATTCTATTCCACTCGAGTGGATTCCATTCTATTCTATTGCATTCCATTTAATTTCATTCCATTTTGCGAGAGTGGATTCCATACCATTCTAATGCATTCTTTTCCATTCCAATCCATTTCATTCCATTCCATTCCATTCCATTCCATTCCACTCGGGTTGATTCAATTACATTCTACTGCATTTCACTCTATTCCATTCCATTCCATTCCATTCCATTCCATTCCATTACACTCGGGTTGATTCAATTCCATTGTGTTCCATTCCATTCCATTCCATTCCATTCCATTCCATTACACTCCGGTTGACTCCATTCCATTAAATTCCATTCCACTAGGGTTGATTCCATTCCATTCAATTCCATTCGATTCCATTCCATACCATTCCATTTCATTCCATTCCATTCCAATCCACTCTGATTGATTCAATTCCATTCTATTCAATTTCATTCCATTCCATTCCATTCCATTCCATTCCACTCAGGTTGATTCATTCCCATTCTATTCGGTTTCTCTCCATTCCATTCCATTCCATTCATTTCCACTCGGGTTGATTCAATTCCGTTCTGTTGCATTTCACTCCATTCCATTCCATTCCATTCCACTCGAGTTGATTCCATTCCATTCTGTTGCATTCCATTCAATTACATTCCATTTTGCAAGAGTGGATTCCATACTATTCTATTGCATTCCTTTCCATTCTACTCCATTCCATTCCATTCCATTCCATTCCCTTCTCTTCCATTCCATTACACTCGGGTTGATTCAATTACATTCTACTGCATTTCACTTTGTTCCATTCCATTCCATTGCATTCCATTCCATTTCATTCCATTCCACTCCCTTACACTCGGGTTGATTCAATTCCATTGTGTTCCAATCCATTCCATTCCATTCCATTCCACTCCGGTTGATTCCATTCCATTCCATACCATTCCATTCCATTCCAATTGATTCAATTCCATTCTATTCAATTCCATTCAATTCAATTCCATTCCAGGCCATTCCATTCCACTGGTGTTGATTCAATTCAATTCCATTCAATTGCATTCCATTCCATTCCGTTCCGTTCCATTCCATTCCATTCCATTCAATTCCATTCCATTCCATTCCACTCGGGTTGATTCAATTCCATTCCATTCCCCTCCATTCCATTTCATTCCATTCCATGCCTTTCCATTCCATTCCGTTCCATTCCAATTGATTCAGTTCCATTCTATTCCATTCCATTTCATTCAATTACGTTCCATTCCATTCCATTCCATTTCACTCCACTCCATTCCATTCCATGTCATTCCACTCCACTCCATTCCATTCCATTCCATTCCATTCCACTCGGATTGACACAATTCCATCCCATTCCATTCCAATCCACTCCACTCAGGTTGATTCAATTCCATTCGATTCCATTCCATACCATTCCATTCCGTTCCCTTCCATTCCATTCCATTCCATTCCATTCCTTTCCATTTGGCTCAATTTCATTCTATTCGATTCGATTCCATTCCATTCCATTTCATTACATTACATTCCACTGGGGTTTTTTCAATTCCATTCTATTCCATTCCATTCCATTCCATTCCATTCCATTCAACTCATGTTGATTCAATTCCATTCCTTTCCATTCCAATCCATTCCATTCCATTCCATTCCATTCCATTCCAGTTGTTTCAATTCCATTGCATTCCATTCCCTTCCATTCCATTCGACTCGGTTTCATTCAAGTCCATTCTACTCCATTCAATTCCATTCCATTCCAGTCGGGTTGATTCAATTGCATTCTATTCCATTCCACTCCATTCCATTCCATTCATTCCCATTCAATTCCATTCAATCCCATTCTATTCCACTCAGGTTGATTCAATTCCTTTCCATACAATTCCATTAAATTCCATTCCATTCTATTCCATTCCTATTGATTAAATTCCATTCTATTCCATTCCATTCCATTCGATTCCTGTTGTTTCCATTACATTCCTTTCCATTCCATTCCATTCCATTCCAGTTGATTCTATTCCGTTCCATTCCATTCCATTCCATTCCATTTCATTCCATTCCATTCCATTTCATGCCATTTCATTCCATTCCAGTTGATTCAATTCCATTCTTTTCCATTCCATTCCATTCCATTCCATTAAATTCCATTCCATTCCAATCAATTCCATTCCAATCAATTCCACTCCATTCCATTCCATTATACTAGGGTTTATTCCATTCCATTCCATTCCATTCCACTTGATTCAATTCCCTTCTATTCGATTCCATTCAATTCCATTCCAGTTCTTTCATTTGCATTCTACTCCATTCCATTCCATTCCATTCCATTCCATTCCATTCCATTCCATTCGGATTGATTCAATTACATTCTGTTCCATTCCATTCCTTTCAATTCCATTCCATTCCATTCCACTCGGGTTTACTCCATTTCATTCCATTCCATTCCATTCCATTCCATTCCATTCCACTCCACTCCTGTTGATTCCTTTCCATTTCATTGCATTCCGTTCTTTTTCATTCCTTTCCAATCCACTCCACTCGGGTTGATTCCATTCCATTCCATTCCATTCCATTCCTTTCCATTACATTCTGTTCCATTCCACTTGGGTTGATTCCATTCCATTCCATTCCATTTAATTCCATTCCATTCCATTCCATTCCATTCCATTCCATTCCATTCCATTCCCCTCGTGTTGATTCCATTCAATTCCATTCCATTCCATTCCATTCCATTCCATTCCATTCCATTCCATTCAATTCTATTCCATTCCTTTCCATTCCACTCAGGTTGATTGAATTCCATGCATTCCATTCCATTCCATTCCATTCCATTTCATTTGATTCCACTCAGTTTGATTCAATTCCATTCTATTCAATTCCAATCCATTCCATTCCATTTCATTCCATTCCACTCGGGTTGATTCACTTTCATTCTATTCCATTCCATTCCATTTCATTCCATTCCATTCCATTCCATTCCATTCCACTCTGGTTGATTCATTTCCATTCTATTGGGTTTCATTCCATTCCATTACATTCCATTACATTCCATTCATTTCCACTCGTGCTGATTCAATTCCATTCTATTGCATTTCACTCCATTCTATTCCATTCTATTCCACTCGAGTGGATTCCATTCCATTCTATTGCATTCCATTTAATTCCATTCCATTTTGCAAGAGTGGATTTCTTACTATTCTAATGCATTCCTTTCCATTCCAATCCATTCCATTCCCTTCTATTCCATTCCATTCCACTCGGGTTGATTCAATTACATTCAACTGCATTTCACTCTATTTCATTCCATTCCATTCCATTCCATTCCATTCCATTCCACTCAGGTTGATTCAATTCCATTGTGTTCCATTCCATTCCATTCCATTCCACTCCGGTTGATTCCATTCCGTTAAATTCAATTCAACTAGGGTTGATTCCATTCCGTTCAATTCCATTCGATTCCATTCCATACCATTCCATTTCATTCCATTCCATTCCATTCCAATCCATTCCATTCCAATTGGTTCAATTTCATTCTATCCCATTGCATTCCATTCCATTTCATTCCATTCCATTCCACATGGCTTTATTCAATTCCATTCTATTCCATTCCATTCCATTCCATTTCATTCCACTCCCTTCCACTCAGGTTGATTCAGTTCCATTCCATTCCATTCCATTCCAATCCATTCCTTTCCATTATATTACATTCTATTCCATTCCATTCCTTTCGAGTTGTTTCAATTCCATTGCATTCCATTGCATTCCATTCCATTTCCCTCTGGTTTATTCAATTCCATTCTACTCCATTCAATTCCATTCAATTCCAGTCACGTTGATTCCATTCCATTCCATTCCATTGCATTCCATTCCATTCATTCCCATTTCATTATTTTCCATCCCATTCCATTCCATTCATTCCCATTTCATTCTATCCCATCCCATTCTATTCCACTCGGGTTGATTCAATTCCTTTCCATTCCATTCCATTCCATTCCATTTCATTCCTATTGATTAAATGCCATTCTATTCCATTCCATTCTATTCCATTCCATTCCATTCCAGTTGTTTCCATGACATTCCTTTCCATTCCATTCCATTCTATTCCAGTTGATTCTATTCCGTTCTATTCCATTCCATTCCATTCCATTCCATCCCATTCCATTGCATTCCATTCCATTTCATCCGATTCCATTCCATTCCAGTTGATTCAATTCCATTCTTTTCCATTCCATTCCATTCCACTCCATTACATTCCATTCCAATCAATTCCACTCCATTCGATTCCATTCTACTTGGGTTTATTCAATTCCATTCCATTCCATTCCATTCCATTCCATTCCACTTGATTCAACTCCTTTCTATTCCATTCCATTCAATTCCATTAATGTTCATTATTTCCATTCTTCTCCATTCCATTCCATTCTATTCGGGTTCATTCAAATACATTGTGTTCCATTCCATTCCATTCCACTCGGGTTTATTCCATTCCATTACATTCTATTCCATTCCATTCCATTCCATACCATTGCAGTACATTCCACTCCACTAGGGTTGATTCCTTTCCATTCCATTCCATTCCATTCTATTCCATTCCTTTCCTTTCCATTCCAATCGGGTTGATTCCATTCCATTCCATTTCATTCCATTCCATTCCATTCCATTCCTCTCGAGTTTATTCACTTCCATTCCATTCCATTCCAATCCATTCCATTCCACTTGATTCAATTCCCTTCTATTTGATTCCATTCAATTCCATTCCAGTTCTTTCATTTGCATTCTACTCCATTCCATTCCATTCCATTCGGGTTGATTCAATTACATTCTGTTCCATTCCATTCCATTCCACTTGGGTTTACTCAATTTCATTCCATTCCTAACCACTCCTTTCCATTCCACTCCACTCGTGTTGATTCCTTTCCATTTCATTGCATTCCGTTCTTTTTCATTCCTTTCCATTCCATTCCACTCGGGTTGATTCCAATCCATTCCATTCCATTCTATTCCTTTCCATTCCATTCCATTACATTCTGTTCCATTCCACTCGGGTTGATTCCATTCCATTTCATTCCATTCCATTTCATTCCATTTCATTCCATTCCATTCCATTCCATTCCATTTCATTCCATTTAATTCCATTCCATTCCATTCCATTCCATTTCATTCCATTCTATTCCATTCCATTACATTCCCCTCGTGTTGATTCCATTCCATTCCATTCCATTCCATTCCATTCCATTCCATTCTATTCCATTCCTTTCCATTCCACTCGGGTTGATTGAATTCCATGCATTCCATTCCATTCCATTCCATTTCATTCGATTCCACTCGGTTTGATTCAATTCCATTCTATTTCATTCCAATCCATTCCATTCCACTCGGGTTGGTTCACTTCCATTCTATTTCATTCCATTCCATTCCATTCCACTCGGGTTGATTCATTTCCATTCTATTGGGTTTCACTCCATTCCATTCCATTCCATTCCATTCCATTCATTTCCACTCGTGCTGATTCAATTCCATTCTATTGCATCTCACTCCATTCCATTCCATTCTATTCCACTCGAGTGGATTCCATTCCATTCTATTGCATTCTATTTAATTCCATTCCATTTTGCAAGAGTGGATTCCATACCATTCTAATGCATTCCTTTCCATTCCAATCCATTCCATTCCCTTCTATTCCATTCCATTCCACTCGGGTTGATTCAATTACAATCTACTGCGTTTTACTCTATTCCATTCCATTCCATTCCATTCCATTCCATTCCATTCCACTCGGGTTGATTCAATTCAATTGTGTTCCATTCCATTCCATTCCATTCCATTCCATTCCATTCCATTCCACTCCGGTTGATTCCATTCCGTTAAATTCCATTCAACTAGGGTTGATTCCATTCCATTCAATTCCATTCGATTCCATTCCATAACATTCCATTTCATTCCATTCCATTCCATTCCATTCCAATTGGTTCCATTTCATTCTATTCCTTTGCATTCCATTCCATTCCTTTCCATTCCATTCCATTCCGTTCCGTTCCACTCAGGTTGATTCAATTCCATTCCATTCCATTCCAATCCATTCCTTTCCATTATATTACATTCGATTCCATTCCATTCCATTCGAGTTGTTTCAATTCCATTGCATTCCTTTGCATTCCATTCCATTCCACTCTGGTTAATTCAATTCCATTCTACTCCATTCAATTCCATTCAATTCCAGTCAGGTTGATTCAATTCCATTCCGTTCCATTCCATTCATTCCCATTTCATTATATTCCATCCCATTCCATTCCATTCCATTCCATTCCATTCCATTCCATTCATTCCCATTTTGTTCTATTCCATCCCATTCTATTCCACTCGGGTTGATTCAATTCCTTTACATTCCATTCCTTTCCATTCCATTCCATTCCATTCCATTCCATTTCATTCATATTGATTAAATGCTATTCCATTCCATTCCATTCCAGTTGTTTCCATGACATTCCTTTACATTCCATTCCATTCCAGTTGGTTTTATTCCGTTCTATTTCATTCCATTCCATTCCATTTCATCCCATTCCATTCCATTCCAGTTGATTCAATTCCATTCTTTTCCATTCCATTCCGTTCCACTCCATTACATTCCATTCCAATCAATTCCACTCCATTCGATTCCATTCTACTCGGGTTTATTCCATTCCATTCCATTCCATTCCATTCCATTCCATTCCATTCCATTCCACTTGATTCAATTCCTTTCTATTCCATTCCATTCAATTCCATTCCAGTTCATTATTTCCATTCTTCTTCATTCCATTCCATTCCATTCCTTTCCATTCCATTCCATTCGGCTTCATTCAAATACATTGTGTTCCATTCCATACCATTCCATTCTATTCCATTCCTTTCCATTCCACTCGGGTTTATTCCATTCCGTTACATTCTATTGCATTCCATTCCATTCCATACCAATGCAGTACGTTCCACTCCACTCGGGCTGATTCCTTTCCATTCCATTCCATTCCATTCCATTCCATTCCATTCCTTTCCTTTCCATTCCAATCGGGTTGATTCCATTCCATTCTATTCCTTTCCTTTCCATTCCATTACATTCCGTTCCATTCCACTCCAGTTGCTTCAATACCATTCCTTTCCATTCCATCCCATTCCATTTCATTCCATTCCATTCCATTCCATTCCATTTCATTCCATTCCATTCCATTTCATTCCATTTCATTCCATTCCATTGCTTTAAATTGCTTTTCATTCCATTCCATTCCTTTCCATTCCATTCCATTCCATTCGATTCAATTCCATTACATTCCCCTCGGGTTGATTCCATTCAATTCCATTCCATTCTATTCCCTTCCTTTCCATTCCACTTGGGTTGATTGAATTCTATTGCATTCCATTCCATTCCATTCCATTCCATTTCATTCCATTCCGTTTAATTTCATTCCATTCCATTCCATTCCATTCCATTTCATTCCATTCCATTCCATTCCCCTGTGGTTGATTCATTTCCCTTCTATTCCATTCCATTCCATTCCGTTCCATTCCATTCCATTCCACTCCATTCCATTCCATTCCATTCCATTCCACTCCATTCCATTCCATTCCATTCGGGTTCACTCAATTCCATTCTATTCCATTCCATTCCATTCGGGTTCATTCAATTCCATTCTATTCCATTCCATTCCATTCCATTCCATTCAACTACTGTTGATTCAAATCAATTCCATTCCATTTCATACCATTCCTTTCCAGTCGATTCAATTCCATTCCATTCCATTCCATTGCATTCCATTCCATTGCAATCCATACCACTCTGTTTGATTCCCTTCCATTCCATTCCATTCCGTTCTATTCCCTTCCATTCCATTCCATTCCATTCCACTCCACTCCATTACATTCCATTTTTTTCCAATCCACTCCATTCCATTCCATTCCATTGCCCTTGGATTGTTTCAATTCCATCCCATTCCATTCCATTCCATTCCATTCCAATCCACCCCGCTCGTGTTGATTCATTTCCATTCTATGCCATTCCATACCATTCCATTCCATTCCATTCAGTTGGTTCAATTTCATTCTACTCCATTCCATTCCATTCCATTCCCCTCCATTTCATTCCATTCCATTCTATTCCATTCCATTCCATTCCATCGGGTTGATTCAATTCCATTCTATTCGTTTCTATTCCGTTCCATTCAGTTCCACTCCGTTCCATTCCATTCCATTCCACTCGGCTTGATTCAATTTCATTCTATTCCATTCCATTCCATACCATTCCATTCCATTCCATTCCCTTCCATTCCATTCCAATCCATTCCATTCCACTCCACATCACTCCGTTGCATTCCATTCCAATCCATTCCACTCAGGTTGATTCCATTCCATTCCATTCCATTCTATTCCATTCAATCCCATTCCATTCCACTCCATTCCACTCGGGTTCATTGAATTCCATTCCATTCCACTCGGGTTCATTCAATTCCATTCCATTCCATTCCATTCCATTTCAGTTGATTCAATTCTGTTCTATTCCATTCCATTCCTTTCCATTGCGTTCCAGTTGATTCAATTCCATCCTACTCCATTTCATTCCATTCCCCTCGGGTTGATTCAATTCCATTCTATTCCATTTCATTCCATTGCATTCCATTCCATTCCACTCGGGTTGATTCATTCCCATTCTATTTGGTTTCACTCCATTCCATTCCATTCCATTGCATTCCATTCCATTCCATTCCTTTCATTTGCACTCAGGTTGATTCAATTCCATTCTATTGCATTTCGCTCCATTCCATTCCATTCCATTCCACTCGAGTGGATTCCATTCCATTCTGTTGCATTCCATTCAATTCCATTCCATTTTGCAAGAGTGGATTCCATACCATTCTATTGCTTTCCTTTCCATTCTACTCCATTCCATTCCATTTTATTCCATTCCATTCCCTTCTCTTCCATTCCATTACTCTCGGGTTGATTCAGTTACATTCTACAGCATTTCACTCTATTTCTTTCCATTCCATTCCATTCCATTACACTCGGGTTGATTTAATTCCATTGTGTTCCATTCCATTCCATTCCATTCCACTCCGGTTGATTCTATACCATTCCATTCCATTCCTTTACATTCCATTCCATTCCATTCCATTCCAATTGATTTAGTTCCATTCTATTCCATTCCATTCCATTCCATTTCATTCCATTCCATTCCATTCCATTCCATTCCTCTTGGATTGATTCAATTCTATTCTATTCAATTCCATTCCTTTACATGCCATTACATTCCATCCCATTCCACTAATGTTGATTCAATTCAATTCCATTCCATTCCATTCCATTCCATTCCATTCCATTCCATTCCATTCTATTCCATTCAATTCCATACCACTCTGGTTGATTCAATTCCATTCCATTCCACTCCATTCCATTTCATTCCATTCCATGCCATTCCATTCCATTCTGTTCCATTCCAAATGATTCAATTCCATTCTATTCCATTCCATTCCATTCCATTTCACTCCACTCCACTCCATTCCATTCCATTTCATTCCACTCCACTCCATTCCATTCCATTCCACTCCACTTGGATTGATTCAACTCCATCCCATTCCATTCCATTACATTCCCTTTCAATCCACTCCACTTGGGTTGATTCAATTATATTCGATTTCATTCCATACCATTCCATTCCGTTCCATTCCATTCCATTCCATTACATTACATTACATAACTTTCCAATTGGTTCAATTTCAATCCATTCCATTTCATTCCATTCCATTCCATTCCATTCCTCTCAGTTTTATTCAATTCCATTCTACTCAATTCCATTCCATTCCTTTCCATTCCATTCTATTCCATTCCATTCCTCTCAGGTTGATTCAATTCCATTCCATTCCATTCCAATCCATTCCATTCCATTCCATTCCATTCCATTCCATTCCATTCTTCTCGGGTTCATTCAATTCCATTCTACTGCATTCAATTCCATTCCATTCCAGTCGGGTTGATTCAATTCCATTCTACTCCATTCCACTCCATTCCATTCCATTTCATTCCATTCCATTCCATTCATTCCCATTCCATTCCATTCCATTCATTCCCATTCCATTCCATTCCATCCCATTCCATTCCACCCGGGTTGATTCAGTTCCTTTCCATTCTATTCCATTAAATTCCATTCCATTCCATTCCTATTGATTAAATTACATTCTATTCCATTCCATTCCATTCCAGTTGTTTCCATTACATTCCTTTCCATTCCATTCCATTCCATTCCTTTCCATTCCAGTTGATTCTTTTCCGTTCTATTCCATTAAATTCCATTCCATTCCATTCCTATTGATTAAATTACATTCTATTCCATTCCATTCCATTCCAGTTGTTTCCATTACATTCCTTTCCATTCCATTCCATTCCATTCCATTCCTTTCCATTCCAGTTGATTCTTTTCCGTTCTATTCCATTAAATTCCATTCCATTCCATTCCTATTGATTAAATTACATTCTATTCCGTTCCATTCCATTCCAGTTGTTTCCATTACATTCCTTTCCATTCCATTCCATTCCATTCCATTCCTTTCCATACCAGTTGATTCTTTTCCGTTCTATTCCATTCCATTCCGTTCTATTCCATTCCATTTCTTTCCATTCCATTCCATTCCATTTCATGCCATTCCATTCTATTCCAGTTTACTCAATTCCATTCTTTTCCATTCCATTCCATTCCTCTCCATTCCATTTCAATGAATTCCACTCCATTCCATTCCATTCTATTCGGGTTTATTTCATTCCATTCCATTCCACTTGATTCAATTCCATTCTATTCCATTCCATTCAATTCCATTCCAGTTCATTCATTTACATTCTACTCCATTCCATTCCATTCCATTCCATTCCATTCCATTCCATTCCACTAGTGGTGATTCAATTCCATTCCATTCCATTCCATTCCATTCCAATCCATTCCATTCCATTCCATTCCAATCCATTCCATTCCATTCCATTCCATTCCATTCCAGTTGATTCTTTTCCGTTCTATTCCATTCCATTCCATTCCATTTCTTTCCATTCCATTCCATTCCATTTCATGCCATTCCATTCCATTCCAGTTTAATCAATTCCATTCTTTTCCATTCCATTCCATTCCATCCCAATCAATTCCACTCCATTCCATTCCATTCTACTAGGGTTTATTTCATTCCATTCCATTCCTTTCCATTCCACTTGATTCATTTCCATTCTATTCCATTCCATTCAATTCCATTCCAGTTCATTCATTTACATTCTACTCCATTCCATTCCATTCCATTCCATTCCATTCCATTTCATTCCATTCCATTCCATTCCATTCCATTCCATTTCATTCCATTCCATTCCATTCCATTCCATTCCCCTCGTGTTGATTCCATTGCATTCCATTCCATTCTATTTCATTCCTTTCCATTCCACTCAGGTTGGTTGAATTGCATGCATTCCATTTCCTGTCATTCCATTCCATTTCATTCCATTCCATTCCATTCCACTGGGGTTGATTCAATTCTATTCCATTCCATTCCATTCCACTCCACTCCATTCCATTGCATTCCATTCGTGTTCATTCAATTGCATTCTATTGCATTCCATTCCATTCCATTCCATTCCATTCCATTCCATTCCACTAGTGTTGATTCCATTCCATTCCATTCCATTCCAATCCATTCCATTCCATTCCATACCACTCTGGCTAATTCAATTCCATTCCATTCCACTCCACTCCATTCCATTCCATTCCGTTCCATTCCAGTTGATTCAATTCCATAGCATTCCATTCCATTCCATTCCTATCCACTCCACTCCGTTCCATTCCATTTCATTCCACTCCACACCATTCCATTCCATTGCATTAAACTCCACTCTATTCCATTCCATTCAATTCCACTCGGATTGATTCAATTCCATCCCATTCTATTCCATTCCAATCCACTGCACTCTTCTTGATTCATTTCCATTCTATTCCATTTCATATCTTACCATTCCATTCCATTCCATTCCATTTCATTCCATTCCATTCCAATTGGTTCAATTTCATCCTATTCTATTCCATTCCATTCCATTCCATTCCATTCCTCTCGGGTTTATTCACTTCCGTTCTATTCCATTCCATTCCATTCCCTTCCATTCCATTCCATTCCACTCAGGTTGATTCCATTCCATTCCATTCCATTCAATCATTCCCATTCCATTCCATTCCATTCCATCCCATTCTCTCAGGTTGATTCTGTTCCTTTCCATTCCATTGCATTCCATTCCATTCCATTCTAATTGATTAAATTCCATTCTATTCCATTCAATTCCATTCCATTCCAGTTGTTTCCATTACATTTCTTTCCATTCCATTCCATTCCATTCCCTTCCGTTCCAGTTGATTCTATTCCGTTCTATTACATTCCATTCCATTCCATTCCATTCCACTTGATTCTATTCCGTTCTATTCCATTCCATTGCATTCCATTCCATTCCTTTCCATTCCAGTTGATTCTTTTCCGTTCTATTCCATTAAATTCCATTCCATTCCATTCCTATTGATTAAATTACATTCTATTCCATTCCATTCCATTCCAGTTGTTTCCATTACATTCCTTTCCATTCCATTCCATTCCATTCCTTTCCATTCCAGTTGATTCTTTTCCGTTCTATTCCATTCCATTCCGTTCCATTCCATTCCATTTCTTTCCATTCCATTCCATTCCATTTCATGCCATTCCATTCTATTCCAGTTTACTCAATTCCATTCTTTTCCATTCCATTCCATTCCTCTCCATTCCATTTCAATCAATTCCACTCCATTCCATTCCATTCTATTCGGGTTTATTTCATTCCATTCCATTCCACTTGATTCAATTCCATTCTATTCCATTCCATTCAATTCCATTCCAGTTCATTCATTTACATTCTACTCCATTCCATTCCATTCCATTCCATTCCATTCCACTAGTGTTGATTCAATTCCATTCCATTCCATTCCATTCTTTTCCATTTGATTCAATTCCATTCCATTCCATTCCAATCCATTCCATTCCATTCCATTCCATTCCATTCCAGTTGATTCTTTTCCGTTCTATTCCATTCCATTCCATTCCATTTCTTTCCATTCCATTCCATTCCATTTCATGCCATTCCATTCCATTCCAGTTTAATCAATTCCATTCTTTTCCATTCCATTCCATTCCATCCCAATCAATTCCACTCCATTCCATTCCATTCTACTAGGGTTTATTTCATTCCATTCCATTCCTTTCCATTCCACTTGATTCATTTCCATTCTATTCCATTCCATTCAATTCCATTCCAGTTCATTCATTTACATTCTACTCCATTCCATTCCATTCCATTCCATTCCATTCCATTTCATTCCATTCCATTCCATTCCATTCCATTCCATTCCATTCCATTTCATTCCATTCCATTCCATTCCATTCCATTCCATTTCATTCCATTCCATTCCATTCCATTCCCCTCGTGTTGATTCCATTCCATTCCATTCCATTCTATTTCATTCCTTTCCATTCCACTCAGGTTGATTGAATTGCATGCATTCCATTTCCTGTCATTCCATTCCATTTCATTCCATTCCATTCCATTCCACTGGGGTTGATTCAATTCTATTCCATTCCATTCCATTCCACTCCACTCCATTCCATTGCATTCCATTCGTGTTCATTCAATTGCATTCTATTGCATTCCATTCCATTCCATTCCATTCCATTCCATTCCATTCCATTCCATTCCATTCCACTAGTGTTGATTCCATTCCATTCCATTCCATTCCAATCCATTCCATTCCATTCCATTCCATTCCATACCACTCTGGCTAATTCAATTCCATTCCATTCCACTCCACTCCATTCCATTCCATTCCATTCCATTCCATTCCATTCCGTTCCGTTCCATTCCAGTTGATTCAATTCCATAGCATTCCATTCCATTCCATTCCTATCCACTCCACTCCGTTCCATTCCATTTCATTCCACTCCACACCATTCCATTCCATTGCATTAAACTCCACTCTATTCCATTCCATTCAATTCCACTCGGATTGATTCAATTCCATCCCATTCTATTCCATTCCAATCCACTGCACTCTTCTTGATTCATTTCCATTCTATTCCATTTCATATCTTACCATTCCATTCCATTCCATTCCATTTCATTCCATTCCATTCCAATTGGTTCAATTTCATTCTATTCTATTCCATTCCATTCCATTCCATTCCATTCCTCTCGGGTTTATTCACTTCCGTTCTATTCCATTCCATTCCATTCCCTTCCATTCCATTCCATTCCACTCAGGTTGATTCCATTCCATTCCATTCCATTCAATCATTCCCATTCCATTCCATTCCATTCCATCCCATTCTCTCAGGTTGATTCTGTTCCTTTCCATTCCATTGCATTCCATTCCATTCCATTCTAATTGATTAAATTCCATTCTTTTCCATTCAATTCCATTCCATTCCAGTTGTTTCCATTACATTTCTTTCCATTCCATTCCATTCCATTCCCTTCCGTTCCAGTTGATTCTATTCCGTTCTATTCCATTCCATTCCATTCCACTTGATTCTATTCCGTTCTATTCCATTCCATTGCATTCCATTCCATTCCAGTTGATTCAATTCCAATCTTTTTCATTCCATTCCATTACATTGCAATCAATCCCACTCCATTCCATTCCATTCTACTCGAGTTGATTCCATTCCATTCCATTCCATTCCATTCCATTCCGTTCCATTCCACTTGAATCAATTCCATTCTATTCCATTCCATTCCATTCCATTCAAGTTCTTTCAATTCCATTTTATTCCGTTCCATTCCATTCCATTCCATTCCATTCCATTCCATCCCATTCGTGTTGATTCAATTACATTCTGTTGCATTCCATTCCATTCCATTCCATTCCATTCCATTCCATTCCATTCCATTCCACTCGGGTTGATTCCATTCCATTCCATTCCATTCCATTCCAATCTATTCCTTTCCATTCCATTTCATTCATTTAAATTCCATTCCATTCCATTTCAATCGGTTACATTCAGTACCATTCTATGTCATTCCATTCCATTGCATTCCGTTCCATTCCATTACGCTCAGGTTGATTCAATTCCATTCCATTCCATTACATTACATTCCAGTTGATTCAATTCAATTCCATTCCATTCCATTCCATTCCGTTCCACAGGGGTTGATTCAATTCCATTCTATTCCATTACATTCCATTACATTCCATTCCACTCGCTTCCATTCCAATCCATTCCACTCAGTTTGATTCAACTGCATACTATTCCATTACATTCCATTCCACTCCTTTCCATTCCAATCCATTCCACTCAGTTTGATTCAACTGCATACTATTCCATTCCATTCCATTCCATTCCATTCCATTCCATTCCAATCCTTTCCATTCCACTTGAATTCAATCCATTCCTTTCCATTCCATTCCACTCGTGCTGATACCGTTCCATTCCATTCCGTTCCATTCTATTCCCTTCAATTTCACTCGGGTTGGTTCGATTCCTTCTATTCCATTCCATTCCATTCCATTCTGGTAGATTCAATTGCATTCCATTCCATTCCGTTCCATTCCATTCCATTGCATTACACTCGGTTTGATTCAATTCCATTCTATACCATTCCCTTCCATTGCAGTTTATTCTACTCCATTCTATTCCATTCCATTCCATTCCATAACATTCCATTCCATTTCATTCCTTTCCATTCCATTCCAGTTGTTTCAATTACATTCTTTTCCATTCCATTCCATTCCATTCAATTCCATTCCAATACATTCCATTCCATTCCATTCCATTCCATTTCACTACGTTCCATTCCATTCTACTCGGGTTGATTCCATTGCATTCCATTCCATTCCATTACTTTCCACTTGATTCAATTCCATTATATTCCATTCCATTCCAGTTCATTCAATTCCATTCTATTCCATTCCATTCCATTCCATTCCGGTTAATTCAATTACATTCTGTTCCATTCCATTCCATTCCATTCCATTCCAATCCATTCCACTCGGATTTATTCCATTCCATTCCCTTCCATTCCAATCCATTCCATTCCATACCATTCCATTCCATTCCACTCCACTTGGGTTGACTCCATTCCATTCCATTCCGTTCTATTCCATTCTTTTCCATTCCATTCCACTGTGGTTGTTTCCATTCCATTCCTTTCCATTCCATTACATTCCATTCCTTTCCACTCGGGTTGATTCAATACCATTCTATTCTATTCCATTACATTCCATTCCGCTCAGGTTGATTCAATTCCATTCCTTTCCATTGCATTTCATTCCAGTTGACTCAATTACACTTTATTCCATTCCATTCCATTCCATTGCATTCCATTACATTGCATTCTGCTCGGGTTGATTCAATTCCAATCCGTTGCATTCCATTCCATTCTAGTTGATTCAATTCCATTCTATTCAATTCCATTCCATTCGTTTCCATTCCATTCCATCCCATTCCATTCCATTCCATTCCATTCCACTGGGGTTGATTCAATTCTATTCTATTCCATTCCATTCCTTTCTGCTCTTTTCCATTCCATTCCATTCCACTCTCTTTGATTCAATTGCATTCTATTCCATTCCATTCCATTCTAGTCCATTCAAGTTGATTCAATTCCATTCTATTCCATTTCATTCCATTCCATTGCATTCCAATCCATTCCACTTGGGATGATTCCATTCCATTCCATTCCATAACATTACATCACGTTCGATTCCACTCCATTCCATTCCATTCCATTCCATTCAATTCCACTTGGGTTGACTCAATTCTATACTATTCCATTCCATTCCATTCCATTCCATTCCTTTCCATTCCATTCATTTCTTTCCATTCCATTCTATTCCACTCAATTCCATTTCATTCCATTCCATTCCATTCCATTCCATTTCCTCCCATTCCATTCCATTCCATTCCATTTCCCTCGTGTTGGTTCCATTCCATTCCATTGCATTCCATTCTATTCCATTCCTTTCCATTCCACTCGGGTTGATTGAATTCCATGCATTCCATTCCATTCCATTCCATTCCATTTCATTCCATTCCATTCCACTGGGGTTGATTCAATTCCATTCTATTCCATTCAATTCCATTCCATTCCACTCCACTCCATTCCATTCCATTCCTTTCGGGTTCATTCAATTCCATTCTATTCCATTCCATTCCATTCCATTCCATTCCATTCCACTAGTGTTGATTCAATTCCATTCCACTCCATTCCATTCCATTCCATTCTTTTCCAGTTGATTCCATTCCATTCCCTTCCATTCCTTTCCATTCCATTCCATTCCATTCCATTCCATACCAGTCTGACTTATTCAATTCCATTCCATTCCACTCCATTCCATTCAATTCCGTTCCATTCCAGTTGATTCAATTCCATTGTATTCCATTCCATTCCATTCCATTTCATTCCATTGCATTCCAATTGGTTCAATTTCATTTTATCCCATTCCATTCCATTCCATTTCATTCCATTCCATTGCATTCCATTCCTCTCGAGTTTATTCACTTCCATTCTATTCCATTCCATTCCATTCCATTCCACTCAGGTTGATTCAATTCCATTCCATTCCTTTCCATTCCATTCTATTCCATTCATTCCCATTCCATTCCATTCCTTCCCATTCCACTCCCATCGAGTTGATTCTATTCCTTTCCATTCCATTGCATTCCATTCCATTCCATTCCTACTGATTATATTCCATTCTATTCCATTCCATTCCAGTTGTTTCCATTCCATTCCTTTCCTATCCATTCCATTGCCTTCTGTTCCAGTTGACTCTATTCCATTCCATTCCATTCCATTCCAGTTGATTCTATTCCATTCCATTGCATTCTATTCCATTCCAGTTGATTCCGTTCCAATCTTTTCCATTCCATTCCATTCCATTCCATTCCAATCAATTCCACCCCATTCCATTCCATTCTACTCGAGTTGATTCCATTCCATTCCATTCCCTTCCATTCCATACCATTCCGTTCCATTCTGCTTGATTCAATTCCATTCACTTCCATTCCATTCCATTCCACTCCAGTTCATTCAATTCCATTCTATTCCATTCCATTCAATTCAATTCCAATCGATTCCATTCCATTCGGGTTGATTAAATTACATTCTGTTCCATTCCATTTTATTCCATTCCATTCCAATCCTTTCCAATCGGGTTGATTCCATTCCATTCTATTCCATTCCATTCCATTCCGTTCTATTCCATTCCTTACTTTTCCATTCCTCTCGGGTTGATTTCATTCCATTCCATTCCATTCCAGTCCATTCCATTCCTTTCCATTCCATTTCATTCCATTCCATTACATTCCATTCCATTCCACTCGGTTTGATTCAATATCATTCTATTCCATTCCATTCCATTCCATTGCATTCCGTTCCATTCCATTACGCTCGGGTTGATTCAATTCCATTCCATTCCATTCCAGTTGATTCAATACCATTCTAATCCATTCCATTCCATTCCATCCCATTCCATTCCATTCCTTTCCTTTCCACTGGGGTTGATTCAATTCCATTCTATTCCATTACATTCCATTACATTCCATTCCTCTCCTTTCCATTCCAATCCATTCCACTCGGTTTGATTCAATTGCATTCTATTCCATTCTATTCCATTCCATTGCAATCCTTTCCATTCCACTCCAATTCAATCCATTCCATTCCATTCCGTTCAACTCGTGCTGATACCATTCCATTCCATTCCATTCCCTTCAATTTCACTCGGATTGATTCAATTCCATTCCATTCTATTCCATTTTATTCCATTCCATTCCATTCCATTCTATTCCATTCCATTCCATTCGGGTTGATTCAATTGCATTCCATTCGGTTCCGTTATTTTCCATTCCACTGCATTACACTCCTGTTGATTCAATTCCATTGTATACCACTCCATTCCATTCCAGTTCATTGTATTCCGTTCTATTCCATTCCATTCCATTCCATTCCGTTCCAGTTGAGTCAATTCCATTCTTTTCCATTCCATTCCATTCCATTCTTTTCCATTCCTTTCCGTTCCATTCCATTCCATTCCATTCCATTCGGATTAATTCAATTGCTTTCTGTTCCATTCCATTCCATTCCTTTCCATTCCATTCCATTCCATTGCATTCCATTCCTTTCCATTCCATTCCATTCCATTCCAATCCTTTCGGGTTGATTCAATTGTATTCCATTCGGTTCCGTTATATTCCATTCCATTGCATTACACTGGGGTTAATTTAATTCCATTGTATACCATTCCATTCCATTCCACTTCATTTTATTCCATTCTATTCCATTCCATTCCATTACATTACATTCCATTCCATTTCATTCCATTCCACTCCATTCCAGTTCATTCAATTCCATTCTTTTACATTCCATTCCATTCCATTCCATTCCATTCCATTCTACTCGGGTTGATTCCATTGAAGTCCATTCCCTTCCATTCCATTCCATTCCACTTGATTCAATTCCATTCTCTTCCATTCCATTCCATTCCAGTTCAGTCAATTCCATTCTATTCCACTCGATTCCATTCCATTCCATTCCGTTCCATTCCATTCCATTCTATTCCATTCGGATTAATTCAATTACATTCTGTTCCATTCCATTCCATACCATTCCATTCTATTCCACTACACTCGGGTTGATTACATTCCATTCCATTCAGTTCTATTACATTCCTTTCCTTTCCATTGCACTCGGGTTTATTCCATTCCATTCCATTCCATTCCATTCCTTTCCATTCCATTCCATTCCATTCATTTCCACTTGGGTTGATTCAATACCATTCTATTCCATTCCATTCCATTCCATTCCATTCCATTCTGCTCGGGTTGATTCATTTCCATTCCATTCCATTCCATTCCAGTTGACTCAATTCCTTTCTATTCCATTCCATTCCATTTCATTGCATTCCATTCCATTCCATTCCGTTCGGGATGATTCCATTCCATTCCATTCCATTGCATTCCATTCTAATTTATTCAATACCATTCTATTCCATTCCATTCCATTCCCTTCCACTGGGGTTGATTCAATTCCATTCTATTCGATTCCATTGCATTCCATTCCATTCCATTCCACGCTTTTCCATTCCATTCCATTCCACTAGGTTTGATTCAATTGGATTCTATTCCATTGCATTCCATTCAGTTCCTTTCCATTATTCTTCAATTCAATCCGTTCCATTCCATTCCATTCCACTCGTGCTGATAGCGTTCCATTCCATTCCATTCCCTTCAATTTCACTTGGGTTGATTCAATTCCATTGTATTCTATTCTATTCCTTTCCATTTCATTCCATTCCATTCCATTCCATTCCATTCGGGTTGCTTCAATTGCATTCCATTCCATTCCATTCGATTCCGTTCCACTCCATTCCATTCTGTTACACTCGGCTTGATTCGATTCCATTCTATACCGTTCCATTCCATTCCATTCCATTCCATTCCATCCCATTCCATTCCACTCGAGTTGATTCTATTCCATTCCATTCCTTTCTATTCCATTCCAGTTGATTCAATTCCATTCAATTCCATTCCATTGCATTCAATTCCCTTCCATTGAATTCCATTCCATTCCATTCCATTCCATGCCATACCATTCCATTCCATTCCATACCATTCCTTTCCATTCCATTCCATTCCATTCCACTTGGGTTGATTCAATTCCATTCCATTCCATTTCATTCCATTCCATTCCATTCCATTTCATTCCATTCCATTCCATTCCATGCCATGCCATGCCAGTTCATTCCATTCCATTCCACTCGGGTTGATTCAATTCCATTCTACTCCATTCCTTTCCATTCCATTCCTTTCTATTCCATTCCATTCCATTCAACTCGGGTTGATTTGGTTCCATTCTATTGCATTCCATTCCATTCCATTAGATCCCCTTCCATTCTCTTCCATTCCATTCCATTACATTCCGCTCGGGTTGATTCCATTCCATTCCATTCCATTCCATTCCATTCCATTCCATTCCATTCCTTTCCATACCATTCCACTCGGTTTGATTGAATTTCATTCTAATGTATTCCATTCCATTCTATTCCATTCCATTCCGTTCCATTCCATTCCTTTCCATTCCGTTCTGTTCCGTTCCATTGCATTCCATTCCATTCCATTTCACTTCACTCCATTCCTTTCCATTCCATTCCACTCGGTTTGTATCAATTCCTTTCTATTCCATTCCATTCTATTCCATTCTATTCCATTCAATTCCATTCAATTCCATTCCACTCGGGATGATTCTATTCCATTCTATTCCATTCCATTCCACTCCTTTCCACTCGTGTTGATTCAATTCTTTCTATTCCATTCCATTCCATTCCATTCCACTTGGGTTGATTCAATTCCATTCTCTTCCCTTCCATTCCATTCCATTCCACTCGTGTTGATTCAATTAAATTCCATTACATTGCGTTCCATTCCATTCTATTCCATTCCACTCCATTCCATTCCATTCTATTCCATTCCATTCCATTCCATTCCTTTCCATTCTACTCGGGTTGATTCAATTCCATTCTATTCCATTCCATTCCATTCCATTTCATTCCATTCCATTCCATTCCATTCCACTCGGGTTGATTCAATTCCATTCCATTCCTTTCCAATCCATTCCATTCCATTCCATTCCATTCCATTCCACTCGGGTTAATTATATTCCATTCTGTTCTATTCGATGCCTTTCCATTTCATTCCATTCCATTTCATTGAACTCGTGTTGATTAAATTCCATTCTATTCCATTCCTTTCCATTCCATTCCATTCCCTTCCACTCCTTTCCACCTGCATTGGTTCAATTTCATTCTATTTTTTCCATTCCAATCCATTCCATTCCACTGGGGTAGATTTAATTCCCTTCTATTCAATTCCATTCCATTACATTCTATTCCATTCCATTCCATTTCACTCAGATTGATTCAATTCCGTTTTACTCCATTCCATTCAATTCCATTCGATTCCATTGCATTGCGTTCCATTCCATTCCAATCCATTCCACTCGGGTTCATTCAATTCCATTCTATTGCGTTTCATTCCATTCCATTCCATTCCATTCCATTCCATTCCATTCCATTCGGGTTGATTCCATTCCATTCCATTCCTTTTCATTCCCTTCCATTCCATTCCATTGCACTCGGGGTGATTAAATTCCATTCTATTCCATTCGATTCCATTCCATTCCTTTCCATTCCATTCCATTCCTCTCCAGTTGATTCCATTCCATTCCATTCCATTCCATTCCATTGCATTTCACTCGGGTTAATTCAATTCCATTCTATTCCATTCCATTCCATTCATTTCCATCCCATTCCATTCCGTTCGGTACAGTTCCATTCAATTCCATTCCATTCCATTCCATTCCACTCAGGATGATTCAATTCCATTCTATTCCATTGCATTCCTTTCCATTCCATTCAATTCCATTCCATTCCATTCAATTATATTCAATTCCATTCCAATAGGGTTGTTTCAATTCCATTCTATTCCATTCCATTCCATTCCATTCCATTCCATTGCATTTCACTCTGGTTGATTCAATTCCATTCTATTACATTGCATTCCATTCCATTCCATTCTACTCGTGTTGATTCAATTCCATTCCATTGCATTCCATACCATTCCATTCCATTCCACTCCATTCCACTCCATTGCTTTCCATTCCGTTCCTTTTTATTCCATTTCACTCCATTCCACTCGGGTTGATTCCATTGATTTCTATTCCATTCCTTTCCTTTCCATTCCATGCCATGCCATTCTACTCGGGTTGATTCAATTCCATTCCATTCCTTTCCATTCCATTCCAATACATTCCATTCCATGCCATTCCATTCCGCTCGTGTTGATTCAATTCCATTCGATTCCATACCACTCCATTCCATTCCACTCGGTTTTGTTTCAAATCCATTCTATTCCATTCCATTCCATTCCATTCCACTTCATTCCATTCCATTCCATTCCAATCCATTCCATTCCACTCGGGTTGATTCAATTCCACTCTATTCCATTCCATTCTATTCCATTCCATTTCATTCCATTCCCTTCCGGTCAGGTTAATTCAATTCAATTCTCTTCCATTCCATTCCATTCCATTCCATTCCATTCCTTTCCATTCCATTCCACTCGGGTTGGTTCAATTGCGTTTTATTGCATTTCACTTCATTCCATTCCGTTCCATTCTATTCCACTCCATTCCTTTTTATTCCATTCCATTTTGGTTGATTCCATTCCATTCCATTCCATTCCATTCCATTCCATACCACTCCTTTCCTTTCCATTCCATTCCATTCCATTCCATTCCATTCCATTCCACTCGGGTTCATTCAATTCCATTCTATTACCTTCCTTCCCCCTCCATTCCATTCCATTTCATTCCATTCCTTTCTATTACGTTCCATTCCATTCCATTACACTCAGGTTGATTCCATTCCATTCCATTCCATTCCAGTCCATTCCATTCCATTCCATTCCATTCCTTCCCCTTCCATTCCATTCCATTCAATTCCATTCCATTCCACTCAGGTTGATTCAATTCCATTCTATTCCATTTCATTCCATTCCATTCCTTTCCTTTCCATGCCATTCCACTCAGGTTGATTCAATTTCATTCTAATCCATTCCATTCCATTCCATTCCATTCCATTCCATTCCATTCCATTCCTTTCCATTCCATTCTATTCCTTTCCATTCCATTCCATTCCACTCCACTCCATTCCATTCCATTCCATTCCATTCCACTCGGTTTGATTCAATTCCATTCTATTCCATTCCATTCAATTCCGTTCTATTCCATTCCATTCCATTCCATTCCATTCGGGTTGATTCAATTCCATTCAATTCCATTCCACTCCATTCCTTTCCATTCCATTCCAGTTGATTCCTTTCCATTCCATTCCATTCCATTCCAGTTGGTTCCTTTCCATTCCATTCAAATCCATTCCATTCCTTTCCACTCGTGTTGATTCCATACCATTCCATTCCATTCCATTCCATTCCACTCAGGTTTATTCCTGTCCATTCCATTCCATTCCGTTCCATTCCATTCAATTCTATTCGTATTGATTCCATTCCATTCCATTCCTTTCCATTCCATTCCATTCCATTCCAGTTGATTCCATTCAATTTCATTCCATTCCATTCCATTCCAATCCCCTTGGGGTCATTTGATTCCATTCCATTGCATTCAATTCCATTCCAGTTCATTCCATTCTATTCCATTTCATTCCATTCCATTCCATTCCATTCCGTTCCATTCCATTCCGTTAAATTTTTTTCCATTCCACTGCTATCTGGTTGATTCCATTCCTTTCCATTCTATTCCATTCCATTCCATTCCATTTCATTCCATTCCATTCCACTCGGGTTGATTCTATTTCATTCCATCCCACTCCCTTCCATTCCATTTCATTCCATTCCGTTCCATTCCATTCAACATGATTCCATTCCATTCCATTCAATTGCATTCCATTACATTTGATGCCATTCCATTCCATTCCATTATACTTCATTTCACTCTGTTTAATTCCATTCCATTCCATTCCAGTTGACTCCATTCTTTTCCATTCCCCTTGTGTTCTTTCAATTCCATTCCATTCCATTCCATTCCACTCAGTTTGATTCCATTCCCTTCCATTCCATTCCTTTTTTTCCATTGCGTTCCAGTTGATTCCATTCCATTCCACTCCATTCCTTTCCATTCCATTACTCTATGGATGATTCCATTCCATTCCATTCCTCTCCATTCCATTCCATTCCATTCTGTTAATTTGCCTTCCAATCCATTTCACTCTGGTTGATTCCATTCCGTTCCATTACATTACAATCCATTCCATTCCATTCCACTCGTCTTGATTCCATTCCATTCCATTCCATTCCATTCCATTCCATTCCGTTCCATTCCGTTCCATTCCATGTGATTCCATTCCTTTCCATTCCATTGCATTCCGTTCCATTCCATTACACTCATGTTGATTCCATTTCCTTCCCTTCCATTCTATTCTATTCTTTTCCATTGCATTCCATTCCATTCCATTCCACACGGGATGATTCCATTCCATTCCATTACATTACATTATTTCCCACTCGTGTTGATAACATTCTATTGCATTCCATTCCATTCCGTTACATTCTTTTGCACTCGGATTGATGCCATTCTATTCCATTCCATTCCATTCCACTCGGGTTAATTCCATTCCATTCCATTCCGTTTCATTCTATTTCATTCCGTTCCTTTCCTCTCCACTGGGGTGGATTTCATTGCATTCCAATCTATTCCATTCGATTCCATTCCATTGCATTGTTTTCCACTCAGGTTTATTCCATTCCCTTCCACTCCATTCCAGTTGATTCCATTCCATTCCTTTCCATTCCATTCCACTCGTGTTGATTCCATTCCATTCCATTCCATTTCATTCTATTCCATTCCATTCCATTACACTCCACTTGGGATGATTTTATTCCATTCCATTCCATTCCATTCCGTTGCATTCTATTCCACTCTGGATGATTCCATTCCATTCCATTCCATTCCATTCCATTCCACTCGGGTTGATTCCAGTCCATTCCATTTCAGTCCGTTCCTTTCCATTCCATTCCATTCCATTCCACTCCATTCCATTCCATTCCACTCGGGTTGATTCCATTCCTTTCCATTTCATTCTATTCCGTGCCATTCCATTTCATTCCATTCCAGTTGATTGCATTCTTTTCCACTCCTTTCCATTCCATTCCATTCCTTTCCATTCCATTTTATTCCATTCCATTCCTTTCCACTCCATTCCATTCCACTCGATTTCATTCCATTCAACTCGGGTTGATCCCATTCCATTCCATTGCATTTCATTCCATTCCACTCTGGTTGATTCCATTCCAATCCATTCCATTCCAATCCATTCCATTCCACTCGGATTAATTTCATTCCATTTCATTCTGTTCCATTCCATTTCATTCCAGTTGAGTCCGTTCCATTCCATTTGATTCCATTCCATTCCATTCAGTTTCTTCCCTTCGTTTCCACTTGTGTTGATTCCATACCATTCAATTTTATTCCATTCCATTCCATTCTATTCCACTCAGGTTTATTCCATTCCATTCCATTCCATTCCATTCCATTGCATTCCATTTTATTCCACTCGGGTTGATTCCATTCCATTCCATTCCATTCCGTTCCATTCCACTCTGGTTGATTCCATTCCATTCAATTCCATTCCATTCCATTAAATTCCATTCCATTCCATTCAATTCCATTTCATTCCCCTCGGGATGATTTGATTCCGTTCCATTTCATTCTGTTCCATTCCATTTCATTCCATCCTATTACATTTTATTCCATTCCAATCCATTTCATTCCATTCCATTCCATTCCATTCCAATCCATTCCATTCCATTCCTTTCCATTCCATTTCATTCAATTCCATTCCATTTGATTCTATTCATTCCATTCCATTCCATTCCAGTTGATTGAATTCCGTTCCATTCCATTCCTTTAAATTTGTTTCCATTCCATTTCTCTCATGTTGATTCCCTTCCATTGTATTCCATTCCATTCCATTCCATTTCATTCCAATCCATGTATATATATATATATAGTATATATTTTATGTACTTGGATATATTATGTAAAATATATCATATATAGTTTGTGTGCTTTACTTTCATATTTTATGTAGAATATATAATATATATTTTGTGTACTTTGATATTGTATGAACAATATATGATACATATTTTTTGTACTTTGATATTTTATGTTCAATAGATGACATATATTTTGTGTATTTTCATATTTTATGTACAATATATGATATATGTGTATTTTCATATTTTCATATTTTATATGCAATATATTATATATATTTTGTGTATTTTGATATTTCATGTACAATATATAACCTATATTTTGTGTATTTTGGTATTTCATGTACAATATATAATACATATTTTGTGTACTTTGATATTTTATGTAAATTATACAATATATATTTTGTGTAATTTGATATTTTATGTACAATATATGATACAAATTTTGTGTATTTTGATATTTTATGTACTATATATGATATATATTTTGTGTACTTTGATATTTTATGTACAATACATGATATATATTTAATGTACTTTGATATTTATGTACTGTATATATTATATATTTTGTTTATTTTGATATTTTATGAACTATGTATATTTTGAGTACTTTGATATTTTATGTACAATATATAACATATATTTTGTGTACTTTGATATTGTATGTATAATGTATAATATATATTTTGTGTACTTTGATACTTTATGGCCAATATATAAGTATTTTGTGTACTTTGATATTTTATGTACAATATATAATATATATTTTGTGTACTTTGATATTTTATGTACAATATATGATATATATGATATATATTTTGTGTAGTTTGATATATTATGTACAGGATATGTCATATATTTTGTGTACTTTGATATTTTATATACAATATTTCATATGTATTATGTGTACTTTGATATATTATGTACAATATATAATACATATTTTGTGTCCTTTGATATTTAATGTACAATATATGATATATATTTTGTGTACTTTGATATTTTATGTACAATATGTGATATATATTTTGTGTATTTTCATGTTTTATGTACAATATATAACATATATTTTGTGTACTTTGCTTTGATATTTTATGTACAATATATAATATATATTTTGTGAACTTTGATATTTTATGTAGAATATATGATACATATTTTGTGTACTTTGATATTTTATTTACAATATACGATATTTATTTTGTTTACTTTCATATTTTATGTACAATATATAATATATATTTTGTGTACTTTGATATTTTATGTGCAATACATAGTACATGTTTTGTGTACTTTGATGTTTTACGTACAATATATAATATATATTTTCTGTACTTAGATATTTTATGGTCAATATATAATATAAATTTTGTTTACTTTGATATTTTATGTACAATATATAATATATATTTTGTGTAATTTGATATATTATGTACACTATATAATATTAATTTCGTGTGATTTGATATTTTATGGTGAATATATAATACATATTTTGTGTATTTTGATATTTTATGTACAATATAAGATATATATTTTGCATATTTTGATATTTTTGTACAGTATATAATACATATGTTGTGTACTTTGATATTTTATGTACAATTTATGATATATATTTTGTGTTATTTTATATTTTATGTGCAAAATATGATATATATTTTGTGTACTTTGATATTTTATGTACAAATATAAGATATATTTTGTGTACTTTGATATTTTATGTGCAATATATAAGATATATTTTCTGTCCTTTCATACTTTATGTACTATATATAGGATATATTTTGTGTACTTTGATATTTTATGTACAATATAAAAGATATATTTTGTTTTCTTTGATATTTTATGTACAATATGTAAGTTATATTTTGTGAACTTTGATGTTTTATGTACAATATACAAGACATATTTTGTATACTTTTATATTTTTGTACAATATATAAGATATATTTTGTGTACATTGATATTTTATGTACAATAAATAGGATATATTTTGTGTACTTTGATATTTTATGTACAATATGTGCCATATATTTTGTGTAGTTTTTGATATTATATGTACAATATGTAATATTTTTTGTACTTTGATATTTTATGTACAATATATAATATACATTTTGTGTACTTTGATATTTTATGTGAAATATAGGATATATATTTTCTGTACTTTGATATTTTATGAACAATATATCATATATATTTTGTGTATTTTGATATTTTATGTAAAATATATGATATAAAATTTGTGTACTTTGATATTTTAAGTTCTATATATAATATATATTTTGTGAACTGGATATTTTATATACAATATATATATTTTCTGTAATTTGATATTTTATGTACAATACGTAATATATATTTTGTGAACTTTGATATTTTATGTACAATTTATTATATTTATTTCATGTACTTTGATATTTTATGTACACTATATAATATATATTTTGTGTACTTTAATATTTTATTTACAAAATATAGCATATATTTTTTGTACTTTGATATTTTATGTGCAATATATAAAATATATTTTGTGTACTTTGATATTTTATGTACAATATATAACATGTATTTTGGGTACTTTGATATTTTATGTACAATATAAAATATAAATACTGCATACTTTTTGATAATTTATGTACAATATATAATATATATTTTGTGTACTTTGTTATTTTATGTAAATTATGTGATATATATTTTGTGTACTTTGATATTTTATGTAAAATATAAAATGTGTATTTCTTGCACTTTGATATTTTATGTACAATATATGATATATATTTGGTGTAGTTTGAAATATTATGTACAATATATGATACATATTGTGTGTACTTTGATATTTTATCTACAATATGTGATATATGTTTTGTGTACCTTGATATTTTTGTACAATATATAATATATGTTTTGTGAACTTTCATATTTCATGTACAATATAAAATATGTAATTTGTGTACATTGATATTTTATGTACAATATATAAGATATATTTTGGGTACTTTGATATTGTATGTACAATATAAAGCATATATTATGTGTACTTTTTGATAATCTGTGTACTATATAATATATATTTTGTGTACTTTGATATTTTATGTACAATATGTGATATATATTTTGTGTACTTTGATATTTTATATAAAATATATAATATATATTTCCTGTACTTTTATAATTTATGTTCAATATATAATATATATTTTGTGTACTTTGATGTTTTATGTACTATATATAATATATATTTTGTTTATTTTGATTTTTTGTGAATAATATATAAAATATATTTTGTGTAATTTGATATTTTATGGCCAATATGTAGTACATATTTTGTGTACTTTGATATTTTATGTACAATATATAATATATATTTTGTGTACTTTGATATTTAATGTACAATATATGATAACCATTTTGTGTAGTTTGATATATTATGTACAATATATGATATATATTTGCTGTACTTTGATATTTTACATACAATATGTGATATATTTTGTGTATTTTGATATTGTATGTACAATATATGACGTATATTATCTGTACTTTGAGGTTTAATGTTCAATATATGATATATATTTGGTGTACTTTGATATTTTATGTGCAATACATGATATATAATTTGTGTACTTTGATATTTTAAGTACAATATATAATACAAACATTGTGTACTTGATATTTTATGTACTATATATATTTTGTGTACTTTGATATTTTATGTACAATACATATATATTTTGTGAATTTTGATATTTTATGTACAATTTATTATATTTATTTTGTGTAATTTGATATTTTATGTACAATATATAATATGTATTTTGTGTACTTTGACATTTTAATTATAGCATATAGTATATATTTTGTGTCCTTTGATATTTTATGTACAATATATAATATATATTTTTTGTAATTTGATATTTTATGTACAACACATAATACGTATTTTGTGTACTTTGATATTTAATGTACAATATATAATATTTATTTTGCATACTTTCATATTTTATGTAGAATATATAATATATATTTTGTTTCCTTTTTATTTTATGTAGAATATATCATACATATTTTGTGTACTTTGATATTTTATATAAAATATATGTTATTTATTTTGTGTAATTTCATATTTTATGTACAATACATAAATATTTTGTGTACTTTATTTTGATATTTTATGTGCAATATATAATATATATTTTGTGTGCTTTCATCTTTTATGTACGTTATATAATATATATTTTGTGTAGTTTGATATTTTATGTAAAATATATGATATATATTTTGTGTAGTTTCATATTTTATGTACAATATATAATATATATTTTCTGTACGTCGATATTTTATGTACAATATATGATATATAATTTGTGTAGTTTCATATTTCATGTACAGTGTATAATATATATTTTCTGTAATTTGATATTTTATGCACAATATAAAATATGTAGTTTTTGTACTTTTATATTTTATGTACAATATATGACATATATTTTGTGTACTTTGATATTTAATGTACAATATATGATATATATTTTATCTTCTTTGATATTTTATTTAGAATGTATAATATTTTGTGTACTTTCATATTTTTTGTACAATATATGATATATAATTTGTGTTCTTTGATATTTTATGTACAATATATAATATATATAGTGTAGGTTGATATTTTATATGCAATGTATAATACATATTGTGTGTACTTTCGTTTTCTTTGTACAATATATAATATATATTTTTTGGGCTTTGATATTTTATGTTCAATATATAATATATATTTTGTGTACTTTGATATTTTATGTACAACATATGATACATATTTTGTGTACCTTGGTATTTTGTGTACAATATATGATATATATTTTGTGTAGTTTCATATTTTATGTACAATATATATGTTTTGTGTACTTTGATATTTTATGTACCATATAACCCGTATATTTTGTGTACTTTGGTATTTTTTGGAGAATATATGATATACATTTTGTGTAGTTAGATATTTTATGTACAATATGTAATATAAATTTTCTGTACTTTTTGGTAGTTCATGTACAATACATAATATATATTTTGTGAACTTTACTTTGAAATTTTATGTGCAATATAGAATATATAGTTTGTGTACTTTGATATGTAATGTACAATATATAATATATACGTTTTGTACTTTGATATTTTATGTGCAATATATAACACATATTTTGTATACTTTGATATTTTATGTATAATATATAATGCTTATATTGTGTACCTTCATATTTTATGTACAATATATAATACATATTTTGTGTACTCTGATATTTTATGGCAAATATATACTATATATTTTGCAGACTTTATTTTATTTACAATATAGAATATATATTTTGTGTAATTTGATACTATATATACAATATGTAATGTATTCTTTGTGTGCTTTGATAATTTATGTAAAATACGTGATATATATTTTGTGTAATTTGATATTTTATATACAATATATGGTATATATTTTGTGTACTTTGTTATTTTATGTACAATATATAATATTTATTTTGTGTACTTTGATATTTTATGTGCAACATATAACATATATTATGTGTACGTTATTTTGGGTACAATATATAATGCATATTTTCTGAACGTTCATATTTTATGTACAATACATAACATATATTTTGTGTTTTTGATATTTTATGTACAATATATAATATATATTTTGTGTACTTTGATATTTTATGTGCAATATATTATATATATTTTGTGTAATTTGATATTTTATGTGCAATATATAAAATATATTTTGTTTACTTTGATATTTTATGTACAATATATGATATATATTTTGTGTAATTTGATATTTTATGTACAATACATGATATATATTTTGTGTTCTTTATTTTATGTATAATATATAATGTATACTTTGTGTACTTTGATATTTTATTTACAATATATAATATGTATTTTGTGTACTTTGATATTTAATGTACAATATATGATATATATTTTGTGTACTTTGATATTTTATGTACAATACATAATATATATCTTGTGTACTTTGATATTTTATGTACAATACATAATATATATCTTGTGTACTTTGATATTTTATGTACAATATATGATATATATATTGTGTTCTTTGATATTTTATTTACAATATATAATATGTATGTTTTATAGGTTGATATTTTATGTGTAATATATGATACATATTCTATGTAATTTGATATTTTATGTTCAATATATAATATATATTTTATGTACTTTGATATTTTATGTACTATATTATATATATTTTGTGTTCTTTGATATTTTATGGACAATATATGATACATATTTTGTGTACTTTGATATTTTGTGTCAATATATCATATATATTTTATGTAGTTTCATATTTTATGTGCCATATATAATATATATTCTGTGTACTTTGATATTTTATGTGCAATACATAATACATACTTTGTGTAATACCCTCTTTTATGTACAATATATCGTATATATTTTGTGTCCTTTGATATTTTCTGTCCAATATATAATATATATTTTGTGTGCTTTGATATTTTATGTCCAACATATAATATATATTTTGTGTAATTTGATATTTTATGTACAATATATAATATATATTTTGTGTACTTTGATATTTTATGTACAATATATAATACATATTATGTGTACTTTGATATTTTATGTACAATATATACTATATATTTTGTGTTGTTTGACAATTTATGTACAAAATATAATATATATTTTGTGTAGTTTGATATTTTATGTACATTATATGATATATATTTTGTATGCTTTGATATTTTTTGTACAATATATGATATATATTTTGTGTATTTTGATATTTTATGTACAATATGTAATATATATTTTGTGTACTTTGATATTTTATGTAGAATATATGTTATATATTTTTTGTACTTTGATATTTTATGTACAATATATGATATATATTTTCTGTACTTTGATATTTTATATACAATATATGCCATATATTTTCTGTACTTGATATTTTATGTACAATGTATGATGTATATTTTGTGTACTATGATATTTTATCTAGAATATATGAAATATATTTTGTGAACTTTGATATCTTATGTGCAATATATGAAATATATACTGTGTACTTTGGCATTTTATGTACAATATATGATGTATATTTTGTGTACTTTGATATTTTATGTACAATACATGATATATATTTTGTGTACTTTGAAATATTATGTACAATATACAATATATATGTTTTGTACATTTTTTATGTACAATATATAATATATCTTTTGTGTACTTTGATATTTTATGTTCAATACATAATATATATTTTGTTTACTTTGATATTTTATGTCCAATACATAAATATTTTGTTTACTTTTATATTTTATGTACAATATATAACATATATCTTCTGTAGTTTGATATTTTATGTGCAATATATAACATATATTTTGTGTGCTTTGATATTTTATGTACAATAAATGACATATATTTTCTGTAATTTGATATTCTATGTACAATATATGGTATATATTTTGTGTTCTTTGTTATTTTATGCACAATACATAATATATTATTTCTAAACTTTGAAATTTTATGTACAATACATAATATATATTTTGTGTATTTTGATATTTTATGGACAATATATGATATACATTTTGTGAAATTAGATATTTTATGTTCAATATATAACATATTTTCTGTACTTTTTGATATTTTATGTGCTATTTATTATATATTTTGTGTACTTTGATTTTTTATGTAAAACATATAATATATATAGTGTACTTTGAAATTTTATGTGCAATATATAAGATATATTTTGTGTTCATAGATATTTTATGTACAATATATACTGCATATTTTGTGTACTTTCATATTTTATGTACAATATGTAATATATATTTTGTGTTCTTTGATTTTTTTGTTCAATACATAATATATATTTTGTGTACTTTGATATTTTATATGCAATATATAATATATATTTTGTGTAATTTGATATTTTATGTGCAATATATAATATATATTTTGTGTACTTTGATATTTTATCTACAATATATGATACATATTTTGTGTATTTTGATATTTTGTGTACAATATATGATATATATTTTCTGTAGTATCATATTTTATGTAAAATATATAAAATATAATTTGTGTTCTTTGATATTTTATGTACAGTATATAATATATATTTTGTGCACTTTGATATTTAATGTACAATATATGATATATAATTTGTGTACTTTCATATTTTATGTACAATATATAATATATATTTTGTTTACTTTGATGTTTTATGTACAATATAAGATATATATTTTCTATTCTTTGATATTCTATGTACAATATATTATATGTATATTGTGTAGGTTGATATTTTGTGTGCAATATATAATATACATTTTCTGTAGTTTGTTATGCACAATATATAAAATGTATTTTTTGTACTTTACTTTGATATTATATGTACAATATATAACTTATATTTTGTGTACTTTGATATTTTATATACCATATGTGACGCATATTTTGTTTACTTTGAATTTTTGTGCACAATATATGATATATATTTTGTGTAGTTTCATTTTTTATTTACAACATGTAATATTTTGTGTACTTGGATATTTTATGTGCAATATATAATATATATTATGTGCAATTTGCTATTTTATGTAGAATATATAATATATATTTTGATTCCTTTGATACTTTATGTCCAATATGTAATATATATTTTGTATACTTTGATATTTTATGTACAATATATAATATATATTTTGTGAACTTTGATATTTTATGTAAAATAAATAATACATATTTTGTGTACTTTGATATTTTATACAATATAGTATATATATTTTGTTTATTTTCACAATTTATGTACAATATATAAAATATATTTTGTGTAGTTTGATATTTTATATACATTATATGATATATATTTTATGTACTCTCATATTTTATGTACAATATATGATATATATTTTGTGTACTTTGATATTTTATGTACAATATATAATATATATTTTGTGTAGTTTGATATTTTATGTACAATATATGGTATATATTTTGTGTAATTTTGTATTTTATGTACAATATGTGACATATATTTTGTGTACTTTGATATTTTATATACAATATATGCCATATATTTTGTATACTTTGATATTTTATGTACAATGTATCATATATATTTTGTGTAGTTTGATATTTTTTGTAGAATATATGAATTATATTTTGTGAAATTTGAAAGCTTATGTACAATATATCATATATATTTTGTGTACTTTGATATGTTATGTACAATATATGATATATATTTTGTGCACTTTGATATCTTATGTAAAATATATGACATATATTTTGTGTATTTTGATATTTTATGGACAACACATAATGCATATTTTGCGTACTTTCATAGTTTATGTACCATATATAATATATATTTTGTGCACTTTGATATTTTATGTACAATACATAATACATATTTGGTATACGTTGAAATTTTATGTACAATATGTAATATATATTTTATGTAATTTGATATTTTACGTACAATATATTACATATATTTTGTGTATTTTGGTATTTTATGTACAATATATAACATATATTTTGTGTACTTTTTGATATTTTATGTACTATATATCACGTATTTTGTGAACTTTGATATTTTGTGTACAATATATAATATATATTTTGTGAACGTTAATTTGATTATACTATGTACAATATATAATATATATTTTGTGTAATTTCATGTTTTATGTACAATATATAATATATATTTTGTGTAATTTTTTTTGATATTTTATGTGCAATATATTATACACATTTTGTGTACTTTGATATTTTATTTGCAATATATAGTATATATTTTGTGTAATTGATATTTTATGAATATTATGTAAGATATATTTTGTGTAATTTGATATTTTATGTACAATATATGATATATATTTTGTGTTCTTTCATATTTTATGTACAATATATAACATACACTTTGTGTACTTTGATATTTTATGTACAATATATAATATATATTTTGTGTACTTTGATATTAAATGTACCATATATGATATATATTTTGAGTACTTTGATATTTTATGTACAATATGTAATATATATTTTGTGTACATTGATATTTTATGTACAGTATATGATATGTATTTTGTGTACTTTGATATGTTATGTACAATATATAATATATATATTGTGTAGGTTGATATATTATGTATAATATATCGTACATATTTTGTGTACTTTCTCATTTTATGTAAAATATAACATATATTTTGTGTACTTTGATATTTTATGTGCAATATTTCATACATATTTTGTGTACTTTGGCATTTTATGTAAACATATAATATATATTTTGTGTACTTTGATATTTTATGTGCAATATATGATATATATTTTGCAAAATTTGATATTTTATGTAAAAATTATGATATATATTATGTGTTCTTTGATATTTTATGTTCAATATATAATATATATTTTATATAATTTGATATTTTATGTCCAACATATAACATATATTTCCTGTTATTTTTGATATTTTAAATACAATATATAATATATATTTTGTGTACTTTGATATTTTATGTACAATATATAATACATATTTTTTGTAATTTACTTTGAAATTTTATGTACAATATATAATATATATTTTGTGTACTTTGTATTTTATGTATTATAGAATATATATTTTGTGTACTTTCATATTTTATGTGCAATATATAACATATATTTTGTGTATTTTGATATTTTATGTACAGCATATAATACATATTTGGTGTACTCTTATATTTTATGTACACTACAAAATATGTATTTGGTGTACTTTGATATTTTATGTACAATACATAATATATATTTGGTGAACTTTGATATTTTATGTTCAGTATATAATATATATGGTGTACTTTCATATTTTATGTGCAGTATATAATATATATTTGGTGTTCTTTGATATTTTATATACAGCATATAATATATATTTGGTTTACTTTGATATTTTATGTAGCATATATGATACATATTTGGTTAACTTTGATATTTTATGTACAGTATATAACATTCATTTGGTGTACTTTGATATTTTTTGTACAGTATATAATATAGATTTGGTGTATTTGATATTTTATGTACCATATAAGATATATATTTGGTGTATTTTGATATATTATATGCAGTATATCATATATATTTGCTGTAATGTGGTATTTTATAAACAGTTTATAATATATATTTGCAGTACTTTGATATTTTACGTAGAGTATATAATATATATTTGGTGTATTTTGATGTTTTATGTACAGTATAAAATATACATTTGTTGTACTTTATACTTTATGTGCAGTGTATAATATATATTTGGTGTACTTTGATATTTTATGTGAAGTATAGAAAATATTTTTGGTGTAATGTGATATTTTATGTACAGTATATATTGCATATTTGGCATATTTTGATAATTTATGTACATTATAAAATATGTACTTGATGTATGTTGATATTTTTAGTACAGTATATAATATATATTTGGTGTACTTTGATATTTTATGTACAGTATATAATATATGTTTGGTGTACTTTGATATTTTATATACAGTATATAATATATATTTGCTCTAATTTGATATATTATGTACACTATATAATATACATTTGGGGTAATTGGATATTTTATGTACAATATATGATATATTTGGAGTACTTCGATATTTTTGGTACAGTATATGCTGTAATTTGTAAATATGCTGTAATTTGAGAGTTTATATACAGTATATAATATATATTTGCTGTAATTTAATATTTTATATACAGTATATAATATATTTCTGGTGTTCTTTGATATTTTACGTACAGTAGGAAATGTACATTTGGTGTAATTTGACATTTTAGGTGCAGTGTATAATATATATTTGGTATACTTTTATGTTTTATGTGCCATATATAAAATGTATTTGGTGTACTGTGATATTTTAGGCACTGTACATAATATATATTTGGTGTACTTTTTTGTTTTCTTTACAGAATATAATATTCATTTGGTATTCTTTGATATTTTATGTACAGTATATAATATAATATTCGTGTACTTTGATATTTGATGTACAGCATATAATATATTTGGTGTTCTATGATATTTTATGTAGAATATATTATATATGCTGTACTTTGATATTTTATCTTCAGTATATATTTGGTGTACCTAGATATTTTATATATACCCTATGATATATATTTGGTGTCATTTGACATTTTATGTACAGTATGTAATATATATTTGGTGTACTGTGACTTTTTATGTATAATATATAATATATAGGTGCTGTAATTTGATATTTTATGTACAGTATTAAATAAATATTTGGTGTACTTTGATATTTTATGTACAGTATATAACATATATGTGGTGTTCTTTGATATTTTAGGAACCCTTTATAATATATATTTGGTGTACTTTGATATTTTATGTACAGCATATATTATATATTTGGTGTACTTTGAAATTTATGTAAATTATATAAAATATTTGGTGTACTTTTATATTTTATATACAGTATATAATATATATGGTGTACTTTGATAGTTTAAGAACAGTATATATTATATATTTGGTGTACTTTTATATTTTATATACACTATATAATATAAATTTGGTGTACTTCGATATTTTATGTACAGCATATAATATATCTTGGATGTACTTTGATATTTTATGTACAGTGTGTAATATATATTGGGTGTACTTTGATATTTTATCTGCAGTGTATAATATATATTTGGTGTACTTTGATATTCTTTGAACAGTATATTCCATATATTTGGTGTACTTCTATATTTTATATACAGTATATAATAGATATTTGGTGTACTTTGATATTTTATGTGCATTACATAATATATAAGGGGTATTTTGATATTTTATGTGCAGGGTATAATATATATTTGGTGTACTTTCATGTTTCATGTGCAGTATATAAAATATATTTGGCGTAGTGTTATATATTTTGTACAGTATATAATATATATTTGCTGTACTTTGATATTTTATGTATAGTACATAATATTCATTTGTCGTACGTTATTTTATGTACAGTATATAATATATATTATGTGTACTTTGATATTGTATGTAGAGTATATAATATATTTGCTGTACTTTTATATTTTATGTACAGTATATAATATGTATTTGGTGTACATTGATAATTTATGTACACTATACTATATATTTGGTGCACTTTGATATTTTATGTACAGTATATACTATATATTAGGTAAACGGTGATATTTTCTGTACAGTATATAATATATATTTTGTGTAATTTGATACATTATGTAATGTATATAATATATATTTGGTATACTGTGATTATTTTATGTACAGTATATAATATATATTTGGTACACTGTGATATTTTATATAGAGTATTTAATATATATTTGGTGTACTTTGACATTTTATGTACAGAATATAGTATAGATTTCGTGTAGTTTGATATTTTATGTACAGTATATGATATAGATTTTTTGTATTTTGATATTTTATGTACAGTATATGATATATATTTGGTGTAATTTGATATTTTCTGTACAGTATTTAATATATACTTAATGTACATTGATATTTTATGTGCAGTATACAATATTTATTTGGTGTACTGTGATATTTTATGTACATTATATAATATATATTTTGTGTACTTCGGTATTTTATGTACAATAAGTAATACATATTTGGTGTACTTTGATACTTTATATACAGAATATAACATATTTGGTGTACTTTGATATTTTACATACAGTATATAATATACATTTTGTGTAGTTTGATATTTTATGTACAGTATATAATATACATTTGTTGTAGTTTCATATTTTATGTGCAGTATATAATATATATTTGGTGTACTTTGATATTTTTTGTACACTATACAATATACATTTGGCGTACTGTGATATTTTATGTACAGTATATAGTATATAATTTGTGAACTTTGATACTGTATGTACACTATAAAATATATATATGGTGTACTTTGACATTTTATTTACAGTATATAATATTCATTAGGTATACTTTGATATTTTTTGTACAGTATATAATATATATTTTTGTACTTTGATATTTATGTACAGAATATAATATATATTTGGAGTACTTTGATATTTTAGGTACAGTATTTAATATATATTGTGTATTTTGATATTTTATGTACAGTATATAATATATATTTGGTGTACTTTGATATTTTATGTACACTATATAAAATATATTTGGTGTAATTTGATTTTCTATGTACAATATATAATATATATTAGGTGTACTTTGATATTTTTTGTACAGTGTATATTATATTTCATGTACTATGATATTTTATGTACAGTATATAATGCATATGTTGTACTTTGATATATTATGCACAGTATATAATACATGTTTGTTGTACTTTGATATTTTTTGTGTAGTATATATATTGGGTGTCCTTTGATATATTAGGTACAGTATACAACATATATTTGGTGTATTTTTTTATAATATGTACAGTATATAATAATAAATTTGGTGTACTTTGAAATTTTATGTACAGTATATAATATATTTTGTGTACTTTGATATTTTATGTAGAGAATATTACAAATGGTGTATATTGATATCTTATGTACAGTATATAATATGTATTTGCTCTACTTTTTTATTTTATATACAGTATATAATATAAATTAGGTGTACTTTGTTACTTTATGTACACTGTATAAACTATATTTGATGTACTTTGTTATTTTATGTACAGTATATAATATTAGGTATACTTTGAAATTTTATGTACAGTATATAATATATTTGGTGTACTATGATATTTTAAATACAGTAGAGAATATATTTTTGGTGTACTTTGATATTTTATGTTCAGTATATAATATATATGGTGTGCTTTGATATTTTATGTACAGTATATAGTATATATTTCTTATATTTTGAAACTTTATGTACACTACTTAGTATATATCTGGAGTACTTTGATATTTTATGCACACTATATAATGCATATTTGTTGTCCTTTGATATTTTATGTACAGTATATAATACATATTTTGTCAGCTTTGATATTATATGGAAGGTATATAATACATAGTCTGTGTGCTTATTTTTTATGTGCAGTATATAATATACATTTGGTGTACCTTGATATTTTATGTACAGTATATAATAAATATTTTGTGCCATTTGATAATTTGTGTATAGTTTATAGTTTAGGTTTGGTGTCCTTTGATATTTTATATGTAGGATATAACACATATTTGTTGTACATTGATGTTTTATGTACAGTACATAATGTGTATTTGGTGTACTTTGATATTTTAGGTACAGTACATAATATATATTTGGTGTAGGTTGATATTTTATGTACAGTATATAATATATCTTTGGTGTACTTTTATATTTTAGTGTACGGTATATAATAAATATTTGGTGTGCTTTCATATTTTATATAGAGTATATAATATATTTTTATGTATTTTGATATTGGTGTAGCTTGATATTTTATGTGCATTATATGATATATAGTTGTTGTACTTTGATATTGTATATACAGGTGATAATACATGTTTCTTTCTCTTTGATATTTGATGTACAGTATATTGTACATATTTGGTTCACTTTCATAATTTATGTACAGTATATAATACATATTTGGGGTACTTTGATATTTTCTGTACACTATAGAGTACATATTTGGGTTACTTTGATATTTTATGCACAGTATATAATAATATTCGGGGTTCTATAATATTTTATTTACAGTATAATACATATTTGGTGTATTTTGATATTTTATGTATTGTGTATAATGCATATTTGGTGTACATTGTTATTTTATATACAGTATATATTAAATATTTCATGTACTTTCATATTTTATGTACAATTTATACTATATATGTGGTGTACTTTATATTTTATGCACAGTTAAAAATATAAATGTGGTGTACTTTGATATTTTTTGTATGTTATATAATACATATTTGGGGTATTTTGATATTTTATATACAGTATATAATACATATTTGGGGTACTTTGATATTTTATGTACAGTATATAATACATATTTTGTGAACTTTGATATTTTATGTACAGTATATAATACATATTTGAGCTACTTTGATATTTTATGTACAGTATATAATACATATTTGAGTTACTTTATATTTTATGCACAGCAAATAAAACATATTTGGTGTATTTTTCTTTTTACTGTACATAATTCATATTTGGTGCACTTTCATATTTTATGTACAGTGTATAATACATATTTAGTGCACTTTCATATTTCATGCGCAGTATATAATACATATTTGTACCTTGATATTTTATGTACAGTATATAATATATATTTGGGTACTTCAATATTTTATATACAGTATATAATACGTACTTTGGGTACTTTGATATTTTATGTACAGTATATAACATGTTTTTGGGTTACTTTTATATTTTATGTACTGTATATAATAAACATTTGGGTACTTTGATATTGTATCTACTGTATATATCTTGGGTACTTTGATATTTTATGTACAGTATATAATACATATTTGGGGTACTTTGATATTTTATGTACAGTATACAATACATATTTGGTGTACTTTCATAATTCATGCACAGTAGATAATACATACTTTGTGTACTTTGATATTTTATGTACAGCATATAATACATATTAGGTTTAATTTAATATTTTATGTACATTATAAAATACGTATTTGGTGTAGTTTGATATTTTATCTTCAGTTTAAAATGCATATTTGTTTCAGTTTGATATTTTATGTACAGTATAAAATACATATCACTTTGTCTTTGATAATTTATCTACAGTATATAATAAATATTTGGGGGACTTTGACATTTTATGTACAGTAAATAATACATATTTGGGGTACTTTGATATTTTATGTACAGAATGTAATAAATATTTGGTGTACTTTGATATTTTATGTAAAGTATATAATAAACATTTGGGTACTTTGATATTGTATCTACTATATATAATACATATTTGGGGTAATTTGATATTTTATGTACAGTAAATAATACATACTTGGGGTACTTTGACATTTTATGCACAGTATATAATACATATTAGGTGTAATTTGATAATTCATATATAGTATATAATACATATTTTGTGAACTTTGATATTTTATGTACAGCATATAATACATATTAGGTTTACTTTAATATTTTATGTACATTATAAAATGGGTAATTGGTGTAGTTTCATATTTTATCTTCAGTTTAAAATGCATATTAGTTTCAGTTTGATATTTTATGTACAGTAGAAAATACATATCTGTTTGTCTTAGATAATTTATCTACAGTATATAATACATATTTGGGGTACTTTGATATTTTATATACAGTAGATGATACATGTTTGGGGTACTTTGATATTTTATGTACAGTATATAATAAATATTTGGGGTGCTTTGATATTTTATGTACAGTATATAATAAACATTTCGGTACTTTGATATTGTATCTACTATATATACTACATATTTGGGGTAATTTGATATTTTATGTACAGTATATAATACATATATTGGGTACTTTTATATTTTATGTACAGTATATAATGCAGATTTGGATTACTTTGATATCTTATGTACTGTATATAATACATATTTGGGCACTTTGGTATTGTATCCACTGCATATAATATATATTTGGGGTACATTGATACTATATGTACAGTATATAATACATATTTTGGGTACTTCGATTTCTTATGTACAGTATGTAATATTTATTTGGATTACTTTGTTATTTTATATACAGTATATAACACATATTTGGGGTACTTTGATATTTTATGTACAGTATATAATATATATTTTGGTTACTTTGATATATTACGTGCAGTATATAATACATATTTGGGGTACTTTGATATTTTGTAAACAATATTTCATTTATATTTGGTTTACTTTGATATTTCATGTACAGTATATAATATATATATGGGTTACTTTGATATTTAATGAATAGTATATAATATATAATTGGGGTAATTTGATATTTTATATAGAGTATATAATACATATTTGGGTTACTTTGATATGTTATGTACACTATATAATACACATTTGGTTACTTTGATATTGTATCTACTGTATATAATATATATTTGGGGTACTTTGATATTTTATGTACATTATATAATACATACTTGATGTACTTTGATATTTTATGTACAGTATATAATACACATTTTGGTTCTTTGATAATGTATCTACTGTATATAATACATACCAGGGGTATTTTGATATTTTATGTACAGTATGTAATACATACGTGAGGTGATTTGATATTTTATTTATAGTATATAATACATATTTGGGTTACTTTTATATGTTACGTACAGTATATAATACACATTTGGGTACTTTGATATGGTATCTCCTGTATATAATATATATTTGGGGTACTTTGATATTTTATGTGCAGTATATAATACATATTTGGGGTATTTGATATTTTATGTACAGTATATAATACACGTTTGGGTACTTTGATATTGTATCTACTGTATATTATACAAATTTGGGGTGCTGTGATATTTCATGTACAGTATATAAAACATATTTGGGGTACTTTGATATATTATGTTCATTATATAATACATATTTGGGGTTCTTTGATATTTCATATACAGTATTTAATATGTAATTGGTGTACTATGATATTTTATGTACAGTATATACTATATGTTTGGGTACTTTGATATTTTATGTACAGTATATAATACATATTTGGGGTGCTTTGATATTTCATATACAGTATTTCATATATATTTGGTGTTCTTTGATATTTTATGTACAGTATTTAATAGGTGTTTGGGTTACTTTGATAGTTTATGAACAGTATATATTACATATTTGGGGTACTTTGACACATCATATACAGTATTTAATATATATTTGGGGTACTTTGATATTTTATGTACAGTATGTAATACATATTTGGGGTACTTTGATATATTATGTATAGTATATAATACATATTTGGGGTACTTTGATATTCATACAGTATTTCATATATATTTGATGTACTTTGATATTTTATGTACAGTATATAATATATATTTGGGTGCTTTGATATTGTATGTACGGTATAGAATATATATTTGGGGTACTTTGACATTTTATGTACCCCGTAATTTTATGTACCCAATAACATTTTATGTACCCCATAAAATTTGATATTTTATGTACAGCATAAAACACATATCTGTTTCTCTTTGATATTTTATGTACATTATATAATATATATCTCGGGTACTTTCATATTTTATGTACAGTAAATAATCAACATTTGGGTAATTTGATGTTGTATCTACTGTATATAATATATATTTGGGGTACTTTGATATTTTATGTACAGTGTATAATACATACTTGGGGTAATTTCATATTTTATGTACAGTATATAATACATATTTTGGATACATTGATATTTTATGTTCAGTATACAATACACATTTGGGTATATTGATATTGTATCTACTGTATCTAATACACATTTGTGGTAATTTGACATTTTATGTACAGTATATTACATACTTGGGGTACTTTTATATTACATGTACAGTATATAATACATATTTGTTTTAATTTTATATTTTATGTACAGTATATAATACACATTTGGTACTTTGATATTGTATCTACTGTATATAATATATATTTGGGGTACTTTGATATTTTATGTACAGTACACAATACATCTTTGTGGTACTTTTATATTTTCTCTACAGTATATAATACACATTTGGGTAATTTGATATCGTATCTACTGTATATAATATATATATGGGGTACTTTGATATTTTATGTACACTATACAATATATAATTGGGGTACTTAGATATTTCATGTAGAGTATATAATACATATTTGAGTACTTTGATATTGTATCTACTGTATACAATATATATTTGGGGTACTTTGATATTTTATGTAGAGTATATAATACATATATGGGGTATTTGATATTTCATGTACAGTATATAATACATATTTGGGTTACTTTGATATGTTATGTGAAGTATATAATACACATTTTGGTATTTTGATATTGTATCTACTTTATATAATATATATTTGTGGTACTTTGATATTTTATGTACAGTATATAATACATACATGGGGTACTTTGAAATTTTATGTACAGTATATAATACATATTTGGTTTACTTTGATATGTTGTGTACTGCATATAATACACGTTTGGGAACTTTGATATTGTATCTACTGATCAAAAAGTACTGTAAATATATATTATGTACTGTACATAAAATATCAAAAAGTACACCAAATATGTGTTATATATACTGTAAATAAACTATGAAAAACTACAGTAATTATATTTAATGTACTGTACATAAAATATCAAAAATTACACCAAATGTATGTTATATACTGTAAATAAAATAACAAAAAATACAGTAAATATATATTACACACTCTGTAAAATATCAAAAACTACACCAAATAAATACTATATAATTTACATAAAATATCAAAAGTACACCAAATATATATTATATACTGTACATAAAATATCAAAAAGTACAGTAAATATGTTTCATATATTGTACATATAATATTAACAAAAAGTACGCCAAATAAATTTTACATACTGTAAATAAAATATCAAAATACAGTAAATATATATTACATACTGTTCATAAAATATCAAAAAGTACACCATGTATGTGTTATATATACTGTAAATAAACTATCAAAAACTACAGTAATTATATTTAATATACTGTACATAAAATATCAAAAATTACACCAAATGTATATTATATACTGTAAATAAAATATCAAAAAGTACAGTAAATATATATTACACACTGTATGTAAAATATCAAAAACTACACCAAATATATATTTTATAATTTACATAAAATATCAAAAGTACACCAAATACATATTATATACTGTACATAACATATCAAAAAGTACAGTAAATATATTTCATATATTGTACATATAATATCAACTAAAAGTACACCAAATACATTTTATATACTGTAAATAAAATATCAAAATACAGTAAATATATATTACATACTGTTCATAAAATATCAAAAAGTACACCATATATGTGTTATATATACTGTAAATAAACTATCAAAAACTACAGTAATTATAGTTAATATACTGTACATAAAATATCAAAAATTACAACAATCTATATTATATACTGTAAATAAAATATCAAAAAATAGAGTAAATATATATTACACACTGTACATAAAATATCAATAACTACACCAAATATATATTTTATAATTTACATAAAATATCAAAAGTACACCAAATACATATTATATACTGTATATAACATATGAAAATGTACAGTAAATATATTTCATATATTGTACATATATTATCTAAAAGTACACCAAATACATATTATATACTGTAAATAAAATATCAAAATGTACAGTAAATATATATTACATACTGTACATAAAATATCAAAAAGTACAACAAATATGTGTGTTATATACTGTAAATAAACTATCAAAAAATACAGTAATTATATTTAATATACTGTACATAAAATATCAAATATTACACCAAATGTATATTATATACTGTATATAAAATATCAAAAAGTACAGTAAATAAACTATCAAAAACTACTGTAATTATATTTAATATTCCGTATATAAAATATCAAAAATTACACCAAATGTATGTATATACTGTAAATAAAATATCAAAAAGTACAGTAAATATATATTACACACTCTATGCAAAGTATCAAAAAATACACCACATATATATTAAATTTACATAAAATATCAAAAGTAAACCAAATATACATTATATACTGTACATAAAATATCAAAAAGCATAGTAAATATATTTCATATATTTTACATATAATATTAACTAAAAGTACACCAAATACATTTTAAATACTGTAAATAAAATATCAAAATTATAGTAAATATATATTACGTACTGTACATAAAATATCAAAAAGTACACCAAATATGTGTTATACATAATGTAAATAAACCATCAAAAACCACACTAATTATACCTAATATACTGTACATAACATATCAAAAATTACACCAAATGTTTATTATCTAATGTAATTAACATATCAAAAATACAGAAAATATATATTACACATTCTGTGTAAAATATCAAAAACTACACGAAATATTTATTATATAATTTACATAAAATATCAAATGTACACCAAATATATATTATAAACCGTACATAAAATATCAAAAAGTACACTAAATATATTTCATATATTGTACATGTAATATAAACTAAAAGTACGGCAAATACATTTTATATACTGTAAATAAAATATCCAAAAGTACAGTAAATATATATTACATACTGTACATAAAATATCAAAAAGAACACCAAATATGTGTTATATATACTCTAAATATACTGTCAAAAACTACAGTAATTATATTTAATATACTGTATATAAAATGTATAAAATACCACCAAATGTATATTATATACTCTAAATAATATATCAAAAAGAACACTAAATATATATTACACACCCTATGTAAAATATCAAAAACTACACCAAATATATATTATATAATTTATATAAAATATCAAAAGGACACCAAATATATCTTATATACTGTACATAAAATATCAAAAAGTACAGTAAATATATTTCATATATTGTACCTATAATATTAACTAAAAGTACACCAAATACATTTTATATAGTGTAAATAAAATATCAAAACACAGTAAATATATATTACATACTGTACATGAAATATTGAAAAGCACAGTAAATGTATTTCATATTTTGTACATATAATATTTACTAAAAGTACACAAAATTCATTTTATATACTGTCAATAAAATATCAAAAATTACTGTAAATATATATTACATACTATACATAATATATCAAAACTACACCGAATATGTGTTATATATACTGTAAATTAACTATCAAAAACTACTGTAATTATATTTAATATACTGTACATAAAATATCAAATATTACACCAAATGTATATTATATACTGTAAATAAAATATCAAAAAGTACAGTAAATATATATTAAACACTCTATGTAAAATATCAAAAACTACACCAAATATATATTATATAATTTACATAAAATATCAAAAGTACACCAAATATATATTATATACTCTACATAAAGTTTCAAAAAGTACACTAAATATATTTCATATATTGTAAACATACTATTAACTAAAAGTACACCAATTACATTTTATATACTTTAAATAAATTATCAAAAATTACAGCAAATTTATATTACATACTGTACACAAAATGTGAAAAAGTACACCAAATATGTGTTATATATACCGTAAAAAACTATCAAAAACTACAGTAATTATATTTAATATACTGTACATAAAATATCAAAAATTACACCAAATGTATATTATATACTCTAAATAAAATATCAAAAACTACAGCAAACATATAGTGCACACTGTACGTAAAACATCAAAAACTACACCAAATATATATTACATAATTTACATAAAATATCAAAAGTACACCAAATACATCTTATATACTGTACATAAAATATCAAAAAGTACAGTAAATATATTTCATATGTTGTACATATATTATCTAAAAGTACACCAAATACATATTATATACTGTAAATAAAACATCAAAAAGTACAGTAAATATATATTACACACTCTACTTAAAGTATAAATACTACACCAAATATATATTAAATTTACATAAAATATCAAAGTACACCAAATATGTGTTATATATACTGTGAATAAACTATCAAAATCTACAGTAATTATATTTAATATACTGTACATAAAATATCAAAAATTACACCAAATGTATATTATATACTGTAAATAAAATATCAAAAGGGACAGTAAATACATATTACACACCCTATGTAAAATATTAAAAACTACACAAAATATATATTATATAATTTACATAAAATATCAAAAGGACACCAAATATATCTTATATACTGTTCATAAAATATCGAAATGTACAGTAAATATATTTCATATTTTATACATATAATATTAACTTAAAGTACAACAAATACATTTCATATACTGTAAATAAAATATCAAAAATTACAGTAAATATATATTAAATACTGTACTTAAAATATCAAAAAGTACACTAAATATGTGTTATATATACTGTAAATAAACTATTGAAAACTACAGTAATTATATTTAAAATACTGTACATAAAATAACAAAAATTACACCAAATGTATATTATATATTGTAAATAAAATATCAAAAAGACAGTAAATACATATTACACACCCTATGTAAAATATCAAAAACTACACCAAATATATATTATATAATTTACATAAAATATCAAAAGGACACCAAATATATCTTATATACTGTACATAAAATATCAAAATGTACAGTAAATATATATTACATACTGTACATAAAATATCAAAAAGTACACCAAATATGTGTTATATATACTGTAAATAAACTATCAAAAACTACAGTAATTATATTTAATATACTGTACATAAAATATCAAAAATTACACCAACTGTATATTATATACTGTAAATAAAATATCAAAAAGTACAGTAAATATATATTACACACCCTATGTAAAATATCAAAAGCTACACCAAATATATATTTTATAATTTACATGAAATATCAAAAGGACACCAAATATATCTTACATACTGTACATAAAATATCAAAAAGTATAGTAAATCTATATTACATACTGTACATAAAATATCAAAAAGTACACCAAATATGTGTTATATATACTGTAAATAAACTATTGAAATCTACAGTAATTATATTTATTATACTGTACACAAAATATCAAAAATTACACCAAATGTATATTATACACTGTAAATAAAATATCAAAAAGACAGTAAATACATATTACACACCCTAAGTAAAATATCAAAAACTACGCCAATATATATTATATAATTTAAATAAAATATCAAAAGGTCAACAAATATATCTTATATACTGTACATAAAATATCAAAAAGTACAGTAAATATATATTACATACTGTACATAAAATATCAAAAAGTACACCAAGTATGTGTTATATATACTGTGAATAAACTATCAAAATCTACAGTAATTATATTTAATATACTGTACATAAAATATCAAAAATTACACCAAATGTATATTATATACTGTAAATAAAATATCACAAAGGACAGTAAATACATATTACACACCCTATGTAAAATATCAAAAACTACACCAAATATATATTATATAATTTACATAAAATATCAAAAGGACACCAAATATATCTTATATACTGTACATAAAATATCGAAATGTACAGTAAATATATTTCATATATTGTATATATAATATTAACTAAAGGTACACCAAATACATTTTATATACTGTAAATAAAATATCAAGAATTACAGTAAATATATATTGCATACTGTACTTAAAATATCTAAAAGTACACCAAATATGTGTTATATACACTGTAAATAAACTATTGAAAACTACAGTAATTATATTTAATATACTGTACATAAAATATCAAAATTTACACCAAATGTATATTATATGCTGTAAATAAAATATAAAAAAGACAGTAAATACATATTACACTCCCTATGTAAAGTATCAAAAACCACACCAAATATATATTGTATAATTTAGATAAAATATCAAAAGGACACCAAATATATCTTATATACTGTACATAAAATATCAAAATGTACAGTAAATATATTTCATATATTGTGCATATAATATTAACTTAAAGTACACCAAATACATTTTATATACTGTAAATAAAATATCAAAAACTACAGTAAATATATATTACATACTGTACATAAAATATCAAAAAGTACACCAGATATGTGTTATATATACTGTAAATAAACTATAAAAAACTACAGTAATTATAGTTAATATACTGTACATAAAATATCAAAAATTGCACCAAAAGTATATTATATACTGTAAATAAAATATCAAAAAGGACATTAAATATATATTACACACCCTATGTAAAATATCAAAAACTACACAAAATATATATTATATAATTTACATAAAATATCAAAAGGACACCAAATATATATTATATACTGTATATAAAATATAGAAAAGTACAGTAAATATATTTCATATATTGTACATATAATATTAACTAAAACTACAACAAATATATTTTATATACTGTAAATAAAATATCAAAAAGTACAGTAAATATATATAACATACTGTACATAAAATATCAAAAAGTACACCAAATATGTGTTATATATACTGTAAATAAACTATCAAAAACTACAGAAATTATATTTAATATACTGTACATAAAATATCAAAAATTACACCAAATGTATATTATATACGGTAAATAAAATATCAAAAAGTAAAGTAAATATATTACAAACACTATGTAAAATATGAAAAACTACACCAAATATATATTATGTAACTTACATAAAACATCAAAAGGACACAAAGTATATTTTATATACTGTACATAAAATATCAAATAGTACAGTAAATATATTTCATATATTGTACATATAATATTAACTAAAAGTACAGGAAATACATTTTATATACTGTAAATAAAATATCAAAAAGTACAGTAAATATATTTCATATATTGTACATATAATATTAACTAAAATTACACCAAATACATTTTATATACTGTAAATAAAATATCAAAATCACAGTAAATATATGTTACATACTGTATATAAAATATCAAAAATTACACCAAATATGTGTTATATATAGTGTAAATAAACTATCAAAAACTACAGTAATTATATTTAATATGCTGTACATAAAATATCAAATATTACATCAAATGTATATTATATACTGTAAATAAAATATCAAAAATACAGTAAATATATATTACACACCCTATGTAAAATATAAAAAACTACACCAAATATATATTATATAATATACATAAAATATAAAATGACACCAAATATATCTTATATACTGTACATAAAATATCGAAATGTACAGTAAATATATTTCATATATTGTACATATAATATTAACTAAAAGTACACCAAATACATTTTATATACTGTAAATAAAATACCAAAAATTACAGTAAATATATATTAAATACTGTACACAAAATATCAAAAAGTACACCAAATATGAGTTATATATACTGTAAATAAACTATCAAAAACTACAGTAATTATATTTAATATACTGTACCTAAAATATCAAAAATTACACCAAATGTATATTATATACAGTAAATAAAATATCAAAAAGCACAGTAAATATATATTACACACCCTATGTAAAATATCAAAAACTACACCAAATATGTATTATATAATTTACATAAAATATAAAAGGACACCAAATATATCTTATATACTGTACATAAAATATCAAAAAGTACAGTAAATATATTTCATATATTGTACATATAATATTAACTAAAAGTACACCAAATACATTTTATATACTATAAATAATATATCAAAAATTACAGTAAATATACATTACATACTCTACATAAAATATCAAAAAGTACACCAAATATATTTTAAATATAGTGTAAATAAACTATCAAAAACTACAGTAATTATATTTAATATACTGTACATAAAATATCAAATATTACACCAAATGTATATTATATACAGTAAATAAAATATCAAAAAGTACAGTAAATATATATTATGCACCCTATGTAAAATATCAAAAACTACACCAAATATATATTATATAATTTACATAAAATATCAAAAGTACACAAAATATATCTTATATAATGTATATAAAATATCAAAATGTATAGTAAATATATTTCATATATTGTACATATAATATTAACTAAAAGTACAGCAAATACATTTAATATAGTGTAAATAAAATATCAAAAAGTACAGTAAATATATAATACATACTGCACATAAAATATCAAAAAGTACACCAAATATGTGTTATTTGTACTGTAAATAAACTATCAAAAACTACAGTAATTATATTTAATATACTGTACATGAAATATCAAAAATTACACCAAATGTATATTATATACTGTAAATAAAATACCAAAAAGTACAGTAAATATATATTACACATCCTATGTAAAATATCAAAAACTATACCAAATATATATTATATAATTTACATGAAATATCAAAAGGACACCAAATATATCTTTTATAATGTACATAAAATATCAAAAAGTACAGTAAATATATTTCATATATTGTACATATAATATTAATTAAAAGTACAGCAAATACATTTTATATACTGTAAATAAAATATCAAAAGTACAGTAAATATATAATACATACTGCACATAAAATATCAAAATGTACAGTAAATATATATTACATACTGTACATAAAATATCAAAAAGTACAGCAAATATGTGTTCAATATACTTTAAATAAACTATCAAAAACTACAGTAATTATATTTAATTTACTGTACATAAAATATCAAATATTACACCAAATGTATATTATATACTGTAAATAAAATATCAAACAGTACAGTAAATATATAGTACACACCCTATGTAAAATATCAAAAACTACAACAAATATATATTATATAATTTACATAAAATATGAAAAGGACACCAAATATATCGTATATACTGTACATAAAATATCAAAAAGTACAGTAAATATATTTCATATATTCTACATAGAATATTAACTAAAACTACACCAAATACATTTTATATACTGTAAATGAAATATCAAAAATACAGTAAATATATATGACACACTGTACAGAAAATATCAAAAATTTCATCAAATATATGTTATATATACTGTAAATAAACTATCAAAAACTACACCAAATATATATTATATAATTTACATAAAATATCAATAGTACACAAAATATATCTTATATACTGTACATAAAATATCAAAAAGTACAGTAAATATATTTCATATATTGTACATATAATATTAACTAAAGGTACACCAAATACATTTTATATACTGTAAATAAAATATCAGAAAGTACAGTAAATATATATTACATACTCTACATAAAATATCAAAAAGTACACCAAATATGTGTGATATATACAGTGAATAAACTATGAAAAATTACAGTAATTATATTTAATATACTGTACATAAAATATCAAAAATTACACCAAATGTACATTATATACTGTAAATAAAATATCAAAAAGTACAGTAAATATATATTACACACCCTAAGTAAAATATCAAAAACTACGCCAATATATATTATATAATTTACATAAAATATCAAAAGGTCACCAAATATATCTTATATACTGTACATAAAATATCAAAAAGTACGGTAAATATATATTATATACTGTACATAAAATATCAAAAAGTACACCAAATATGTGTTATATATACTGTAAATAAACTATCAAAAACTACAGTAATTATATTTAATATACTGTATATAAAATATCAAAAATTACACCAAATGTATATTATATACTGTAAATAAAATATCAAAAAGGACAGTAAATACATATTACACACCGTATGTAAAATATCAAAAACTACACCAAATATATATTATATAATTTACATAAAATATCAAAAGGACACCAAATATATCTTATATACTGTACATAAAATATCAAAATGTACAGTAAATATATTTCATATATTGTACATATAATATTAACTAAAAGTACACCAAATACATTTTATATACTGTAAATAAAATATCAGAAAGTACAGTAAATATATATTACATACTCTACATAAAATATCAAAAAGTACACCAAATATGTGTGATATATACTGTGAATAAACTATTAAAAATTACAGTAATTATATATAATATATGTACATAAAATATCAAAAATTACACCGAATGTACATTATATACTGTAAATAAAATATCAAAAAGTACAATAAATATATATTACACACCCTAAGTAAAATATCAAAAACTACGCCAATATATATTATATAATTTACATAAAATATCAAAAGGTCACCAAATATATCTTATATACTGTGCATAAAATATCAAAAAGTACAGTAAATATATATTGCATACTGTACATAAAATATCAAAAAGTACACCAAATATGTGTTATATATACTGTAAATAAACTATCAAAAACTACAGTAATTATATTTATTATACTGTACATAAAATATCAAAAATTACACCAAATGTATATTATATACTGTAAATAAAATATCAAAAAGGACAGTAAATACATATTACACACCCTATGTAAAATATCAGAAACTACACAAAATATATATTATATAATTTACATAAAATATCAAAATGACACCAAATATATCTTATATACTGTACATAAAATATCGAAATGTACAGTAAATATATTTCGTATACTGTACATATAATATTAACTAAAAGTACACCAAATACATATTATATACTGCAAATAAAATATCAAAAAGTACAGTAAATATATATTACATACTGTATATAAAATATCGAAAAGTACACCAAATATGTGTTATGTATACTGTAAATAAACTATCAAAAACTACAGTAATTATATTTAATATACTGTACATAAAATATCAAAAATTACACCAAATGTATATTTTATACTGTAAATAAAATATCAAAAAGCACAGTAAATATATATTACACACCCTATGAAAATATCAAAAGCTACACCAAATATATATTATATAATTTACATAAAATATCAAAAGGACACCAAATATATCTTATATACTCTACATAAAATATCAAAATGTACAGCAAATCTATATTAAATACTGTACATAAAATATCAAAAAGTACACCAAATATGTGTGATATATACTGTAAATAAACTATCAAAAATTACAGGAATTATATTTAATATACTGTACATAAAATATCAAAAATTACACCAAATGTATATTATATACTGTAAATAAAATATCAAAAATTACAGTACATATATATTACACACTCTATGTAAATTATCAAAAACTACCCCAAATATATATTATTTACTTTACATAAAATATCAAAAGGTCACCAAATATATCTTATATACTGTCCATTAAATATCAAAAAGTACAGTAAATATATTTCATATATTGTACATATAATATTAACTAAAAGTACATCAAATACATTTTATATACCGTAAATAAATTATAAAAAGTACAGTAAATATATAATGCATACTGCACATAAAATATCAAAAAGTACACCAAATATGTGTTATATGTACTGTAAATAAACTATCAAAAACTACAGTAATTATATTTAATATATTGTACACAAAATATCAAAAATTACACAAAATGTATATTATATACTGTAAATAAAATATCAAAAAGTACAGTAAATATATATTACACACCCTATGTAAAATATCAAAAACTATTCCAAATATATATTTTATAATTTACATGAAATATCAAAAGGACACCAAATATATCTTATATACTGTACATAAAATATCAAATAATACAGTAAATATATTTCATATATTGTACATATAATATTAACTAAAAGTACACCAAATACATATTATATACTGCAAATAATATATCAAAAATTACAGTAAATATATATTACATACTATACATAAAATATCAAAAAGTACACCAAATATGTGTTATATATACTGTAAATAAACTATCAAACCTACAGTAATTATATTTAATATACTGTACATAAAATATCAAAAATTACACCAAATGTATATTATATACTGTAAATAAAATATCAAAAAGTACTGTAAATATATATTACACACCCTATGTAAAATATCATAAACTACACCAAATATATAATATATAATTTACATAAAATATCAAAAGGACACCAAATATATCTTATATACTGTACATAAAATATCGAAAAGTACAGTAAATATATTTCATATATTGTACAGATAATATTAACTAAAAGTACACCAAATACATTTTATATACTGTAAATAAAATATCAAAAATTTCAGTTAATATATATTACATACTGTACACAAAATATCAAAAAGTACACCAAATATGTGTTTTATATACTGTAAATAAACTATCAAATACTACAGTAATTATATTTAATATACCGTACATAAAATATGAAAAGTTACACAAAATGTATATTATATACTCTAAATAATATATCAAAAATGACAGTAAATATGTATTACACACCCTATGTAAAATATCAAAAACTACACCAAATATATATTATATAATTTACATAAAATATGAAAAGGACACCAAGTATATCTTATACACTCTACATAAAATATCAAAAATTACAGTAAATATATTTAATATATTGTACATATAATATTAACTAAAAGTACACCAAATACATTTTATATACTGTAAATAAAATATCAAAAATTACAGTAAATATATATTACATACTGTACATAAAATATCAAACGTACACCAGATATGTGTTATATATAATGGAAATAAACTATCAAAAACTACAGTAATTATATTTAATATACTGTATATATAATATCAAAAATTAAACCAAATGTATATTATATACGGTAAATAAAATATCAAAAAGTACAGTTAATATATGTTACACACCCTATGTAAAATATCAAAAACTACACCAAATATGTATTATTTATTTACATAAAATATCAAAAGGACACCAAACATATCTTATATACTGTACATAAAATATCGAAAAGTACATAAATGTATTTCATACATTGTATATATAATATTAACTAAAAGAACAGCAAATATATTTTATATACTGAAAATAAAATATCAAAAATACGGTAAATATATATTACATACTGTATTTAAAATATCAAAAAGTACACGAAATATGTGTTATATATACTGTAAATAAACTATCAAAAACTACAGTAATTATATTTAATATACTGTACATAAAATATCAAAAATTACACGAAATGTATATAATATACTGTAAATTAAATATCAAAAAGGACAGTAAATACATATTACACACCGTATGTATAATATCAAAAACTACACCAAATAGATATTATATAATTTACATAAAATATCAAAAGGACACCAAATATATCTTATATACTGTACATAAAATATCGAAAAGTACAGTAAATATATTTCATATATTGTACATATAATATTAACTAAAAGTACACCAAATACATTTTATATACTGTAAATAAAATATCAAAAATTTCAGTTAATATATATTACATACTGTACACAAAATATCAAAAAGTACACCAAATATGTGTTATATATACTGTAAATAAACTATAAAATACTACAGTAATTATGTTTAATATACCATACATAAAATATGAAAAGTTACACAAAATGTATATTATATACTCTAAATAATATATCAAAAATGACAGTAAATATGTATTACACACCCTATGTAAAATATCAAAAACTACACCAAATATATATTATATAATTTACATAAAATATGAAAAGGACACCAAGTATATCTCATACACTGTACATAAAATATCAAAAATTACAGTAAATATATTTAATATATTGTACATATAATATTAACTAAAAGTACACCAAATACATTTTATATACTGTAAATAAAATATCAAAAATTACAGTAAATATATATTACATACTGTACATAAAATATCAAAAGTACACCAGATATGTGTTATATATAATGCAAATAAACTATCAAAAACTACAGTAATTATATTTAATATACTGTACATAAAATATCAAAAATTACACGAAATGTATATAATATACTGTAAATTAAATATCAAAAAGGACAGTAAATACATATTACACACCGTATGTATAATATCAAAAACTACACCAAATAGATATTATATAAATTACATAAAATATCAAAAGGACACCAAATATATCTTATATACTGTACATAAAATATCGAAATGAACAGTAAATATATTTCATATATTGTACATATAATATTAACTAAAAGTACACCAAATACATTTTATATACTGTAAATAAAATGGCAAAAAGTACAGTACATATATATTAAATACTGTACCTAAAATATCAAAAAGTACACCAAATATGTGTTATATATACTGTAAATAAACTATTGAAAACTACAGTAATTATATTTAATATACTGTACATAAAATATCAAAAATTACACGAAATGTATATAATATACTGTAAATTAAATATCAAAAAGGACAGTAAATACATATTACACACCGTATGTATAATATCAAAAACTACACCAAATAGATATTATATAATTTACATAAAATATCAAAAGGACACCAAATATATCTTATATACTGTACATAAAATATCGAAATGAACAGTAAATATATTTCATATATTGTACATATAATATTAACTAAAAGTACACCAAATACATTTTATATACTGTAAATAAAATAGCAAAAAGTACAGTACATATATATTAAATACTGTACCTAAAATATCAAAAAGTACACCAAATATGTGTTATATATACTGTAAATAAACTATTGAAAATTACAGTAATTATATTTAATATACTGTACATAAAATATCAAAAATTACACCAAATGTATATTATACACAGTAAATAAAATATCAAAAAGACAGTAAATACATATTACACACCCTATGTAAAATATCATAAACTACACCAAATATATATTATATAATTTACATAAAATATCAAAAGGACACCAAATATATCTTATATACTGTACATGAAATATCGAAAAGTACAGTAAATATATTTCATATATTGTACATATAATATTAACTAAAAGTACACCAAATACATTTTATATACTGTAAATAAAATATCAAAAATTTCAGTTAATATATATTACATACTGTACACAAAATATCAAAAAGTACACCAAATATGTGTTATATATACTGTAAATAAACTATAAAATACTACAGTAATTATATTTAATATACCATACATAAAATATGAAAAGTTACACAAAATGTATATTATATACTCTAAATAATATATCAAAAATGACAGTAAATATGTATTACACACCCTATGTAAAATATCAAAAACTACACCAAATATATATTATATAATTTACATAAAATATGAAAAGGACACCAAGTATATCTCATACACTGTACATAAAATATCAAAAATTACAGTAAATATATTTAATATATTGTACATATAATATTGACTAAAAGTACACCAAATACATTTTATATACTGTAAATAAAATATCAAAAATTACAGTAAATATATATTACATACTGTACATAAAATATCAAAAGTACACCAGATATGTGTTATATATAATGCAAATAAACTATCAAAAACTACAGTAATTATGTTTAATACACTGTATATATAATATCAAAAATTAAACCAAATGTATATTATATACGGTAAATAAAATATCAAAAAGTACAGTTAATATATGTTACACACCCTATGTAAAATATCAAAAACTACACCAAATATGTATTATATTATTTACATAAAATATCAAAAGGACACCAAACATATCTTATATACTGTAAATAAAATATCGAAAAGTACATAAATGTATTTCATACATTGTATATATAATATTAACTAAAAGAACAGCAAATATATTTTATATACTGAAAATAAAATATCAAAAATACGGTAAATATATATTACATACTGTAGTTAAAATATCAAAAAGTACACGAAATATGTGTTATATATACTGTAAATAAACTATCAAAAACTACAGTAATTATATTTAATATACTGTACATAAAATATCAAAAATTACACGAAATGTATATAATATACTGTAAATTAAATATCAAAAAGGACAGTAAATACATATTACACACCGTATGTATAATATCAAAAACTACACCAAATAGATATTATATAAATTACATAAAATATCAAAAGGACACCAAATATATCTTATATACTGTACATAAAATATCGAAATGAACAGTAAATATATTTCATATATTGTACATATAATATTAACTAAAAGTACACCAAATACATTTTATATACTGTAAATAAAATGGCAAAAAGTACAGTACATATATATTAAATACTGTACCTAAAATATCAAAAAGTACACCAAATATGTGTTATATATACTGTAAATAAACTATTGAAAACTACAGTAATTATATTTAATATACTGTACATAAAATATCAAAAATTACACCAAATGTATATTATACACAGTAAATAAAATATCAAAAAGACAGTAAATACATATTACACACCCTATGTAAAATATCAAAAACTACACCAAATATATATTATATAATTAACATAAAATATGAAAAGGACACCAAATATATCTTATATACTGTACATAAAATATCAAAAAGTACAGTAAATATATTTCATATACTGTACATATAATATTAATTAAAAGTACACCAAATACATATTAAATATTGCAAATAAAATATCAAAAATTACAGTAAATATATATTACATACTGTACATAAAATATCAAAAAGTACACTAAATATTTGTTATATATACTGTAAATAAACCATCAAAAACTACAGTAATTTTATTTAATATACTGTAGATAAAATATCAAAATTACACCAAATGTATGTTATATACTGTAAATAAAATATCAAAAAGTACAGTAAATATATATTACACACCCTATGTAAAATATCAAAAGCTACACCAAATATATATTATATAATTTACATAAAACATCAAAAGGACACCAAATATAACTTTTATACTGTACATAAAATATAAAAAAGTACAGTAAATCTATATTACATACTGTACATAAACTATCAAAAAGTACACCAAATATGTGTGATATATACTGTAAATAAACTATCAAAAACTACAGTAATTATATTTAATATACTGTACATAAAATATCAGAAATTACACCAAATGTATATTATATACTCTAAATAAAATATCAAAAGTACAGTAAATATATATTACACACCCTACGTAAAATATCAAAAACTACACCAAATGCGTATTTTATAATTTACATAATATATCAAAAGGACACCAAATATATCTTATATACTGTACATAAAATATCAAAAAGTACAGTAAATATATTTCATATATTGAACATATAATATTAACTAAAACTACACCAAATACATTTTATATACTGTAAATAAAATATCAAAATACAGTAAATATATATTACATACTGTACATAAAATATCAAAGAGTACACCAAATATGTGTTATATATACTGTAAATAAACTATCAAAAACTACACCAAATATATATTATATAATTTACATAAAATATCCAAACGTCACGAAATATATCTTATATAGTGTACATAATATATCAAAAAGTACAGTAGATATATATTACATACTGTACATAAAATATCAAATAGTACACCTAATATGTGTTATATATACTGTAAATCAACTATCAAAAACTACAGTAATTATATGTAATATACTGTACATAAAATATCAAAAATTACACCAGATGTATATTATATAATTTACATAAAATATCAGAAGGACACCAAATATATCTTATATACTGTAAATAAAATATCAAAAAGTACAGTAAATATATTTCATATTTTGTACATATAATATTAACTAAAAGTACACCAAAGACATTTTATATAGTGTAAATAAAACATCAAAAAGTACAGTAAATATATATTACATACTGTACATAAAATAACAAAAAGTACACGAAATAAGTGTTATATATACTCTAAATAAACTATGAAAACTACAGTAATTATATTTAATATACTGTACATAAAATATCAAAAATTACACCAAATATATATTATATACTGTAAATAAAATAATAAAAAGTACAGTAAATATATATTACACATCCTATGTAAAATATCAAAAGCTACACCAAATATATATTATATAATTTACATGAAATATCAAAAGGACACCAAATGTATCTTATATACTGTACATAAAATATCAAAAAGAAAAGTAAATATATATTACATGCTGTACATGAAATATCAAAAAGTACACCAAATATGTGTTATATATACTGTAAATAAACTATCAAAAACTACAGTAATTATATTTAATATACTGTACATAAAATATCAAAAATTATACCAAATGTATATTATATACTGTAAATAAAATAGCAAAAAGTACAGTAAATATATATTACACACCCTATGTAAAATATCAAAAACTACATCAAATATATATTATATAATTTACATAAAATATCAAAAGGACACCAAATATATCTAATATACTGTACATAAAATATCAAAAAGTACAGTAAATATATTTCATATATTGTACATATAATATTAACTAAAAGTACACCAAATACATTTTATATAGTGTAAGTAAAATATCAAAAATACAGTAAATATATATTACATACTGTACATAAAATATCAAGAAGTACACCAAATAAGTGTTACATATACTGTAAATAAACTATCAAAAACTAGAGTAATTATATTTAATATACTGTACATAAAATATCAAAAATTACACCAAATGTATACTGTATACTGTAAATAAAATATCACAAATTACAGTAAATATTTATAACACACCCTATGTAAAATATCAAAAGCTACACCAAATATATATTATATAATTTACATAAAATATCAAAAGTACACCAAATATATCTTATATACTGTACATAAAATATCAAAATATACAGTAAATATATATTACATACTGTACATAAAATATCAAAAAGTACACCAAATATGTGTGATATATACTGTAAATAAACTATCAAAATCTACAGTAATTGTATGTAATATACTCTACATAAAATATCAAAAATTACACCAAATGTATATTATATACTGTAAATAAAATATCAAAAAGTACAGTAAATATATATTACACACCCTATGTAAAATATCAAAAACTACACCAAATATATATTATATAATTTACATAAAATATCAAAATGACACCAAATATATCTTATATACTGTATATAAAATATCAAAAAGTACAGTAAATATATTTCATATACTGTACATATAATATTAACTAAAAGTACACAAAATACATATTATATACTGCAAATAAAATATCAAAAAGTACAGTAAATATATCTTACATACTGTACATAAAATATCAAAATGTACACCAAATATGTGTTATATATACTGTAAATAAACTATCAAAACTATAGTAATAATATTTAATATACTGTACATAAAATGTCAAAAATTACCCCAAATGTGTATTATATACCCTAAATAAAATATGAAAAAGGACAGTAAATATATATTACACTCTATGGAAAATATCAAAAACTACACCAAATATATATTACATAATTTACATAAAATATCAAAAGTACACAAAATATATCTTATATACTGTACATAAAATATCAAAAAGTACACTAAATATATTTCATATATTGTACATATAATATTAACTATAAGTACACCAAATACATTTTATATACTATAAATAAAATATCAAAAATACAGTAAATATATATTACATACTGTACATAAAATATCAAAAAGTACACCAAATAGGTTTTATATATAGTGTAAATAAACTATCAAAAACTACAGTAATTATATTTAATATACTGTACATAAAATATCAAAAATTACACCAAATGTATATTATATACGGTAAATAAAATATCAAAAAGTACAGTTAATATATGTTACACACCCCATGTAAAATATCAAAAACTACACCAAATATATGTTATATTATTTACATAAAATATCAAAAGGACACAAAATATATCTTATATACTGTACATAAAATATCAAAAAGTAGAGTAAATCTATATTACATACTGTACATAAAATATCAAAAAGTACACCAAATATGTGTGATATATACTGAAAATAAACTATAAAAAATTACAGTAATTATATTTAATATACTGTACATAAAATATCAAAAATTACACCAAATGTATATTATATACTGTAAATAAAATATCAAAATATACAGTAAATATATAGTACACACCCTATGTAAAATATCAAAAACTACACCAATATATATTATATAATTTATATAAAATATCAAAGGTCACCAAATATATCTTATATACTGTACTAAAAATATCAAAAAGTACAGTAAATATATATTATATACTGTATATAAAACATCATAAAGTACACCAAATATGTGTTATATATACTGTAAAAAAACTGTCAAAAACTACAGTAATTATATTTAATATACTGTACATAAAATATCAAAAATTACACCAAAAGTGTATTATATACTGGAAATAAAATAACAAAAAGTACAGTAAATATATATTACACTCCCTATATAAAATAAGAAAAACTACACTAAATATGTATTATATAATTTACATAAAATATCAAAAGTACACCAAATATATCTTATATAATATACATAAAATATCAAAAACTACAGTAAATATATTTCATATATTGTACATATAATATTAACTAAAAGTACAACAAATACATTTTATATACTGTAAATAAAATATGAAAATGTGCAGTAAATATATATTACATACTGTACTTAAAATATCAAAAAGTACACCAAATATGTGTTATGTATACTGTAAATAAACTATCAAAATCTACAGTAATTATATTTAATATACTGTACATAAAATATCAAAAACTACACCAAATGTATATTATATAGTGTAAATAACATATCAAAAAGTTCAGTAAATATATACTACACTCTATGTAAAATATCAAAAACTACACCAAATATATATTATGTAATTTATATAAAATGTCAAACGTACACCAAATATATATTATATAATGTACATAAATTATCAAAATGTGCAGTAAACATATTTCATATACTGTTCATATAATATTAACTAAAAGAACACCAAATACATTTTATATTCTCTAAATACAATATCAAAAAGGACAGTAAATATATATTACATACTGTATAAAAAATATCAAAATGTACACCAAATATGTGTTCTATGTACTGTAAATAAACTATCAAAAACTACAGTAATTATAGTTAATATACTGTACACAAAATATCAAAAATTACACCAAATGTATATTATATGCTGTAAATAAAATATCAAAGTACAGTAAATATATATTACACACTCTATGTAAAACATCAAAAAGTACACCAAATATATATTCAATAATTTCCATAAAATATCAAAAGTACACCAAATATATATTATATACTCTACATAAAATATCAAAAAGTATAGTAAATATATTTCATATGTTGTACATATAAGATTAACCAAAAGTACACCAAATACATTTTATATACTGTAAATAAAATATCAAAAATTACAGTAAATATATATTACATACTGTACAAAAAATAACAAAAAGTACACCAAATATGTGTTATATATACTGTAAATAAACTATCGAAAACTGCAGGAATTATATTTAAAATACTGTACATAAAATATCAAACATTACACCAAATGTATATTATATACTGTAAATAAAATATCAAAAAGTACAGTAAATATATTTTACACACTGTATGTAAATATCAAATACTACACCAAATATATATTATATATTTTACATAAAATAAAAAATACACCAATTATATATTTTATACTGTACATAAAATATCAAAAAGTACAGTATATATATTTCATATATTGTACATATATTAACTACAAGTACAACAAATACATTTTATATATTGTAAATAAAATATCAAAAATTACATGAATATATAATACATACTGTACATAAAATATCAAAAAGTACACCAAATATGTGTTATATATACTGTAAATAAACTATTGAAAACTACAGTAATTATATTTAATATACTGTACATTTAATATCAAAAATTACACCAAATGTATAATATATACGGTAAATAAAATATCAAAAAGTACAGTAAATATATATTACACACCCTATGTAAAATATCCAATACTACACCAAATATATGTTATATAATTTACATAAAATATCAAAATACAGCAAATATATATTTTATAGTGTACATAAAATATCAAAAAGTACACTAAATACATTTCATACATTGTACATATATTAACAAAAATACACCAAATACATTTTATATATTGTAAATAAAATATCAATAATTACATAAATATATATTACATACTGTACATAAAATATCAAAAAGTACACCAAATATCTGTTATATATACTGTAAATAAACTATTGAAAACTACAGTAATTATATTTAATATACTGTACATAAAATATCAAAAATTACACCAAATGTATATTATATACTGTAAACAAAATATCAAAAAACAGTAAATATATATTACACACACTATGTAAAATATCAAAAACTACACAAAATATATATTATATAAATTACATAAAATATCAAAAGTACACCAAATATATATTTTATATTGTACATAAAATATCAAAAAGTACAGTAAATATATTTCATATATTGTATGTATATTAACTAAAAGTAAACCAAATACATTTTATATATTTTATATAAAATATAAAAAATTACATAAATATATATTACATACTGTACATAAAATATCAAAAAGTACACCATATATGTGTTGTATATAGTGTAAATATAGTATTAAAAACTACAGTAATTATATTTAGTATACTGTACATAAAATATCAAAAATTACACCAAATGTATATTACATACTGTAAATAATATATCAAAAAGTTCAGTAAATATATATGACACACACTCTGTAAAATATCAAAAACTACACAAAATATATTTTATATAATTTACATTAAATATCAAAAGTACACCAAATATATATTATAAACTGTACATGAAATATGAAAAATTACAACAAATATATATTATATACTGTACATAAAATATCAAAAGTACAGAAAATATATTTCTTACATTGTACATATATTAACTAAAAGTACACCAAATACATTTTATATACTGTAAATACATTATCAAAAAGTACAGTTAATATATATTACATACTGTACATAAAATATCAAATAGTACACCAAATAGGTGTTATGAATACTGTAAATAAACTATGAAAAACTACAGTAATTATATTTAATATACTGCACATAAAATATCAAAAATTACACGAAATATATGTTATATACTGTAAATAAAATATCAAAAAGTACAGTAAATATATATTACACACTCTATGTAAAATATCAAAAACTACACCAAATATATAATATAAATTACCTAAAATATCAAAAGTACACCAAATATCTATTATATACTGTACATAAAATATCAAAAAGTACAGTAAATATATTTCATATATTGTACATATAATATTAACTATAAGTACACCAAATACATTTTATATACCGTAAACAAAATATCAAAAATACAGTAAATATATCTTACCTACTCTATATAAATTATGAAACAGTACACCAAATATGTGTCATAAAAACTGCAGATAAACTATCAAAATCTGCAGTAATTATATTTTATATACTGTACATAAAATTTCAAAAATTACACCAAATGTATATTATATACTGTAAATAAAATATCAAATATACAGTAAATATATATTACACACTGTACATAAAATATCAAAAACTACACCAAATATATATTAAATAATTTACATAAAATATCAAATGTACACCAAATACACATTTTATACTGTATATAAAATATCAAAAAGTACAGTAAATATAATTCCTTTATTGTACATATATTATATAAAAGTTCACCAAATACATATTATATACTGTAAATAAAATATCCAAAAGTACAGTAAATATATATTACGTACTGTACATAAAATATCAAAAAGTACACCAAATATGTGTTATATATACTGTAAATAAACTATCAAAAAATACAGTAATTATATTTAATACACTGAAAATAAAATATCAAAAATTACACCAAATGTATATTATATACAGCAAACAAAATATTAAAAATACATTAAATATATATTACACACATTATGTAAAATATCAAAAACTACACCAAATATATAATATAATTTACATAAAATATCAAAAGTACACTAAATATATATTATATACTGTATAAAAATATCAAATAGAACAGTAAATATATTTCATATATTGTACATATAATACTAACTAAAAGTACACCAAATACATTTTATATACTGGAAATAAAATATCAAAAATACAGTAAATATATATCACATACTCTACATAAAATATGAAAAAGTACACCAAATATGTGTCATAAATACTGCAGATAAACTATCAAAACCTACAGTAATTATATTTTATATACACTACATAAAATTCAAAATTACACTAAATGTACATTATATACTGTAAATAAAATATGAAAAATACAGTAATTATATATTACACACTGTACATAAAATATCAAAAACTACACCAAATATATATTATATAATTTACATAAAATATCAAAAGTACACCAAATACATACTATATATTGTACATAAAATATCAAAAAGTACAGTAAAGATATTTCCTATATTTTACATATATTATATAAATGTTCACCAAATACATATGATATAATGTAAATAAAATATCCAAAAGTACAGTAAATATATATTACATACTGTACATAAAATATCGAAAAGTACACCAAATATGTGTTATATATATTGTAAATAAACTATGAAACCTACAGTAATTATATTTAATATACTGTACATAAAATATCAAAAATTACGCCAAATGTATATTATATACTGTAAATAAAATATCAAAAACTACAGAAAATATATATTACACACTCTATGTAAAATATCAAAAACTACAGCAAATATATAATATAATTTACATAAAATATCAAAAGTACACCAAATATATGTTGTATACTGTACATAAAATATCAAAAAGTACAGTAAATATATTTCACATATTGTACATATAATATTAACTAAAAGTACACCAAATACATTTTATATACTGTAAATAAAATATCAAAAACTACAGTTAATATATATTACATACTCTACATAAAATATCAAAAAGTACACCAAATATGTGTCATATATACTGCAAATATACTATCAAAATCTACAGTAATTATATTTTATATACTGTACATAAAATATCAAAAATTACACCGAATGTATATTATATAATGTAAATAAGATATCAAAAAGTACAGTAAATATATATTACACACTCTATGTAAAATATCAAAAACTACACCAAATATATGATATAAATTACATAAAATATCAAAAGTACACCAAATATCTATTAAATACTGTACATAAAATATCAAAAAGTACAGTAAATATATTTCATATATTGTACATATAATATTAACTAAAAGTACACCAAATACATTTTATATACTGGAAATAAAATATCAAAAATACAGTAAATATATATTACATACTCTACATAAAATATGAAAAAGTACACCAAATATGTGTCATAAATACTGCAGATAAACTATCAAAATCTACAGTAATTATATTTTATATACTCTTCATAAAATTTCAAAAATTACACTAAATGTATATTATATACAGAAATAAAATATGAAAAATACAGTAAATATATATTAAACACTGTACATAAAATATCAAAAATTACACCAAATATATATTACATAATTTACATAAAATATCAAAAGTACACCAAATACATATTATATATTGTACATAAAATATCAAAAAGTACAGTAAAGATATTTCCTATATTTTACATATATTATATAAATGTTCACCAAATACATATCATATAATGTAAATAAAATATCCAAAAGTACAGTAAATATATATTACATACTGTACATAAAATATCAAAAAGTACACCAAATATGTGTTATATATACTGTAAATAAACTATGAAATATACAGTAATTATATTTAATATACTGTACATAAAATATCAAAAATTACACCAAATGTATATTATATACTGTAAATAAAATATCAAAAACTACAGAAAATATATATTACACACTCTATGTAAAATATCAAAAACTACAGCAAATATATAATATAATTTACATAAAATATCAAAAGTACACCAAATATATGTTGTATACTGTACCTAAAATATCAAAAAGTACAGTAAATATATTTCACATATTGTACATATAATATTAACTAAAAGTACACCAAATACATTTTATATACTGTAAATAAAATATCAAAAATACAGTAAATATATATTACATACTCTACATAAAATATGAAAAAGTACACCAAATATTTGTCATAAATACTGCAGATAAACTATCAAAATCTACAGTAATTATATTTTATATACTGTACATAAAATTTCAAATATTACACTAAATGTATATTATATACTGTAAATAAAATATGAAAAACACAGTAAATATATATTACACACTGTACATAAAATATCAAAAACTGCACCAAATACATATTATATATTGTACATAAGATATCAAAAAGTACAGTGAACATATTTCCTATATTTTACATATATTATATAAATGTTCACCAAATACATATTATATAATGTAAATAAAATATCCAAAAATACAGTAAATATATATTACATACTGTACATAAAATATCAAAAAGTACACCAAATATGTGTTATATATACTGTAAATAAACTATGAAATCTACAGTAATTATATTTAATACACTGTACATAAAATATCAAAAATTACACCAAATGTATGTTATATACTGTAAATAAAATATCAAAAACTACAGAAAATATATATAACACACTCTATGTAAAATATCAAAAACTACAGCAAATATATAATATAATTTACATAAAATATCAAAAGTACACCAAATATATGTTGTATACTGTACATAAAGTATCAAAAAGTATAGTAAATATATTTCACATATTGTATATATAATATTAACTAAAACTACACCAAATACATTTTATATACTGTCAATAAAATATCAAAAACTACAGTAAATATATATTACATACTCTACGTAAAATATCAAAAAGTACACCAAATATGTGTCATCTATACTGCAAATATACTATCTAAATCTACAGTAATTATATTTTATATACTGTACATAAAATATCAAAAATTACACCGAATGTATATTATATAATGTAAATAAAATATCAAAAAGTACAGTAAATATATATTACACACTCTATGAAAATATCAAAAACTACACCAAATATATGATATAAATTACATAAAATATCAAAAGTACACCAAATATCTATTAAATACTGTACATAAAATATCTCAAAGTACAGTAAATATATTTCATATATTGTACATATAATATAAACTAAAAGTACACCAAATACATTTTATATACTGTAAATAAAATATCAAAAATACAGTAAATATATATTACATACTCTACATAAAATATGAAAAAGTACACCAAATATGTGTCATAGATACTGCAGATAAACTATCAAAATCTACAGTAATTATATTTTATATACTGTACATAAAATTTAAAAATTACACTAAATATATAATATATACTCTAAATAAAATATGAAAAATACAGTAAATATATATTACACACTGTACATAAAATATCAAAAACTACACCAAATATATATTATATAATTTACATAAAATATCAAAAGTACACCAAATACATATTATATATTGTACATAAAATATCAAAAAGTACAGTAAAGATATTTCGTATATTTTACATATATTACATAAATGTTCACCAAATACATATTATAAAATGTAAATAAAATATCCAAAAGTACAGTAAATATATATTACATACTGTACATAAAATATCAAAAAGTACACCAAATATGTGCTATATACACTGTAAATAAACTATGAAATCTACAGTAATTATATTTAATATACTGTACATAAAATATCAAAAATTACACCAAATGTATATTATATACTGTAAATAAAATATCAAAAACTACAGAAAGTATATATTACACACTCTATGTAAAATATCAAAAACTACAGCAAATATATAATATAATTTACAGAAAATATCAAAAGTACACCAAATATATGTTGTATACTGTACATAAAATATCAAAAATTAAGGTAAATATATTTCACATATTGTACATATATTATTAACTAAAAGTGCACCAAAGACATTTTATATACTGTAAATAAAATATCAAAAACGACAGTAAATATATATTACATACTCTACATAAAATATCAAAAATGACACCAAATAAGTGTCATATATACTGCAAATATACTATCAAAATCTACAGTAATTATATTTTATATACTGTACATAAAATATCAAAAATTACACAGAATGTATATTATATAATGTAAATAAAATATCAAAAAGTACAGTAAATATATATTACACACTCTATGTAAAATATCAAAAACTACACCAAATATATGATATAAATTACATAAAATATACAAAGTACACCAAATATCTATTAAATACTGTACATAAAATATCAAAAAGTACAGTAAATATGTTTCATATATTGTACATATAATATTAACTAAAAGTACACCAAATACATTTTATATACTGTAAATAAAATATCAAAAATACAGTAAATATATATTACATACTCTACATAAAATATGAAAAAGTACACCAACTATGTGTCATAAATACTGCAGATAAACTATCAAAACATACAGTAATTATATTTTATATACTCTACATAAAATTTCAAAAATTACACTAAATGTATAATATATACTGTAGATAAAATATGAAAAATACAGTAAATATATATTACACACTGTACATAAAATATCAAAAACTACACCAAATATATATTATATAATTTACATAAAATATCAAAAGTACAACAAATACATATTATATATTTTACATAAAATATCAAAAAGTACAGTAAAGATATTTCCTATATTTTACATATATTATATAAATGTTCACCAAATACATATTATATAATGTAAATAAAATATCCAAAAGTACAGTAAATATATATTACATACTGCACATAAAATAAAAAAAGTACACCAAATATGTGTTATATATACTGTAAATAATCTATGAAAACTACAGTAATTATATTTAATATACTGTACATAAAATATCAAAAATTACACCAAATGTATATTATATACTGTAAATAAAATATCAAAAACTACAGTAATTATATATTACACACTCCATGTAACATATAAAAAACTACACCAAATATATTTTATATAATTTACATAAAATATCAAAACTACACCAAATATATATTATATACTGTACATAAAATATCTAAAAGTACAGTAAATATATTTCATATATTGTAAACATATTAACTAAAACTACACCAAATATATATTATATATTGTAAATAAAATATCAAAAATTACAGTAAAAATATATTACATAGTGTACATAAAATATCAAAACGTACACCAAATATATGTTATATATACTGTGAATCAACTATTGAAAAATACAGTAATTATATTTAATATACTGTACATAAAATATCAAAAATTACACCGAATGTATATTATATACTGTAAATAAAATATCAAAAAGTACAGTAAATATATATTACACACTCTATGTAAAATATCAAAAATTACACAAAATATATTTGATATAATTTACATAAAATATCAAAAGTACACCAAATATATAATATATACTGTACATAAATTATCAATAGTACAGGAAATATAATTCATACATTGTACATATAATATTAACTAAAAGTACACCAAATACATTTTATATACTGTAAATAAAATATCAAAAAGTTCAGTAAATATATATTACATACTGTACATAAAACATCAAATAGTACACCAAATATGTGTTATATATACTGTAAATAAACTATCAAAAACTACAGTAATTATATTTAATACACTGTACACAAAATATGAAAAATTACACCAAATGTATATTATATACTGTAAATAAAATATCAAATATTACAGTAAATATATATTACACACTCTATGTAAAATATAAAAACTACACCAAATATATATGATAAAATTTACATAAAATATCAAAAGTACACCAAATATGTATTATATGCTATACGTAAAATATCAAAAAGTACGGTAAATATATTTCATATATTGAACATGTAATATTAACTAAAAGTACACCAAATACATTTTATATACTGTAAATAAAATATCGAAAATACAGTAAATATATATTACATACTGTACATAAAATACCAAAAATACACCAAATATGTTTTATATATACTGTAAATAAACTATCAAAAACTACAGTAATTATATTAAATATACTGTACTTAAAATATCAATAATTACACCGAATGTATATTATATACTGTAAATAATATATAAAAATTTACAGTAAATATATATTACACACTCTATGTAAAATATCAAAAACTACACCAAATATATATTTGATAATTTACATAATATATCAAAAGTACACCAAATACATATTATATACTGTACATAAAATATCAAAAAGTACAGTAAATATATTTCATATATTGTACATATAATATAAACTGAATGTACACAAAATACATTTTATATACTGTAAATAAAATATCAAAGTCCAGTAAATATATATTACATACTGTACATTAAATATCAAAAAGTACACCAAATACGTGTTATATATACTGTAAATAAACTATCAAATACTACAGTAATTATATTTAATATACTGTACTTAAAATATCAAAAATTACACCAAATGTATAATATATACAGTAAATAATATATAAAAAAGTACAGTAAATATATATTACACACTCTATGTAAAATATCAAAAACTACACCAAATACATATGATATAACTTATATAAAATATCAAAAGTACACCAAATATATATTATATACTGTACATAAAATATCAAAAAGTACAGTACATATATTTCATATATTATACATATACTATTAACTAAAAGTACACCAAATATATTTTATATACTGTAAATAAAATATCCAAAACTAGAGAAAATATATATTACATACTGTACATAAAATATCAAAAAGTACACCAATTATGTGTTCTATATACTGTAAATAAACTATCAAAAACTAGAGTAATTATATTTAATATACTGTACATATAATATCAAAAATTACACCAAATGTATATTATATAATGTAAATAAAATATCAAAAAGTACACTAAATATATATTACACACTCTATGAAAAATATCAAAAACTACAACAAATATATATTATATTTTTTACATAAAATATCAAAAGTACACCAAATATGTATTATATACTGTACACAAAATATCAAAAAGTACAGTAAATATATTTCATATATTGTACATATAATATTAACTAAAAGTACACCAAATACATTTTATATACTGTAAATATAATATCAAAAAGTCCAGAAAATATATATTACATACTGTACATAAAATATCAAATAGTACAACAAATATGTGTTATATATACTGTAAATAAGCTATCAAAAACTACAATAATTATATTTAATATACTGTACGCACAATATCAAAAATTACACCAAATGTATATTATATACTGTAAATAAAATATCAAAAAGTACAGTATATATATTACACACACTATGTAAAATATAAAAACCACACCAAATATATATTATATAATTTACATAAAATATCAAAACGACAACAAATATATATTATATACTGTACATAAAATATCAAAAAGTACAGTAAATATATTTCATATATGGTACATATAATATTAACTAAAAGTACACCAAATACATTTTATATATTGTAAATAAAATATCAAAAAGAACAGTGAATATATAGTTCATACGGTACATAAAAGATCAAAAAGTACACCAAATATGTGTTATATATAACGTAAATAAACTACTGAAAACTACAGTAATTATGTTTAATATACTGTACATAAAATATCAAAAATTACACCAAATGTATATTATATACTGTAAATAAAATATCAAAAAGTACAGGAAACATATATTACACACCCTATGTAAAATATCAAAAACTACACCAAATATATATTATGTAATTTACATAAAATATCAAAAGTACACCAAATATATATTATATAATGTACATAAAATCTCAAAAAGTACAGTAAATATATTTCATATATTGTACATATAATATTAACTAAAAGTACACCAAATACATTTTATACACTGTAAATAACATATCAAAAAGACAGTAAATATATATTACATACTGTACATAAAATATCAAAAAGTACACCAAATATGTGTTATATATACTGGGGAGTAACGCAGTGAAATTGGTGAGTTTGATGGTGATTCCTGGGTGCCTGGAACTGACTCCCGCTGAAGTGTGGGCGTGGTTGGAGAGTAGCTGGGACACACAGGAGAGTCCCTGAGGGTTGGAGATAAAGACGTGCTAGAGACTGAGGAGTAACTGAGTGAAATTGGTGAGTTTGGTGGTGAGTCCGGGGTGCCTGGAACTGACTCCAGCTGAAATGTGGGCGTGGTTGGAGAGTAGCTGGGACAGACGGGAGAGTCCCTGAGGGATGGTGAAGACATGAGAGAGACTGGGGAGTAACGCAGTGAAATTGGTGAGTTTGGTGGTGATTTCTGGGTGCCTGCAACGAACTCCCGCTGAAGTGTGGGCGTGTTTGGAGAGTAGCTGGGACAGACAGGCGAGTCCCTGAGGGTTGGAGATAAAGACGTGCTGGAGACTGGGGAGTAACTCAGTGAAAGTGGTGGGCTTGGTGGTGATCCCTGGGTTCCTGGAACTGACCCGCGCTGAAATGTGGGCGTGGTTGGAGAGTAGCTGGGACAGACTGGAGGGTCCGTAAGGGCTGGGGGTGAAGACGTGAGAGAGACTGGCGAGGATCCCACTGAGGTCTGTGAGTTTGTAGGTGTTTCTGGGGTGTGGGGTAGAGACTGCCGCTGAAATCTGGGCGTAGTTGGAGAGTAGCTGGGACAGACAGGCGAGTCATGGGTGGCTGGGGGTGAGCTGCTGGATGATGGCGGTAAGAACATATGGTATATTATTGATGAATGAGGTGACTGTGGAGAATCTCCAGAGGAGGACACGGGAGAACACAATGACATGAGTGACTGTCCTGCTTGGTTAGGAAAGGGAAACGTAAAGTTGTGGAGTTCTGTTGATGATGGATGTGAGAGTGGTGAAGCCCTGCGGGGTGATGTAGAGTACTTCCACATCCCTGGTGAGGAGCTGCCCCTTGGGTCTGAGTTTCTGGGAGGGGAGAGGGAGAAGCTGGGTGAGGCAGGCATGAATCTTGAGGAGTCAGGGCTGGGGGACCGCTGATATTCTCCCGAGACGTGTGAGTCTCTGGGGGACTCCTGGGTGCATGGGGCTGACTCCCGCAGGAACCTGGGGATGGCTGGAGAGTAACTGGGAGCCACAGGAGAGTCCCTGAGGCCTGGGGGTGAAGAGATGAAAGACACAGGGGTGGAGCACCGTGAGGCTCGTGAGTTTGTAGGTGATTCCTGGGTGTGGGGGGCTGACTCCAGCTGAAATCTGGGGTTGTTTGGAGAGTAGCTGGGAGACACAGGAGACCCCCCGAGAGCTGGGGGTGAGCTGCTGGGTGATGGCAGTAAGAACATGTGGTATATTATTGATGAACGTGGGGACTCTGAGGAATCCTCAGAGGAGGACACGGGAGAGCCCAATGGCTTCATTGATTGCCCATCACGGTGAGGACAGGGAAATGGGAGCTTGTGGGATTCTGGTGATGACAGAGGTGAGTGTGGTGAAGCCCTAGGGGCTGGTGAATGGTAGCTCCGGATCCCTGGTGAGGAGCTTCCCCTTAAGCCTGAGTTTCTGATAGGGGAGAGGGAGAAGCTGGGTGAAGCTCGCATGAACCTTGGGGAGTCCGGGCTGGGGGACCGTTCATAAGAAGAGCCAGACAAGACCCTACTGTTCTTAGGTGCAGACATGATTAGGAAACCTGCAGCTCCCAGGGGCCCCTACTAATTTTCTAACTCGCAGAAAGAAGGAGTGTGTGTGCGTGTGTGTGCGTGTGTGTGTGTGTGTGTGTGTGTGCGGTGTGAGGTATGTGCCCCTTAAGAAAATGGAAATCAACCAACCAATGAGACAGACAGACAGACAGACAGACAGACAGAGATTCACTTGCCCAAGTGTTCTGTCCTGTCCTCTGAATCCGCTTCCAAGTCGCAAGACGCTGTGAGCTCCAAGTCAACGCAGAGTCCGCCAACCGCTCCGGCCGCTGTTCCGCTCCGCGAAGATCTGAGTACAGGCCAGCCAGGGTGGGTTTAAATAGCCTCGGGCGCAGCCTAGCAGCGGAAAGGGCGGAGCTTCACTCCTCCTTTCCATCAGTCACCCCCAACTTTCCCAGGCTACACCTCGTAGGAAACTGTTCTCCTGCTTTGATTTCATGCGCCACCTTTGGGACAATCTAAGAACTTACAAGTTTTCTTGGCCAGATATATTAGGAATTGTATGCACTGAAACACTGAAAACCAACTAGTGGTTCTGTGGTTCCCACGTTGTGGTTTTGACACCAGCAGCATCCTTGCCACAATCAAACCCCGGAGATCCACAGATCTGCGGTGTAACAATACCTCCCCCTGATCCGGATGCATGGCAGTTTAAGAAGTCTTTCCGTGTAAGCGAAAAGACTTTGAAGAAAAGGTGGAGATATGCGTTGTATAAACATTCTTTTGCTCTGGAACCACGTAGAGACTTGGGAGCCAGTTGGGTGGAGCATTCGTTGGATGAGGGTGCTCGGGTTAGGAATATCAAGGTGTGGCTCCAGATAATCCAATCATCTAATTAAGATTCCAGTTATGCTCATCTGTTTTAAAATTCCGTTTGGGTAAATTCTTTTAGTCAGACTGAGAATGGCAAAGCCTCAACCCCAATTTCCAGGGAGGGTTGAGAGCCTCAGGTGGAGTTGATCACCAATAGCCTATGGTTTAACCCGTCATGCCTATAGAATGAGGTTTCCATAAAAACCCCAAAGGACTGGGTTCAGAGAGCTTCTGGATAACACTTCCTGGAAGGTAGTGCACCCCTCCCCACAGGCCGGGCCCCGCATTTATTTCTGAACTTTTTGCAAAGTCCGCTAAAATACAACGGCAAATGTAAGTGTTTCCCTGCGTGCTGTGAGCTCTTCCAGCCAATGAATGCAACTAAATCTGGGAGTGGTGGCAACCTGATTTATAGCCAGTTGCTGAGAAGCACAGGTAAAACAACGTGGGGCTTCCCATTGTTATTAGTGTGGGAGGCCTGTCTGGCAGGACTCGGCCCTTTGGAATCTAAAGCTATGTCCCGGTAGATAGCGTCACCATTGAATTAGAAGACACACATATGTTGAGAATAATCTTTCTGGTCATTTGCTGCATGTCTTATTTACAATATGTAATCAAATTCTTTATTCTGGCCTTATGGCACCTGGGTTGAGAACCATGATTTGAACCAAACATTGGTCTGTCACGTTCTGAGTTTGAAACTTTATTTTGCCTTTAGCGTTTTGCTATTGCTTTTTCGTTTTCTTTTGTTTCGTTTCGTTTCTAAGTTCTGGGGTATATGTGCAGGATGTGCAGATTTGTTACTAAGGTAAACGTGTGCCATGGTGGTTTGCTGCACCTGTCAACCCATCACCTAGGCATTAAGCCCAGCATGCAGTAGCTGTTTTTCTTAACGCTCTGCCTCCCGAAAGGCCGCAGTGAGTGTTGTTCCCTTTCCTGTGTCCATGTGATCTCATTTTTCAGCTCTCATTATAAGTGAGAATGTGGCGTTTGGTTTTCTTTCCCTGGATTAGTTTGCTGAGCATAATGACCACACATCACCACTGTTTCTGTTTTTTAGTATAAAGAGTAGTATTTTATTGAATAAGATTTGCTCACAGAAAAATAAGCTTAAGTCTACAATGCATGCCAGACTCTACAGCAGAAAGCAATTTTCTCACTTTTCCACACACAATGGTTCCTACTAAGTGAAAAAACTTCATTCACAAATGTACTACTCTGTCTCAAAACATCTCACATAATCATGCACTGTACTAAAGCCATTAGATCAGTTCTTCAGTCAAGTTAAAGAAGTATCCCTCTAATAACTGACTTTTATAATGCTATCAATATCCACTCCCAATCAGTCGGCCATTGTTAATGGTGTACAGCATTACTGAATACAATGGAATTGATGACGCCCATATCCACGGACACACCGTGACTTACGGTGGTTTGATTTATGATTTTTCAACGTTATGATGGGATTATTGGAATATTAGATGCGTTTCTGAGTTACAGTGGGTTTATGAGTATGCGACCCTATACTCCAGAAACAGCTGTATAAGGAAAAACAGGTGTACCTAATAAAAATATGTTTAGTGACTTGGGATAAACCAATAGATGTTCACAACTGATGGAGAGCCGTGAAAGAGAGATAGCGGTAAATAGTTACAATAACACAATTTTCCTGCACCTGTCGAGGATTTCTCCCAAAAAACGCAGAATGTGGGATGCACCTAAGGCATATGAAAGAGAGAGGGCAGAAGGAGTAAGACAGAAATAGGAGGAAGGAAGGAAGGAAGGAAGGAAGGTAGGAAGGAAGGAAGGAAGGAAGGAAAGAAGGACGAAAGGAAGGAGAAAACACCCGGTGTTACTAAAACCCCACAAAAAATGTTTTCCCCCTTTGGGTAAGCCTACAATGTGGATGAATCTTGAAAATATTGTGCTACGTGTTGTGTCAGTCATAACAGCTCACCTATTGTGCAATTCCTTTGATAGGAAATGTCCACAATATGGAAATCTATGCATATGGGATTGATCGCACTAGGTAGTTGCTACCTAGGGCTGAGGGTCAGGGAGAGGGTTTGAGACAGAATGAGGAGTGACTAATGTCTACAGGCTTTTTCTCTAGTCGGTGGTGATAAGACGTTCTACAATGGTTTGCAAATTAAAATTGAAAGTGCACAACCAGAGGGATACTAAAAGCCACTCAATTCATGACTTTTAATGGGGAAATCTTATGTGGCGCACTCTCATGGAGACCATGGCAGACATAGTGAGAGAGAAAAAGGTGAGTAAATATCTGAAACGGAGGCAGAAACAGAGAGAATGAAAAGCCCTGTGAATGGAAGGGAGAGCGAAAATGGAAAATGGTCCTATTTAGAAATGACAGATGTGAAACTGGGGTTCACATCAACAGTGTCACTGCCAGGAAGGAGGGTCATGCTAGCCATGTCACCGGTAGTGTGGCCCGCAGGGACGCCGACCTGCTGCAGCGTCGTGCCAGCATGGGCTCTGGCAGCCACGTGGGCCAGCAGGAGGGTCCCGCTGCACAGCCGTGGGGTGAGGATAGACTGGGTGGTGATATCGCCCATTACAGGGGCCTCTTCTGCTGGCAAGAGTGTGACAGTAGCAAGTAGATGGACAGGCCTGCGTGTGAGGACGGAATGCAGGAGGGGCTCTTGTGCGGCTGGGTGTGGGGCCCTCATGGGAACCGTGGAGAAATGGCCAGGTAACTGCGTCATGTGGGCTAGTAGACTGGCCAGGGCTTCGAGCTGAAGGACAATAACGGGGAGTAGCTGTCAGGCCCTGGGAGTGTCTGAGTGTAAGTGGAGATGGGTTTGGGGTCACTGAGGGATGCGTGGGAGCCATCCCTGTGTAGGTACAGGTCATAGGGAGATAGTCTCGTGAGGCCTGTGAGTGTCTATGGTTGCCCTGGGTGCCTGGGGCTGACTGTGGCAGAAATCTGGGGAAGGCTGGAGAGAAGCTGGGAGGCCCAGGAGAGTCCCTTAAGGCAGGGGGTGAAGAGGTGAAAGAAATGGGGGAGGGTTGCAGTAAGGTCCGTGAGTTTGTAGGTGATTCCTGGGTGCGGGAAGCTGACTCCAGGTGAAATCTGGAGATGGTTGGAGAGTAGCTGAGAGAGACAGAAGAGTCCCTGAGGGCTGGGGGTGAGAACATGAGGGAGACTGGGGAGTAAGTCAGTGAAATTCGTGAGTTCGGTGGTGTATCGTGGGTGCCTGGAACTGACTCCAGCTGGAATGTAGCGAAGTTTTGAGAGTAGCTGAAAGAGACACAAGAGTCCCTGTGGGCTGAGGGCAAAGACCTGAGAGAGACCAGGGAGGACCTCAGTGAAGTCTGTGAGTCTGTAGGTGATTCCGGAATGTGGGAGGCTGAGTGCCGCTGAAATCTGGGCGTGGTGGGAGAGTAGCTGGGACAGAGAGGAGAGTCCCAGGGGGCTGGGGGTGAAGACATGAGAGAGACTGGGGAGTAACTCAGCGAAACTGCTGAGCTTGGTGGTGATACCTGGGTGCCTGGAACTGACTCCCGCTGAAATCTGGGCATGGATGGAGAGTAGCTGGGACACACAGGAGAGTCCCTGAGGGTTGGATATAAAGACGTGCTAGAGACTGAGGAGTAACTGAGTGAAATTGGTGAGTTTGGTGGTGATTCCGGGGTGTCTGGAACCGACTCCAGCTGAAATGTGGCGTGGTTGGAGAGTAGCTGGGACAGACAGGAGAGTCCCTGAGGGCTGGTGAAGACATGAGAGAGACTGGAGAGTAACTGAGTGAAATTGGTGAGTTTGGTGGTGCTTCCTGGGTGCCTGGAACTGACTCCCGCTGAAGTGTGGGCGTGGTTGGAGAGTAGCTGGGACACACAGGAGAGTCCCTGAGGGTTGGAGATAAAGACGTGCTAGAGACTGAGGAGTAACTGAGTGAAATTGGTGAGTTTGGTGGTGAGTCCGGGGTGCCTGGAACTGACTGCAGCTGAAATGTGGGCGTGGTTGGAGAGTATCTGGGACAGACGGGAGAGTCCCTGAGGGATGGTGAAGACATGAGACAGACTGGGGAGTAACGCAGTGAAATTGGTGAGTTTGGTGGTGATTTCTGGGTGCCTGCAACGGACTCCCGCTGAAGTGTGGGCGTGTTTGGAGAGTAGCTGGGACAGACAGGCGAGTCCCTGAGGGTTGGAGATAAAGACGTGCTAGAGACTGGGGAGTAACTCAGTGAAAGTGGTGGGCTTGGTGGTGATCCCTGGGTTCCTGGAACTGACCCGCGCTGAAATGTGGGCGTGGTGGGAGAGTAGCTGGGACAGACTGGATGGTCCGTAAGGGCTGGGGGTGAAGACGTGAGAGAGACTGGCGAGGATCTCACTGAGGTCTGTGAGTTTGTAGGTGTTTCTGGGGTGTGGGGTAGAGACTGCCGCTGAAATCTGGGCGTAGTTGGAGAGTAGCTGGGACAGACAGGAGAGTCATGGGTGGCTTGGGGTGAGCTGCTGGATGATGGCAGTAAGAACATATGGTATATTATTGATGAATGAGGTGACTGTGAAGTATCTCCAGAGGAGGACACGGGAGAACACAATGACATGAGTGACTGTCCTGCTTGGTTAGGAAAGGGAAAGTTAAACTTGTGGAATTCTGTTGATGATGGATGTGAGAGTGGTGAAGCCCTGCGGGGTGATGTAGAGTACTTCCACATCCCTGGTGAGGAGCTGCCCCTTGGGTCAGAGTTTCTGGGAGGGGAGAGGGAGAAGCTGGGTGAGGCTGGCATGAATCTTGAGGAGTCAGGGCTGGGGGACCGCTGATATTCTCCCGAGACGTGTGAGTCTCTGGGGGACTCCTGGGTGCATGGGGCTGACTCCCGCAGGAACCTGGGGATGGCTGGAGAGTAACTGGGAGCCACAGGAGAGTCCCTGAGGCGTGGCGGTGAAGAGAGGCAAGACAAAGTGGTGGAGCACCGTGAGGCTCGTGAGTTTGTAGCTGATTCTTGCGTGTGGGAGGCTGACTCCAGCTGAAATCTGGGGTTGTTTGGAGAGTAGCTGAGAGACACAGGGGACCCCCTGAGAGCTGGGGGTGAGCTGCTGGGTGATGGCAGTAATAACATGTGGTATATTACTGATGAACGTGGTGACTCTGAGGAATCCTCAGAGGAGGACACGGGAGAGGCCAATGGATTTATTGATTGCCCACGACGGTGAGGACAGGGAAATGGGAGCTTGTCGTAGTCTGGTGCTGACAGAGGTGAGTGTGGTAAGCCCTAGGGGATGGTGAATGTTCAGTATATAATACTGATATTTTATGTTCAGTACATAATATATATTTGGTGTATGTTTTGATATTTTATATAGAGTATATAATATATATTTGGTGTAGTTTTTTATATTTTAGAGTATATAATATATATTTCGTATACATTGATATTTTATGTAAACCATATAATATATATTTGATATTTTATGTGCGGTATGTAATATATATTTGGTTTGCTTTTTGATATTTTATGTACACTATATAATATGTATTTGGTGTAATTTTTGTTATTTTTTGTACATTATATTATGTATATTAGGTGTAATTTTTGATATTTTATATATAGTATTTAATATATATTTGGTACAATTTATGATGATATTTTATGTACATTATGTAATGTATATTTGGTGTACATTTTAATATTTTATGTACAGTATATAATATATATTTCGTGTACTTTTTGATATATTATGTGCATTATATAATATATTTTAGGTGTAACATCTCGTATTTTATGTAGAGTATATAACATATATTTGGTGTAATTTTTGATATTTTATGAACAGTGTATAATATATATTTGGTGTACTTTTGGATATTTTATGTACAGTATGTAATATATATAATATACTTTTTGATATTTTATGTACAGTATGTAATATACATTTGGTGTACTTATTGATATTTTATCTACTGTATACAAAATATATTTACTGTACTTTTTGATATTTTATGTAGAGTATATAACCTATACTTGGTGTACTATTTGATATTTTATGTACAGTATATTATATATGGTGTACTTTTTGATATATTATGTACAGTATATAATATATAATTGGTGTACTTTTAGATATTTTATATACTTTATGTAATATAAATGTACTGTATTTTTGATATTTTGTTTAAAGTATATAATACACATTTGGTGTACATTTGATATTTTATGTACATCATATAAAATATATTTACTGTAGTTTTGATATTTTATTTAAAATATATAATATATATTTGGTGTAATTTTGATATTTTATGAAGAGTATGTAATATATATTTACTGTAATTTTGATATTTCATTTGCAGTATATAATGTGTATTTGGTATACTGTTACGTAATATTATATGTACAGTATATATAATAAATTTATTGTAATTTTTTATATTTTATTCACGGTACATAATATATACCTGGTGTACTTTTTGATATTTAATGTACATTATATAAAATAAATATACTGTAGTTTTTGATATTTTATTTACTCTATATAATATATACTTCATGTACTTTTTAATATTTTATGTACAGTATGTGATATATATTTACAGTACTCTTTGATATTTCATTTACAGTATATTATATATATTTGGTGTAATTTTTGATATTTTATGTAAAGTATTTAATATATATTTACTGTACTTTTTGATATTTTACCTACAGCATATATAATGTGTTTGGTGTACTTTTAGATAATATTATCAGTACAGTACATAAAATATGTTTACTGTACTTTTTGATATCTTATTTACAGTATGTAATATATATTTGGTGTACTTTTAGATATTTTATGTAGAGTATATAATATATATTTGGTGTACTTTTTGATAGTTTAAGTACATTATGTAATATATATTTACTCTACTTATTGATATTTTATTTAGAGTAGATACAATATATTCAATGTATTTTCATGATATTTTTTGTACAGTATATAATATATATTGGGTGTACTTTTTGATATTTTATGTAGAGTATATAATATATATTGGGTGTACTTTTTTATATTTTATGTAGAGTATGTAATATATATTTACAGAACATTTTGATATTTCATTTACAGTATATAACATGTATTTGGTGTACTTTTAGATAATATTATATGTACAGTATATAAAATATATTTACTGTGATTTTTGATATTTTATTTAGAGTATATAATATGTATTTGGTGTATATTTTGATATATTATGAACAGTATATAAAATATATTTACTGTACTTTTTGTTATTTTATTTACAGTATATAATATGCATTTGGTGTACTTTTAGATCATAATATATTTACAGTATATAAAATATATTTAGTCTACTTTTTGATATTTTTTGTATGGTATATAACATATATTTGGTGTACTTTTTGATATTTTAAGTACAGTAAAACCTATATATTTACTGTATTTTTGATATTTTATTTACAGAATATAATATATATTTGATGCACTTTTTATATATTATTATATGTACAGTATATGAAATGTATTTACTGTACTTTTTGATAGTTTATGTACAGTACATAACATATATATTTACTGTACTTCTTATACAGATATCTGTATAAATATTTTTAAGTCTATTCAGATATCTGTATAAATATTTATCTGTTTATACAGATTTCTGTAAAAATATTTATATGTTTATACAGATATCTGTATAAACAATATTTATAAGTTTATACAGATAACTGTATAAATAATAATTATATGTTTATTGAGATATCACTATAAATAATATTTATATGTTTATACAGATATCTGTATAAATAATGTTTATATGTTTATACAGATAACTTTGTAAATATTTATATGTCTATACATATATCTGCAAAAATTATATTTATATTTTTATACAGATATCTGTGTAAATATTTATATGTTAATACAGATATCTGTATATTTAAATGATTATACAGATATCTATATAAATAATATTTATATTTTTATACTGATATCTGCAAATAATATTTATATCTTTATACACATATCTGTATAGATATTTATATGTTTATGCAGATATCTGTATAAATAATATTTATATGATTATACTGATATATGTATAAATAATATCTATGTTTATAAAGTTAACAGTATATTTATATGTCTAAACAGATATCTGTATAAATAATATTTATATATTTATACAGATATCTGTATAAATATTTACATGTTGATACAGATATCTGTATAAATATTTATATGTTTATACAGATATCTGTAGAGATATTAATATGTTTATACAGATAGCTCTATAAATAAAATTTATATGTCTTTACAGATATCTGTATAGAAAATATTTATAGGTTTATACAGATATCTGTATAAATCATATTTATATGTTTATACAGATATCTGTATAATCATATTTATATGTTTATACAGATATCTGTATAAATCATATTTATATGTTTATACAGATATCTGTATAAATCATATTTATATGTTTATACTGATATCTGTATAAATAATATTTATATGTTTATACAGATACCTGCAAAAATAATATTTATATGTTTGTAGAGATGATATCTGTATAAAGAATATTTACATGTTTATACAGATATCTTTATAAATAATATTTATATGTTTATACAGATATATGTATAAAAATATTTATATGTTTATACAGATAACTGTATAAATATTTATATGTCTATACAGATATCTGTAAAAATAATATTTATATGTCTATACAGATATCTGTATAAATAATATTTATATGTTTATACAGATATCTGTATAAATAATATTTACATGCTTGTACAGATATTTGCATAAATATTTACGTGTTTATACAGATATCTGTATATTTACATACTTATACATATATCTGTATAAATATCTGCATGTTTATGCAGATATCTGTATAAATATTTACATGTTTGTTTACACGGATGTCTGTATAAATATTTACATGTTTGTATATACAGATATCTGTATAAACATTTATTTTTTTAATACAGATATCTGTATAAATAATATTCACATGTTCACACAAATATCTGAATAAATAATATTTACATGTTTATACAGATATCTCTATAAATATTTACAGGTTTGTTTTTACATATATCTGTATAAATATTTTCATATTTATACAGATATCTGTGAAAATATTTATACTTTTATACAGGCAACTGTATAAATATTTACATGTTTATACAGATATCTGTAGAAATAATATTTACATGTTTATACAGATATCTGTATAAATAATATTTACATGTTCATATAGATAACTGTATAAATAATATTTATGTGTTTACACAGATATCTGTATAAATATTTACATGTTTATACAGATATCTGAATAAATAATATTTATATGTTTATACAAATATCTTTATAAATAGTATTTATGTTTTTATAGAGATATCTTTATAAATATTTATGTTTATACAGACATGTGTAGAAATATATATGTGTTTATACAAATATCTGTATAAACATTTATGTGTTTAAACAGATATCTGTATAAATAAACATGTAAATATTTATACAGATATCTGTATAAACATGTAAATATTTATACAGATATCTGTATAAACATGTAAATATTTATACAGATTTATGTATAAACAAATATGCAAAAATTTATACAGATATCTGTATGAACGTGTAAATATTTATACAGATATCTGATTAAACGTGTAAATATTTAAACCGATGTGTGTATAAACATGTAAATATTATTTATACAGTTATCTGTAGGAACATGTAAATATTATTCATACACATATCTGTATAAACATGTAAATTTTATTTATAAAGATATGTGTAAATCTGTAAATATTATTTATGCAGATATCTGTATAAACATGCAAATATTATTTAAACAGATAACTGTCAAACATAAAAATATTTTTACAGATATTTGTATAAACATGTAAATATTTACGCAGATATCTGTATTAACATATAAGTATTTATACAGATATCTGTTTAAACATATAAGTATTTATACAGATATCTGTTTAAACATGTAAATATTTATACAGATATCTGTATGAATATATAAATATTTATAAAGATATCTGTGTAAACACATAAATATTTATACAGATATCTGTATAAACACATAAATATTTATACAGATATCTGAATAAACACATAAATATTTTTACAGATACCTGTATAAACACATAAATATTATTTATAGAGTTATCTGTATGAACATAGAAATATTATTTATACAGATATCTGTATGAACATATAAATATTACTTATACAGGTGTCTGTCCAAACTTATAAATATTATTTATACAGATATCTGTATGAACATATAAATATTATTTATACAGATATCTCTCTAAACATACAAATATTATTTATACAGATATCTGTATTATCATGTAAATATTATTTTTACAGATATCTGTATAAATATATAAATGTTATTTATACAGATATCTGTTTAAATATATAAATATTATTTATATATATATCTGTATAAATATATAAATATTTATATTTATATCTGAATAAAGATAAATATTTATATAGATATCTGTATAAGTATATAATTATTTATACAGATATCTCTATAACTATAGTAATATTTATGTAGATATCTGTATTAATATATAAATATTTATATAAATATCTGTCTAAATATATAAATATTATTTATGAAGATATCTGTATATTTATATAAATATACAGATATCTGTAGAAATATATAAATAATTATACTGATATCTGTATAAATATATATACATTTACATAGATATTTATAGAAATATATAAATAATTATACACATATCTGTATAAATATATAAATATTTGCATATGTATCTGTGTTACTGTAAAAATATTTGTATAGATATCCGTATAAATATATAAATATTCTTAAAGATATCAGTATAAATATATAAATATATATAAATATATTTCTAAATATATAAATATTTATATAGATATCTGTATAAATATTTAATTGCTTATATAGATATCTGTCTAAATATATAAAAATTTTTTAGATATCTTCATAAATATATAATTATTTATGTAGATATCTGTCTAAATATAAAAAGATTATTCATTTAGATATCTGTCTAAATATATAAATATTATTTATATATATCGGTCTAAATATATAAATATAATTTATATAGATATCTGTGTAAATATATAAATATTTTTTATACAGATATCTGTATAAATATAAAAATTTTATTTATATAGATATCTGTACAAATATATAAATATATACATAGTTATCTGTATAAATATACAAATGTTATTTATATACATATCAGCATAAATATATAAATATTTATATAGTTATCTGTATAAATATATACACATTTATGTATATGTGTATAAATATATAAATATTATTTATATAGTTATCTGTATGAATATATAATTATTTATATAGATATCTGTATGAATATATAAATATTTATATAAATATCTATATAAATATATAAATATTTACATAGATATCTGAAGAAATATATAACTATTTATATAGATATCTGTATAAATATAAAAATAGTATTTATATAGATATCTGTATAAATATAAAAATATTATTTATATAGACACCTGTATGAATATATAAATATTTTTATAAATATCTGAATAAATATATAAATATTTATGCAGATATCTGTATAATTATATAAATATTTATGCAGATATCTGCATAAATATATAAATATTTATGCAGATATCTGTATAAATATATAAATATTATTCATATAGATATCTGTATAAATATATAAATATTTATATATGTATCTATATAAACATATAAACATTTATATAGATATCTGTATAAATATATAAATCTTTATGTATGTATCTGTGTAAATATGTAAATATTTATATAGGTATCTGTATGAACATATAAATATATACGTATCTGTATAAACATGTAAATATTTTTTAGATATCTGTATAAATATTTAAATATTTATATAGATATATGCACAAATATAAAAATATTTATATAGATACCTGTATAAATATATAAATATTTATATATATTACATATATATAAACATATAATAATATTTCTCATGTTTAACCTGTGTTGCTGCATTCAAGGTATGTTCATACTGGCCTTTCAAATGCAAACTCTTCAAATTATTAGTTAGTGCTTTCCAAATTTGTTCTTTAAAATATTATCCTCTGTATATTTCATATGCAGTTATCAATATTTTTCATGGTTATGTTTTATTCCTCAATTTATATATTTGATTATTGGACCAAGCAGAGTACCTTTGAAATTTTTCTTCATTTAAAAAATATGTATCTTGACTCAGGCTTCTAATCCCAGCACTTTGGGAGACCAAGGCAAGAAGAACACAACGTGAAGAAATCAAGACCATCCTGGCCAATACAGTGAAATCCTGTCTCTACTAAAACTAAAGAAAATAAGCCAGGCATGGTGGCAGCTGGAGGAGTCCCAGTAGGGTGTATTCCCAGCTACCTGGGAGTCTGAGGCAAGACAATCGCTTGAACCCATGAGGCAGAAGTTGCAGGGAGCCAAGATGGTGCCATTGCACCACAGGCTGTGCAACAGAACAAGACTCTATCTAAAAACAATTACATATATAATATATATTATATATATGCATTATATATCATATAATATATTATATCTGTAATATATAATATATAATATCTCATAATATACATAAAAAACATTATGTCATATTATATATTATATATTATCGGTACTATATATTACAAATAACATATATTATATATTATATGACATTATATATTACATATATTATATAATATTTAAATCATATATTATATGATATGTAAATAATATATTATAGGTAATATATTCCATCTATAATAAATAAAATATATGACATATATTACATAACATATCATATAATGTATGATGTATATTATATTATATATGGCATATAATATGTTATATGATATATATTAAGTAATATATGTTATATATTATATAATATTTTATATATATTTTATAACATATGCTACATATTATATAATGTGTGATATATATTATATTGAACATATGACAAATATTTTTGCTAATATTTGATATATAACATATAAAAAATTATATATAACATATAATATATGATATATAGTCCATGTAATGTATGATATATGTAATATATGATACATATTATATATAATATATGATACATAATACATGATATGTATTTTATATGGTATATGAAATATATTATATATGTTATATATTATATATAATATATAATCTTATATTATATATGATTATATTATATATCATATATAAAAATCTTAATATATAATATATATTATATCATAATATATTATCTATAATATATCATAATATATTATATATTATATTATATTATTATGCATAAAGTAATATATCATATACTATTTCATCTAATATATCATATGTATACTATTCTAATTTGTATTATATTATGATATTATATAGTATGTTATATAATATATAATATCTAATATATGATATATTATATATTTGATAGTATCTAATATATTATATTATGTATAGTATATTACATATTATATGTAACATAATACATTTTATATTATATTATATAGTAAATATTATATATTATATAATATGTTATACATATGATATTCTATATTATATAATGTATTATGTATTATACAATATATATTATTTATAATATAATATATATTATACATTATATTATATATAATTACATATATAATTGCATAAATATATATTATTATATATTTGTTATATGTAATAATTATATATTATTACATGTATTATATTGTATATAATATTATCTTATCATTATATATTATATTATACATAATATTTTATATATAATATAAGGATGCAAGGTGTAAAGGAAAATTATATATATGTTATACATATTATTTAAGTTTTATGTATTACATTATATAAATTATATATATATACACTTTTATATATATATGCACACATATATACATATATATTTGTAGGTGCCCTGTTTCCCATTTCATATCTTATTTTAACATGTACAGCATAGTAGTGTGTGGGCTTGAGCTTCAGTTTTTGAAAGAAAACACTGAGCCTTCAATGACATTCCTGTACTTGTAAAAGCACTCCTGACTGCCTGGCAGCAGTTGGACCTCACAGTGTGGATTGTGACTTCACCTTGGAATGTGTATGCCCTATCGCCATGGTGATGGGATTAGGGATCTCCTGCCCTTGGTCCTAAGTGCCACTGCCTGTGTGAGTTTTTCAAAGCTCAGAGCAGGTTGAACTTTTGTGGTTTCATTTTCCCTGATTTTGATTTTTCTCATGTGGAACCTGTGTTGCTGCATTCAAGGTATGTTCATACTGGCCTGTCAAATGCAAACTCTTCAAATTCTTAGTTAGTGCTTTCCAAATATGTTATTTAAAACTTTTTCCTCTGTATTTTCCCTATGCAGTTACAAATATGTTTCATGGTTACGTTTTATTCCTCAATTTATATATTTGATTACTGTACCAAGCAGAGTACCTTTGAAATTTTTCTTCATTTGAAAAATATGTATCTTGGTTCAGGCCTCCAATCCCAGCACTTTGGGTGGCAAATGCAAGAGGATCACAATGTGAGGAGATCAAGACCATCCTGGCCAATACAGTGAAACCCTGTCTCTACTAAAACTAAAAAAAATTAGCCAGGCATGGTGGCAGCTGGAGTAGTCCCAGTATGGTGTAGTCCCAGCTACCAGGGAGGGTGAGGCAGGTCAATCGCTTGAACCCGTGAGGCAGAGGTTGCACTGAGCCAAGATGGTGCCATTGCACCCCAGTCTGTGCAACAGAACAAGACTCTGTCTAAAAACAATTATATATATAATATATAAAATATATATGCATTATATATTATATAATATATTATATCTGTAATATAAATATATATAATATAATATATCATAATATACATAAAAATATTATGTATTATTATATATAAAATATATTATATGTATTACATATTATATACAATATATAATATATGATATATGACATTATATATTACATATAATTTATATTATATATATTATATATAATATATGTGATATGTATCATGTATTTTAATTAATATATAATATGTGTATTATATAATGATCCATAATATATATTTTATTTTATGACATGTATATAATATATATTATATAATATATAAAATATTATATATTATATCTCATATATTAAATATATCTTATATAAAATATATAATATATACATTATATATTATACTTTAAACAAAACATATAATATATTATATAATATTTAAGTTATAAATTATATGATATGTAAATAATACATTATAGGTAATGTATACCGTCTATAATAAATATAATATATTACATATATTATGTAACTTATGATATATATAACATAATATATGATGTATATTATATGATATATGGTATATAATATGATATATGATATATATTATATAATATATGCTATATATTATATAATATATTTTATATATTTTATAACCTATGCTACATATTATATCATGTATGATATATATTACATTGAACATATGACATATATTATTGATAATATATGATATATAACATATAATATATGACATATAACATATAATATATGATATTTATTACAAATAATGTATGATATATGTAATATACGATACAAATTATATATATGATATATAATACATAATATATATTATATATGATATATGATATACATTATATATGTTATATATTATATAATATATAATATTATATAATATATGACAATATTATATATTGTGAAAAATATCTTAATACATAGTATACATTACATCATAATTTATTATATATAATATATCATAATATATTATACATAACTTATAATATATTTTATAATACATAATATTATTATACATAATGTAATATATTACATATTTAATCTTATATATATCATATATAATATTAGAATATATATTATATTATGATATTTTTTATAATATGTCTCATAATATATAATATTTAATATATAATATAGTATACATTTTATGATATCTTATATATTATATATTATGTATAATATATTACATATTATATGTAATATATAGTGCATTATATATTATATTATATAGTAAATATTATATATTATATAATATGTTGTATGTGATATTCTATATTATATCATATATTCTATATTATATATATTCTATATTATTACATTATATATTATTATATATATAATTGTATAATTATATATATAATTATATATGATGTTGTATGTAAAAATTATATATTATTACTTGTATTATATTGTATCTAATAATAACATAACATTATATATTATATTATACATAATATATTACATATAATATAAGGATGCAGGATGTAAAAGAAAATTATATGTATGCTATATATATTACAAAATTTATATATATTACGTTTTATAAATTATATATTTATATATACACAAACATATATATATATTTGTGGGTGCCCTATTTCCCATCTCATAACTTATTTTAAGAAGTGCAGGGTAGTAATATGTGGGCTTGGGATTAGTCTTTTAAACAAAACACTGGGACTTCAGTGACATTCCTGTACATGTAAAAGCACTGCTGACTGCCTGGCAGCAGTTGGACCTGACAATGTGGATTGTGCCTTCACCCTGGAATGTGTATGCACTATCACCGTGGTGATTTGATTAGGGATCTCCTGCCCTTGGTCCTAAGTGCCACTGTCTTTGATGAGTTATACAAAGCTTAGAGCAGATTGAACCTTTGTGGTTTCATTTTCCATGATTTTGATTTTTCTCTTGTTGAACCTGTGTTGCTGCATTCAAGGTATTTTCATATTGACCTGTCAAATGCAAACTCTTCAGATTATTAGTTAGTGCTTTGCAAATATGTTATTTAAAATATTATCCTCTGTATTTTACATATGCTGTTATCAATAGGTTTCATGGTTATATTTTATTCCTCAATTTATATATTTGATTATTGGACCAAGCAGAGTACCTTTGAAATTTTTCTTCATTTAAAATATATGTATCTTGGCTCAGGCCTCTAATCCCAGCAATTTGGGAGGCCAAGGCAAGAGGATCACAACGTGAGGAGATAAAGACCATCCTGGCCAATACAGTGGAATCCTGTCTCTACTAAAACTAAAAAAAATTAGCCAGGCATGGTGGCAGCTGGAGTAGTCCCAGAATGGTATAGTCCCAGCTACCTGGGAGGCTGAGGCAGGACAATCGCTTGAACCCATGAGGCAGAGTTAGCAGTGAGTCAAGATGGTGCCATTACACCATAGTCTGGGCAAAAGAAGAAGACTCTGTCTAAAAACAATTATATATGTAATATAAATTATATATGTAATATAACTATATATGTTATATATAATATATTATACTTGTTATATGTAATATATATAATATATAATATGTCATAATTCATAATGTATATATTATATATTATGTCATATTGTATACAGTACATATTATATGTAATATATATATCACATATAATATATAATATATATATCACATATAATATATAATATATATAATGTGACATAATATATTACATATAACACATATAATATGTTTTATATATAATATATATAACATATATTATATGTTATATAATATATGTAACATATATATTCTATAATATATAATATGATGTATATTATATAATGAAATATAATATGTATTACATTTTATGACATTTAAAAAATATACATTATATTATATATGTTATATATTATAAATATTATATATTAATTATATAATATATAAAATATATGAGAAATATATTATATATAATATGTATTAAATAAAATTTATAATATATTGTATAATATGGATATTTGTATATTATATGATATGTAAAGAATATATTTTAGGTAACATATACCATATATAATAAATATAAAATATGAAATATATTATGTAATATACGATATATATAATATTATGTATGAAGTATATGATATGATATATGGTATATAATGTGATATATGCTATATGTCATATGATATATGCTATATATTGTATAATATATGATATACATTATATAGTATATTCTATATATTATACAATATCTGATATATAATATATAAAATATGATATATACTATTGACAATAAATGATATATAACATATAATATATGGTACATATTATATATAACATATAATATATATAATTTGTGATACATATTATATACCAAATATGATATATAATATACGACATATATTATATAATATATGTTATATATTATATAATATATGTTATATATTATATATAATAGATGATATACATTATAAATTTTATCAATTATATGTAATTTTATAATATTCTATTATATATGATTATATTGTATATTATATAAGCTATATCTTAATATATAATATGTATTATAACATGATATATCATATATTATATTGTATTATTACTATTGATAATATATGTTGTATATAATCTAATATATGTCATATATAATATTCTAATATATATTATATTAAGCTATAATATAAAATATGATATAAAATATCTAGTATATAATATATTATATAATATATAACATTGAATATAATGTATAATATGTATAATATATTACATATTACATGTAACATGTAATACATTATATATTACATTATATATTAGATATATATTATATAATATATTATACTTATAATATCATATATTATATAATATACCATATATTATACATTATACATTATATATTATTATGTTATATATAATTATATAATTATACGTATAATTACATGTTATGTTATATATAATTATATGATATTATATGTATTATATTGTATATCATAATTATATATTATTTTACATTATATTATACATAATATATTATATATAATGTGAGGATGCAGTATGTAAAAGAAATTATATATATGTTATAGTTATTACATATGTTATATATGTTCCATTATAGATAATTATATATATATATACACATATGTATGTATATGTATATTCGCGGTGCCCTATTTCCCATCTCATAACTTATTTTAAGAAATACAGCAAGGTAATGTGTGGGCTTGGGATTCAGTTTTTGAAACAAAGAGTGAGCCTTCAATGATCTTCTGGTACATGTAAAACACTCCTGTCTGCCTGGCAGTAGTTTGACCTCACAATGTGGATTGTGCCTTCACCCTGGAATATTTATGCCCTATCGCCATTGTGGTGGGATTAGGGAGCTCCTGCCCTTGGTCCTAAGAGCCACTGTCTGTGATTTTTTCAAAGGTTAGAGCAGACTGAAGTTTTGTGTTTTCATTTTCCCTGATTTTGATTTTTCTTATGGGGAACCTGTGTTTCTTCATTCCAGCTATGTTCATACTGGCCTGTCTAATGCAAACTCTCCAAATTACTAGTTAGTGCTTTCTAAATATGTTATTTAAAAAATTCTCCTCTGTATTTTCCATATTCAGTTATCGATAGGTTTCATGGTCATTTTTTATTGCTCAATTTATACATTTGATTATTGTACCAAGCAGAGTTCCTTTGAAATTTTTCTTCATTTAAAAAATATGTCTCTTTCTTCAGGCCTCTAATACCAGCATTTTGGGAGGCCAAGGCAAGAGGATCACAAGGTCAGCAGATCAAGACCTACCTGTCCAACAGAATGAAAACCTGTGTCTACTAAACAAAAAAACTTAGCCAGGTATGCTGGCAGCTGGTGTACTCCCAGTGTGGTGTAGTCCTAGCTACCCGGGAGACTGAGGCAGGACAATCGCTTGAACCCGTGAGGCAGAGTTTGCAGTGAGCCATGCTGGCGCCTTTGCACTCCAGCCTGTGCAACAGAACAAAACTCCTTCTAAAAACTATCATTTTTACTAATAATTATTACATAGAATATATAATATGTAATATATATAATATGACATAATATATATTACATATTATATATTAGTTATAAAATATATATAATATGTTATATATTATATAAAATATATTATATGTATAATATATAATATAATATATATTATATATATTATATATTATAGAAAATATATTATACGTTATACATATTTTATAAAATATATTATATATATTATATATATATTACATAATATATAAAATATATATTATATGATATATATAATATATCATATATTATATAATATATAATATATAAGATGTATATTATATATTGAACAATAATATATAATATATTTTGTGACATGTATAGAATATATATTATATACTATCTATTATATATAATATTTTATATATGTTGCTAAATAAATACATAATTAATAAAATATATCAATATATTATATATAATATATTTTAAATAAAATATATAATACAGAATACAGTCAATAAATCATATATTATATGATATGTAAACAATATCTTATAGGTAATATATACCAAATATAATAAATATACCATACGACATATATTATATAATATATGATAAATATAATACAATGTATGATGTATGATATATGATATATGGTATATAATATGATATATGATATATATTATGTAAGATATGTTATATATTATATAATATATGCTATTTAGTATATAACATATGCTATACATTTTATAATGTATGATATATAATACATAACTTATGATATATATTATTGATAATATATTACATATAACATATAATAAATGAAATGTAACATAAAATATATGATGTATATTACATACAATATATGATATATATAATATATGTTACATATTTAATATATGATATATAATATAATGTACATGAAATATCAAAATATACCAAATATGTAATATATACTGTACATAAAGTATCAAAGAATGCAAAATATGTATTATATGCTGTACATAAAATATCAAAATGTATGCAAAATGTGTATCACATACAGTACATAAAATATCAAAGTACATAACCTATGTATTATATACTGTACATAAAATATGAAAAACTATGCAAAACATGTATTATATACTGTAGATGAAATATCAAAAACTATGCAAAATATGTATTATATGCAGTATATAAAATATCAAAGTACCCAAAATATGTATTATAGACTGTACATAAAACATCAAAGTACGCAAAATATGTATTACACACTGTAGATGAAATATCGAAGTACGCAAAATATGTATTTTACACTGTACATAAAATATGAAAGTACGCAAAATATGTATTATAGACTGTAGATATAATACCAAAGTAAGCAAAATATGTATTTTACTCTGTAGATAAAATATCAAACTATGCAAAATATGTATTATACACTCCAGATAAAATATCATATTTCACAAAATATGTATTATACACTGTAGATAAAATATCAAACTACGCAAAGTATGTATTATAGTCTGTAGATAAAATATCAAAGCACCTAAAATATGTACTATACACAGTACATAAAATATCAAACTAAGCAAAATATGTATTTTACACTGCACATAAAATATCAAACTATGAAAACATGTACTATACACAGTACATAATATATCAAATTATGCAAAATATGTATTATACACTGTATATAAAATATCAAAGTATGCAAAATATGTATTATGTACTGTACATAAAATATCAAAGTGCCCCCAATATGGATTATGTACTCTACATATAATATCAAAATACCCCAAATATATAGTATATACTGTACATAAAATATCAAAGAACACTAAAGATATATTATATGCTGTACATGAAATATCAAAGTACCCCACACATGTATTATATACTGTACATAAAATATCATAGTACCCCAAATATGGATTATATACTGTAGATAATATATCAAAATACTCCAAATACGTATTATATACAATACATGAAATATCAAAGAACCACAAATATGTCTTACATAATGAACAGAATATATCAAAGTATCCCAAATATCTCTTACATACTGTACAAAAGTATCAAAGTGAACCAAATATGTATTATATACTGTACATAAAATATCAAAGTGAAAGAAATATGTATTATAAACCATACATAAAATATCAAAATACACCAAATATGTTTTTAATACTGTTCATAAAATATCAAACTACACCAAATAAGTATTATATACTGTTAATAAAATATCAAAGTACACAAAATATGTATTATAGGCTGTACATAAAATATCAGAGTACACCAAATATATATTTTATTCTGTACATAAAATATCAAAGTACCCAAAATATATATTAAACAATGTACATGAAATATAAAAGTACCCCAAATATGTATTATATACCATACATACAATATCAAAGTACGAAAAATATATATTATATACTGTATATAAAATATTAAACTACACCAAATATATATAATATACTTTACATAAAAACAGTACCAGAAATATGTGTTATATACTGTACATAAAATATCAAAGCACCCCAAATATGTATTATATACTGTACATAAATCCTCAATGGGAAACAAATATATATTTTATACTGTACATACAATATCAAAGTACACCAAATATAAATTATATACTGTACATAAAACATCAAACTACACCAAATATGAATTATATACTGTACATAAAATATAAAAGTACAGGAAATATGTATTATATACTGTTCATAAAATATCAAAGTACACCAAATATGTATTATATACTGTACATAAAATTTTAAAATACCCCTAAAATGTATTATATACTGCTCATAAAATACTAAGCACAGCAAATATGTATTCTATACTGTACACAAAATATCAAAGTACACCAAATATCTATTATAGACTGTGCATAAAATAAAAAGTACACCAAATATGTATTATATATTGTAAATAAAATTTGAAATTACACTGAATATGTATTATATACTAAACATAAAATATCAAAGTACACAGAATATGTGTTATTTACGGTACAAAAAATATCAAATCATGCCAAATATATGTTATATACCGTACATAAATTATCAAATTACACTAAATATATATTATGTACTGTACATAAAATATCAAAGTACACCTAATGTATATTACATACTTACATAAAATATCAAAGTACACCAAATATATATTATATAGTGTACATAAAATATCAAATTACACCAAATGTATGTTATATACTGTACACAATATATAAAAGTACACCAAATATAAATTATATACTGTACATAAAATATCAAAGTACAGCACTATATACTATATACTGTACATAAAATACCAAAATACATCAAATATATATAATATACAGTACATAAGCTATCAAACTGCACCAAATATAGATTATATACTGTATATAAAATATCAAAGTACAATAAATATATATTATATACTGTGCATAAAATATCATATTGCACCAAATATATAATATACTGTACTTAAAATATCAAAATACAGCATATATATAATATACTGTACATAAAACATAAAAGTACACCAAATGTACATTATATACTGTACATAATTGATCAAACTACACCAAATATAAATTATATACGGTACATGAAATATCAAAGTACAACAAATATATACTATATTCTGTTCTTAAAACATCAAAATACATCAAATATATATTATAAACTGTTCAGAAAATATAAATTAACACCAAATATTGATTATACACTGTACATAAAATATCAAAGTTCAATAAATATAGATTATATACAGTATATTATATATCAAAGTACACCAAATATGTATTATATACTGTACATAAACTATCAAACTACACCAAATATATATTATATACAGTACATAAAATATCACAGTACACCAAATATATATTATAAACTTTATGTAAAATATAAAAGTACACCAAATATATATTATATACTGTTCATAAAATAAGAAAGTAACCCAAATATATATTATATACTGTACATAAAATATCAAAGGGCACCAAATATATATGAAATACTGTTTATGAAATATAAAAGAACCCCAAATATGTATTATATACTGTACATAATATATCAAAGGACCCCAAATATGTATTATATACTGTACATAAAATATCAAAGTATGCGAAATATGTATTATATACTGTACTTAAAATATCAAAGTAACCCAAATTTATATTATATACTGTACATAAAATATCAAAGTACATCAAATATATATGAAATACTGTGTATGAAATATCAAAGTACACAAAATATGTATTATATACTGTACATAAAATATCAAAGTACCCCAAACATATATTATATACTGTACATAAAATATCAAAGTACACCAAATGTATATGAAATACAGTTTATGAAATATAAAAGAACCCCAAATATGTATTTTATACTGTACATAGTATATCAAAGTACCCCAAATATGTATTATATACTGTACATAAAATATCAAAGTACCCCAAATATGTATTATATACGGTATATAAAATAACAAAATAACCAAAATAAATATTACATGCTGTAAATAAGAAATCAAAGTACCCAAAATATGTATTATATACAGTACATAAAATATCAAAGCAACCAAAATATATATTATATATTGTATATAAAATAACAAAGTACACCAAATATATAAAATACATATATGAAATATCAAAGCACCCCAAATATGTATTATATACTACATAATATATCAAACTACATCAAATATGTATTATACACTCTACATAAAATATCAAAGTACCCCAAATATATATTAAATACTGTATATGAAATATCAAACTACCCCAAATATGTGTTATATACTCTTCATAAAATGTCACAGTAACCCAAGTATATATTATATACTGTACATAAAATATCAAAGTACACCAAATATATATGAAATACTGCATATGAAATATCAAAGTACCCCAAATATGTAATATATACTGTACATAATACGTCAATGTACCCCAAAAATCTATTATATACCGTACATAAAATATCAAAGTACACCAAATATGTATTATACACTGTATATAAACAAAAGTAACCCAAATAAATATTACATACTGTACATAAGAAATCAAAGTACCACAAACATGTATTATATACTGAACATAAAATATAAAAGTACCCCAAATATATATTATATACAGTAGATACAATATCATAGTACCCAAATGTGTATTATATACTGTACATAAAATATCAAAGTAACCCTAATATGTATTATGTAATGTACATAAAATATCAAAATACCCCAAATATGTATTATACATAGTAGATACAATACCAATGTACCCAAATGTGTATTATGTACTGTACCTAAAATATCAAAGTACCCCAGATATGTATTATATACTGTACATAAAATATCAAAGTACCCCAAATATGTATTATTTACAGTAGATACAATATCAAAGTACCAAAATGTGTATTATATACTGTACATAAAATATCAAAGTAACCCAAATATGTATTATATACTGAACATAAAAGATCAAAGTACCCCAAGTATGTATTATATACTGTACATAAAATATCAAAGTACCCCAAATATGTATTATATACTCTAGATAAATTTTCAAAGAGAAACAGATACGTATTTTGCACTGTACATAAAATATCAAGTGAAACAAATATGCATTTTATACTGTACATAAAATATCAAAGTACCACAAATATGTGTTATATACTGCATATAAAATAATAAAGTAACCCAAATAAAAATTATATACTGTACGTAAGTAATCAACATACCCCAAATATGTATTATCTACTGTATATGAAATATCAAAATACCCCAAATATATATTATATACAGTAGATAAAATATCAAAGTACCCTAATGTGTACTATATACTGTACATAACATATCAAAGTAACCCAAATACGTATTATATACTGTACATAAAATATCACAGTACCAAAAGTATGTATTATATAATGCACATAAAATAACAAAGTACCCCAAATATGTATTATGTACTCTAAATAAAATATCAAACTAATTCAAATGTGTATTATATACTGTACATAAAATATCAAAGTACCCCAAATATGTATTATATTCTGTACATAAAATATCAAAGTACCACAAATATGTATTATATGCTGTACATAAGATATCAAAATACACAAAGTATGAATTATATAGTGTACATAAAATATGAAATTATCCCAAATATGTATTATATACTGTAGATAAATTATCAAAGAGAAACAGATGTGTATTTTATACTGTACTTAAAATATCAAAGTGAAATAAATATGCATTTTATACTGTAGATAAAATATCAAAGTACACCAAATAGGTATTATATACTGTACATAAAATATTAAAGTAAACCTAATATGTATTATATGCTGTACATAAAATATCAAAACACAGCAAATAGGTATTTAATACTGTAAATGAATTATCAAAGTACACCAAATTTGTATTATATACTGTATGCAAAATATCAAAGTACCCCAAACATATATTATATACTGTACATAAAATATCAAAGTCCCCCAAATATATATTAAATACTGTATATGAAATATCAAAGTACCCCAAATATGTATTATATTCTGTACATAAAATATCAAAGTACCACAAATATGTATTATATACTGTACATAAGATATCAAAATACACAAAGTATGAATTATATAGTGTACATAAAATATGAAATTATCCCAAATATGTATTATATACTGTAGATAAATTATCAAAGAGAAACAGATGTGTATTTTATACTGTACTTAAAATATCAAAGTGAAATAAATATGCATTTTATACTGTAGATAAAATATCAAAGTACACCAAATAGGTATTATATACTGTACATAAAATATTAAAGTAAACCTAATATGTATTATATGCTGTACATAAAATATCAAAACACAGCAAATAGGTATTTAATACTGTAAATGAATTATCAAAGTACACCAAATTTGTATTATATACTGTATGCAAAATATCAAAGTACCCCAAACATATATTATATACTGTACATAAAATATCAAAGTCCCCCAAATATATATTAAATACTGTATATGAAATATCAAAGTACCCCAAATATGTATTATATACTGTACATAAAATATCAAAGTACCACAAATATGTGTTATATACTGCATATAAAATAATAAAGTAACCCAAATAAAAATTATATACTGTACGTAAGTAATCAACATACCCCAAATATGTATTATCTACTGTATATGAAATATCAAAATACCCCAAATATATATTATATACAGTAGATAAAATATCAAAGTACCCTAATGTGTACTATATACTGTACATAACATATCAAAGTAACCCAAATACGTATTATATACTGTACATAAAATATCACAGTACCAAAAGTATGTATTATATAATGCACATAAAATAACAAAGTACCCCAAATATGTATTATGTACTCTAAATAAAATATCAAACTAATTCAAATGTGTATTATATACTGTACATAAAATATCAAAGTACCCCAAATATGTATTATATTCTGTACATAAAATATCAAAGTACCACAAATATGTATTATATGCTGTACATAAGATATCAAAATACACAAAGTATGAATTATATAGTGTACATAAAATATGAAATTATCCCAAATATGTATTATATACTGTAGATAAATTATCAAAGAGAAACAGATGTGTATTTTATACTGTACTTAAAATATCAAAGTGAAATAAATATGCATTTTATACTGTAGATAAAATATCAAAGTACACCAAATAGGTATTATATACTGTACATAAAATATTAAAGTAAACCTAATATGTATTATATGCTGTACATAAAATATCAAAACACAGCAAATAGGTATTTAATACTGTAAATGAATTATCAAAGTACACCAAATTTGTATTATATACTGTATGCAAAATATCAAAGTACCCCAAACATATATTATATACTGTACATAAAATATCAAAGTCCCCCAAATATATATTAAATACTGTATATGAAATATCAAAGTACCCCAAATATGTATTATATTCTGTACATAAAATATCAAAGTACCACAAATATGTATTATATACTGTACATAAGATATCAAAATACACAAAGTATGAATTATATAGTGTACATAAAATATGAAATTATCCCAAATATGTATTATATACTGTAGATAAATTATCAAAGAGAAACAGATGTGTATTTTATACTGTACTTAAAATATCAAAGTGAAATAAATATGCATTTTATACTGTAGATAAAATATCAAAGTACACCAAATAGGTATTATATACTGTACATAAAATATTAAAGTAAACCTAATATGTATTATATGCTGTACATAAAATATCAAAACACAGCAAATAGGTATTTAATACTGTAAATGAATTATCAAAGTACACCAAATTTGTATTATATACTGTATGCAAAATATCAAAGTACCCCAAACATATATTATATACTGTACATAAAATATCAAAGTCCCCCAAATATATATTAAATACTGTATATGAAATATCAAAGTACCCCAAATATGTATTATATACTGTACATAAAATATCAAAGTACCACAAATATGTGTTATATACTGCATATAAAATAATAAAGTAACCCAAATAAAAATTATATACTGTACGTAAGTAATCAACATACCCCAAATATGTATTATCTACTGTATATGAAATATCAAAATACCCCAAATATATATTATATACAGTAGATAAAATATCAAAGTACCCTAATGTGTACTATATACTGTACATAACATATCAAAGTAACCCAAATACGTATTATATACTGTACATAAAATATCACAGTACCAAAAGTATGTATTATATAATGCACATAAAATAACAAAGTACCCCAAATATGTATTATGTACTCTAAATAAAATATCAAACTAATTCAAATGTGTATTATATACTGTACATAAAATATCAAAGTACCCCAAATATGTATTATATTCTGTACATAAAATATCAAAGTACCACAAATATGTATTATATGCTGTACATAAGATATCAAAATACACAAAGTATGAATTATATAGTGTACATAAAATATGAAATTATCCCAAATATGTATTATATACTGTAGATAAATTATCAAAGAGAAACAGATGTGTATTTTATACTGTACTTAAAATATCAAAGTGAAATAAATATGCATTTTATACTGTAGATAAAATATCAAAGTACACCAAATAGGTATTATATACTGTACATAAAATATTAAAGTAAACCTAATATGTATTATATGCTGTACATAAAATATCAAAACACAGCAAATAGGTATTTAATACTGTAAATGAATTATCAAAGTACACCAAATTTGTATTATATACTGTATGCAAAATATCAAAGTACCCCAAACATATATTATATACTGTACATAAAATATCAAAGTTCCCCAAATATATATTAAATACTGTATATGAAATATCAAAGTACCCCAAATATGTATTATATACTGTTCATAAAATATCAAAGAAACCCAAATATATATTATATACTGTACATAAAATATCAAAGTACACCAAATATATATGAAATGTGTACATGAAATATCAAGGTACCCCAAATATGTATTATATACTGTACATAATATATCAAAGTACCCCAAATATGTATTGTATACTGTTCATAAAATATCAAAGTAACCCAAATATATATTATATACTGTACATAAAATATCAAAGTACACCAAATATATATGAAATACTGCATATGAAATATCAAAGTACCCAAAATATGTATTGTATACCGTACATAATATATCAAAGTACCCCAAATATGTATTATATACTGTACATAAAATATCAAATTTCCCCAAATGTATTTTATATACTGTACATAAAATATCAAAGTAACCAAAATATATATTATAAACTGTACATAAAATATGAAAGTACACCAAATATATATGAAATACTGTATATGAAATATCAAAGTACCCCAAATATGTATTATATACTGTACATAATATATCCAAGTACCCCAAATATGTATTATATACAGTAGAAACAATATCAAAGTACCCAAATGTGTATTATATACAGTACATAAAATATCAAATACCCCAAATATGTATTATATACCCTACATAAAATATGAAAGTACCCCAAATATATATTATATACAGGAGATACAGTACCAAAGTACACAAATGTGTATTATATACTGTACATAAAATATCAAAGTAACCCAAATCTATATTATATAGTTTACATAAAATATCAAAGTACCCCAAGTATGTATTATATACTGTACATAAAATATCAAAGTAAACCAAATATGTATTATATACAGTAGATACAATATAAAAGTACTCAAATGTGTATTATATACTGTATATAAAATATCTAACTACCCCAAAGATGTATTATATTCTGTACATAAAATACCAAAGTACCCCAAATATATATTATATACAGTTGATACAATATCAAAGTACCCATATGTGTATTATATACTGTACATAACATATCAAGGTAACCCAAATATGAATTATATACTGTACATAAAATATCAAAGTACCCGACGTATGTATTACATACTGTATATAAAATATCAAAGTATCCCTGGTATGTATTATATACAGTAGATACAATATCAAAGTACCCAAATGTGTTTTATATACTGTACATAAAATATCAAATTACCCCTCATATGTGTTATATACTGTATATAAAATACCAAAGTACCCAAAATATATATTATGTACAGTCAATACAATATCAAAGTACCCAAATGTGTATTATATAGTGTACATAACATATCAAGGTAACCCAAATATGTATTACATACTGTACATAAAATATCAAAGTACCCCAAGTATGTATTATATACTCTTCATAAAATATCAAAATAACACAAATATATATTATATACTGTACATAAAATATCAAAGTACACCAAATATATATGAAATACTGTTTATGAAATATCAAAGTACCCCAAATATGTGTTATATACTGTACTTAATAGATCACAGTAACAAAAATATGTATTATATACTCTACATAAAATATCAAAATACCCCATATATGTGTTATATACTGTATATAAAATAACAAAGTAACCCAAATAAATATTACATACTGTACATAAGAAATCAAAGTACCCCAAATATGTATTATATAATGTACATATAATATCAAAGTAAACTAAATATATATTATATACAGTGGATACAGTATCAAAGTACCCAAATGTGAATTATAAACAGTACATAACATATCAAATTAACCCAAATCTGCATTATATACTCTACATAAAATATAAAAGTACCCCAAGTATGTATTATATACTGTACATAAAATATCAAATTTCCCTAACTATGTATTATATATAGTAGATACAATATCAAAGTACCCAAATGTTTATTATATACTCTACATAAAATATCAAAGTACCCCAAATATGTATTATATACTGTACATAAATTATCAAAGTACACCAAATATGTATTATATGCTGTATATAAAATATCAAAGTACCCCAAATATTTATTATATACTGCAGATAAATTATCAAAGACAAACAGATATGTATTTTATACTGTACATAAAATATGAAGATGAAACAAATATGCATTTTATACTGTAGATAAAATATCAAACTACACCAAATACGTATAATATACTGTACATAAAATATTTAAAAAACCTAATATGTATTAAATGCAGTACATAAAATATCAAAGTACACAAAATGTGTATCATATACTGTACATGAATTATCAAAGTACACCAAATATGTATTATATACTATACATGAAATATCAAAGTACCCCAAACTTATATAGTGTACATAAAATATCAAAGTACCCCAAATATATATTAAATACGGTATATGAAATATAAAGGACAACAAGTATGTATTATATACGGCCCATAAAATATCAAAGTAACCCAAATATATATGAAATACTGTATCTGAAATATCAAAGTACCCCAAATATGTGTTATATACTGTACATAATATATCAAAGTACCCCAAATATATATTATATACTGTACATAAAATATCAAATTACCCCAAATATGTATTATATGCTGTACATAAAATGTCAAAGTAACCCAAATTTATATTATATACTGTATATAAAATATCAAAATACACCAAATATATGAAACACTGCAGATGAAATATCAAAGTACCCCAAATATGTATTATATACCGTACATAAAATATCAAAGTAAACCAAGTATGTGTTACATACTGTACCTAAAGTATCAAAGTACCACAATCATGTATTATATACAGTAGATACAATATCAAAGTACCCAAATGTGTATTATATACCATACATAACTTATCAAAGTAACCCAAATATGTATTACATACTGTACAAAAAAATATCAAAGTACCCCAAATATGCATTATATAGTGCACAGAAAACATCAAAGTACCCCAAATATGTATTATATACTGTAGATAAATTATTAAAGAGAAACAGATATGTATTTTATACTGTTCATAAAATATCAAAGTGAAACAAATATGCATTTTATTCTGTAGATAAAATATCAAAGTACTCCAAATATGTATTATATACTGTACATAAAATACTAAAGTAAACCTAATATGTATTATATGCTGTACATAAAATATCAAAGTAGAGCAAATATGTATTATATACTGTACATGAATTATCAAAGTACACCAAATACGTATTATATACTGTACTTAAAATATCAAAGTACCCCAAACATACATTATATACTGTATATAAAATATCAAAGTACCCAAAATATATATTAAATACTCTATATGACATATCAAATTACCCCAAATATGTATTATATTCTATTCATAAAATATCAAAGTAACCCTATTATATATTATATACTGTACATAATATATCAAAGTACACCAAATATATATTAAATACTGTATATGAAATATCAAAGTATCCAAAATATGAATTGTATACTGTTCATAAAATATCAAAGTAACCCAAATATATATTACATACTGTACATAAAATATCAAAGAACACTGAATGTATATGAAATACTGTATATGAAATATCAAAGTACCCCAAATATGTATTATATACTGCACATAATATATAAAGTACCCCAATATGTATTATATACTGTACATAAAATATCAAAGTACTCCAAATATATATTAAATATCATATATGAAATATTAAAATACCACAAATATGTATTATATACTGTTCATAAACTATCAAAGTAACCCAAATACATATTATATACTGGACATAAAATATCAAAGTACAATACATATATATGAAATAGTGTATATGAAATATGAAAGTACCACAAATATGTATTATATACTGTACTTAATATAGAACAGTACCCGAAATAAGTATTATATGCTGTTCACAAAATATCAAAGTACCCTAAATATGAATTATGTACTGCATATAAATTAACAAAGTAACGTAAATAAATATTACATACTGTACATAAGAAATCAAAGTAACCCAAATATGTATTATATACTGTATATAAAATATCAAATTACCCCAAATATATATTACATACAGTAGATACAATATCAAAGTACCAAAACGTGTCTTAGATACAGTACATAACATATCAAAGTAACCCGAATATGCATTATATACTCTTCATAAAATATCAAAGTACCAGAAGTATGTATTATATACTGTACATAAAATATCAAAGTACCCCTAATATGTATTATATACTTAACTTAATATATCAAAGTACCCCAAATATGTATTATATACTGTACATAAAATATCAAACTACTCCAAATATGTATTATATACTGTGTATAAAATATCAAAGTAACCCAAATATATATTATGTACTGTACATAAAATATCTAAGTACCCCAAATATGGATTATATACAGTAGATACAATACAAAGTACCCAAATGTGTATTATGTACTGTACATAAAATATCAAATTACACCAAATATGTATTATGTACTGTACATAAAATATCAAAGTACCCCAAATACGCTTTATATAGTGTACATTAGATATCAAAGTACCCCAAATATGTATTATGTACTGTAGATAAATTATCAAAGAGAAACAGATATGTACTTTATACTGTACATAAAATATCAAAGTGAAATAAATATGCATTTTATACTGTAGATAAAATAACAAAGTACACCAAATATGTATTATATACTGGACATAAAATATTAAAATGAGCCTAGTATATATTATATACTGTAAATAAAATATCGAAGTACCCCAATTATGTATTATATACTGTACATAAAATATCATCGTACCCCAAATATGTATTATATACTGTGTATAAAATATCAAAGTAACCCAAATATATATTAAATACTGTATATGAAATATCAAAGTAGCCCAAATATGTGTTATATACTGTACTTAATATATCAAAGTACCACAAATATGTATTATAAACATTATATAAAATATCAAAGTACCCCAAATATGTAGTATATACTCTATCTAAAATAACAAAGTTACCCAAATGAATATTACATACTGTACATAAGAAATCAAATTACTCAAAATATATATTATATACTATACATAAAATATCAAAGTAACCCAAATATATATTATATACAGGAGATACAATATCAAAGTACCCAAATGTGTATTATATACAGTACATAACATATCAAAGTAACCCAAATATGTATTATATACTGTACATAAAATATCAAAGTACACCCAATATGTATTATAAACTGTATATAAAATAACAAAGTAACCCAAATAAATATTACATACTGTACATAAGAAATCAAAGTACCCAAAATATGTATTATCTAGAGTACATAAAATATCAAAGTACCCCAAGTATGTATTATACACTGTACGTAAAATATCAAAGTACCCCAAATATGTATTATAAACAATAGATACAATATCAAAGTACCCAAATATATATTATATACTGTACATAAAATTTCAAAGTACCACAAATATGTATTATATGCTGTACGTAAAATATCAAAGTACCCCAAATATATATTATATACAGTAGATACAATATCAAAGTATCAAAATGTGTATTACATACTGTAAATAAAATATCAAAGAAACCCATATATGTACTATATACTGTACATAAAATATCGAAGTACTCCAAATATTTATTATATACTGTACATTAAATATCAAAGTAACCCAAATATGTATTATTTACTGTTCATAAAATATCAAAGTAACCCAAATACCTATTATGTACTGTATATATAATATCAAAGTATAATAATTGTATATGAAATAATTTTTATGAAATATCAAAGTACCCCAAAGATGTATTATACACTGAACTTAATATATCAAAGTACCCCAAATATGTATTATATACTGAACATAAAATATCAAAGTACCCCAAATATGTTTTATATACTGTACGTAAAATAACAAAATAACCCAAATAAATATTACATACTGCACATAAGAAATCAAAGTACCCCAAATATGTATTATATACTGTACGTAAAATATCAAAGTACCCCAAATATAAATTATATACTGTAGGTACAATATCAAAGTACCCAAATGTGTATTATATACTGTACATTACATATCAAAGTACCCCAAATATGTATTATATACTCTACATAAAATATGAAAGTACCCCAAATATGTATTACATACTGCACATAAAATATCAAAGTACCCCAAATATGTATTACATACTGTACATAAAATATCAAAGTACCCTCATGTGTATTATATACTGTACATAATATATCAAAGTACCCCAAATATGTATTATATACTGTACATTAAATATCAAATTTACCCAAACATATATTATATACTGTACATAAAATATCAAAGTACCCCAAATATATATGAAATACTGTATATGAAATATCAAAGTACCACAAATATGTGCTATATACTGTATATAATGTCAAAGTACCCAAAATATGTATTATATACCTTGCATAAAATATCAAAATATCCCAAATATATATTATATACAGTATATAGGATATCAAAGTACCCAAATGTGTATTATATACTGTACATAAAATATCAAAGTAACCCAAATATGTATTATATACTGTACATAAAATATCAAAGTACCCCAGTTATGTATTATATACTGTAGATAAAACATCAGAATACCCCAATTATGTATTATACACAGTAGATACAATATCAAAGTACCCAAATGTGTATTATATACTGTACATAAAATATCAAAGTAACCCACATATGTATTTTATACTGTACATTAAATAACAAAGTACCCCAAGTATGTATTATATACTGTACATAAAATATCAAAGTACCCCAAATATGCATTTTATATACTAGATACAACCTCAAAGTGCCCAAATGTGTATTATATACAGTAAATACAATGTGAACGTACCCAAAGGTGTATTATATATTGTACATAAAATATCAAAGTACCCCAAATATATATTATATACTGTACATAAAATATCAAAGTACCCCAAATATATGCTAAATACTTTATATGAAATATCAAAGTACCCCAAATATGTATTATATACTGTTCATAAAAATATCAAAGTAACCCAAATACATATTATATACTGTACATAAAATATCAAAGTACACCAAATATATATGAAATACTGTATATGAAATATCAAAGTACCCAACTATGTACTATATACTGTACTTAATAGATCAAAGTAACCCAAATATGTATTACATACTGTAAATGAAATATCAAAGTATCCCAAATATGTATTATATTCTGTAGATAAATTATCAAAGAGAAACACATATGAATTTTATACTGTACGTAAAATATCAAAGTACCCCAAATATGTATTATATTCTGTACATAAATTGTCAAAGAGAAACAGATATGTATTTTATACTGTTCAAAAAATATCAAAGTGAAACAAATATGCATTTTATACTGTAGATAAAATATCAAAGTACAATGAATATGTATTATATACTGTACATAAAGTATCAAGGTATACCTAATATGTATTTTATACTATAAATAAAATATCCAAGTACCCCAAATATGTCTTTTATATTGTACAAAAAATATTAAATTATACCTAATATGTACTATACACTGTACATAAAATATCAAAGTACCTTATGTATGTATTAGAGTACATAAAATATCAAAGTACCCCAAATATGTATTATATACAGTAGATACAATATCAAAGTACCCAAAGGTGTATTATATACTGTACATAAAATATCAAAGTAACCAAAATATGTATTATATACTGTACATTAAACATGAAAGAACTCCAAGTATGTATTATATAATGAACATAAAATAACAAGGTAACCCAAATATGTAGTATATACAGTAGATACAATATCAAAATACCCAAATATGGATTATATACTGTACATAAAATATTCAAATAGCCCAAATATGTATTATATACTGTACACAAAATATCAAAGTACCCCAAATATATATTATATACAGTAGATACAATATAAAAGTACCCAATTGTGTATTATATACTGTACATAAAATATCAAAGTAACCCAAATATATATTACATACTGTACATAAAATATCAAAGTACCAAAAGTATGTATTATATACTGTACATAAAATATCAAAGTACCCCAAATATGCATTATATATTGTATGTAAAATATCACTGTACCCCAAACATGAATTATATACTGTAGATAAATTATCACAGAGAAACAGATATGTACTTTATACTGTACATAACATATCAACGTGAAACAAATATGCAGTTTATACTTTAGATAAAATATCAAAGTACACCAAATATGTATTATATACTGTACATAAAACATTAAACTAAACCTAATATGTATTATATGCTGTACATAAAATATCAAAGAAAACCAAATATGTATTATTTACTGTGCATGAATTATCAAATTACAACAATTATGTATTATATACTGTACATAAAATATCAAAGTACCCCAAATATATTATATACTGTATATGAAATATCAAATTACCCCAAATATATATTAGTGTATATGAAATATCAAAGTACCCCAAATATATATTATATACTGTACATAAAATGTCAAAATAGCCCAAATATGTATTATATACTGTACATAAAATATCAAAGTACTCCAAATATGTATTATATACTGTATATAAAATAACAAGGTAACCCAAATAAATATTACATACTGTACATAAGAAATCAAAGTACCCCAAATATATATTACATACTGTACATAAAATATCAAAGAAACCAAAATATATATTATATACGGAACATAAAATAACAAAGTACACCAAATATATATTAAATACTTTATATGAAATATAAAAGTACCCCTAATATATATTATATACTGTACATAATATATAAAAGTACCCCAATTATGTATTATATACTGTACATAAAATACCAAAGTACCCCAAATATGTATTATATACAGTAGATACAACATCAAAGTACCCAAATGTGTATTATATACTGTGCATAAAATATCAAAGTACCCGAAATATGTATTATATACTGTACATAAAATATCAAAGTACCCAAAATATGTATTATATACTGTACATAAAATATCAAAGTACCCCAAGTATGCATTATATAGTGTACATAAAATATCAAAGTAACCCATATATGTATTATATACCATAGTTAAATTATCAAAGAGAAAGTGATATATATTTTATACTGTACATGAAATATCAAAGTGAAACAAATATGCTTTTTACACTGTAGATAAAATATCAAAGTACACCAATTATGTATTATATACAGTACATGAATTATCAAAGTGCACCAAATATGTATTATATACTGTACATAAAATATCAAAGTACCCCAAACATATATTATATACTGTACATAAAATGTCAAAATACCCCAAATATATATTAAATACTGTATATGAAATCTCAAAGTACCCCAAATATGTATTATATACTGTTCATAACATACAAAGTAACCCAAATATATATTATATACTGTACATAAAATATCAAAGTACACCAAATATACATGAAATACTTTATAAGAAATATCAAAGGACCCCAAATATGTATTATATACTGTACATAATATATCAATGTATCCCAAATATTTATTATATACTCTACATAAAATATCAAAGTACCCAAATATATATGAAATACTTCATATGAAATATCAAAGTACCCCAAATATGTATTATATACTGTTTATAAAATATCAAAGTAACCTAAATCCATATTATATACTGTACATAAAATATCAAAGTACACCAAATATATATGTAATACTGTATATGAAATATCAAAGTACCACAAATATGTATTATATACTGTACAGAAGATATCAAAGTACTCCTAATATGTGTTATATACTGTATGTGAAATAAAAAAGTAACGAAAATAAATATTACATACTGTACATAAGAAATCAAAGTACCCCAAATATGTACTATATACTGTACATAAAATATCAAAGTACCCCAAATATATATTATATACAGTAGATACAATATCAAAGTACCCAAATGTGTATTATATACAGTACATAACATATGAAAGTACCCCAAATATGTATTATATACTGTACCTAAAATATCAAGGTACTCCAAGTATGTATTACATACTCTACATAAAATATCAAAGTACTCCAAATATGTATTATATACTGTACATAAAATATCAAAGTACACCAAATATGCATTATGTATTGTACATAAAATATCAAAGTACCCAAAATATATATTATATACTGTAGATAAATTATCAAAGAGAACCACATATGTATTTTATACTGTACATAACATATCAAAGTGAAACAAATATGCATTTTATACTGTAGATAAAATATCAAAGTACACCAAGTATGTTTTATATACTGTACATAAAATATTAAAGTAAACATAATAGGTATTATATGCTGTACATAAATTATCAAAGTACACCAAATATGTATTATATACTGTACATGAATTATCAAAGTACACCAAATATGTACTATATAGTGTACATTATTATGTACTGTATATAAAACATCAATGTACAACAAATATGTGTTATATCCTACACATAAATTATCAAAGGACACGAAACCTAAACTATAAACTATACACAAATTATCAAACTGCAAAAAAATATTTATTATACACTGTACATAAAATATCAAGGTACACCAAATGCATATTATATACTGCACATAACAAATAAGCACACAGACTATGTATTATATACCTTACATATAATATCAAAGCAGACAAAATATATATTATATACTGTACATAAAATATCAAAGGACACCAAATATACATTATATAGTGAGCATAAAATATCTAAGTACTGCAAATATATACTAAGTAGTGTACATAAAGTTTCAAAATACAATAAATATATACTATATACTGTACATAAAATATCAAAGCACACATATATATTATATACCGAACAAAAAATATCAAAGTACACCAAAAATATATTCTTTACTGTACTTATAAAAATCATAGTACACCAAATATATTATATACTGTACATAAAATATCAAAGTATACCTAATATTATATACTGTACATAAAATAACAAAGTACATCAAATATAGATTATATAGTGGATATAAAGTAACAAATTACACCAAATATATATTATATAGTGTATATAAAATAAAAAAGTAGAGCACATATATATTATATACTGTACATAAGATATGAATGTACACCATTTATAATATTCTCTACATAAAATATCAAAGTACACAAAATGTATTATATACTGTACATAAAATTTCAAAGTACACAAAATGTATTATATACTGTACATAAAATTTCAAAGTACACAAAATGTATTATATACTATACATAAAATTTCAAAGTACACCAAATCTATATTATATATGTACATAATATAAAAAAATACAAAAAATATATGTTGTATATATCAAAGGACACCCAATATATATGATATACTACACATAAAATATCAAAATACAACAAATACGTATTATATACTCTACGTAATATATCAAAGTACACCATATGCATTATATACTGTACATAAAATATCATAGTACATGAAATATAATACACACTGTACAAAAAGTATCAAAGTACACCAAATATATATTATATACTGTACATAAAATATCAAAGTACAAATATATATTAAATACTGTACCTAAAATATCAAAGTACTCCAAATATATATTATATTCTGTACATAAAACTTCAAAGTACAAAAATATATATTATATACTGCACACAAAACATCAAAGTATACCTAATGAATATTATATACTGTAAGTAAAATGTCAAACTACACCACATATATATTTTATAGTGTACATACAGTATCAAAGTACACAAAATATATACCATATACTGTACATAAAATATCAAATTATGCCAAATGTATATTGTATAGTGTACAAAAAATATCAAAGTATACCAAATATATATTATATACTGTACATAAAATATGAAACTACAACAAATGTATATTATATACTGTACATAAAATATTAAAGTACACAAAATATATATTATATACTGTATGTAAAATTTCAAAGTACACCAAATATATGTTATATTCTGTATATAAGATATCAAAGTACACCAAATATGTATTACATATTGTACATAAAATATCAAAGTACACACAATATATATTATATAGTGTACATAAAATATCACAGTACACCAAATATATGTTGTATACTGCACGTAAAATATCAATGTACACTAAGTATATATTATATACTCTACATAAAATAATAAAGTACACCATATATTATATACTGTAAATAAAATATGAAAGTACACCAAATATATTATACACTGTACATAAAATTTCAAAGTACACTAAAAATATGTTTTATACTGTACATAAAATATCAAAGAACACCTATATATTATATACTGTACCTAAAATATCAATGTACCCCAACTATGTATTATATGCTTTTCTTAAAATATCAAAATACACCAATGATATATTATATACTGTACATAAATATCACAGTACTCCAAATATATTTGATATACTGCAAATAAAGTACCAAAATACACCAAATATGTATTATACACTGCACATAATATATCAAAGTACACCTAATGAGCATTATATACTGTACATAAAATATTAAAGTACACCAAATATATATTATATAGTGTACACAAAGTATAAAAGTACACCAAATATATGTTATACACTGTAAATAAAATATGAAAGCACAGCAAATTTATATTATATACTGTACATAAAATATGAAAGTACACCATATTTTTTATACTGTACATAAAAGATCAAAATGCACAAAATATATTATATACTGTACATAATATTTCAAAGTACACCAAACATATATATACTGTACATTAAGTATCAAAGGAAACCAAATATATTGTATACTGTACATAAAATCTCAATGTACTCCAAATGTGTATTATATAATGTACATAAAATACCACAGTACACGAAATATATTTTATATACTGCACATAAAATATCTAAGTACACCAAATATATATTATATACTGTACATAAGATATCAAAGTACACCAAATGTATGTTATATACTCTACATAAAATATCAAAGTACACCAAATATATATTATATACTGTACATAAAATATCAAAGTATACTAAATATATATTTTATACTGTACATAATATGTCAAAGTATGCCAAATATATATTACATACACTAAATAAAATATCAAACTACACAAAACATATATTATGTACTGTACATAAAATATCAATGTACTCAAAATATATTATATACTGTACATAAAATATAAAAGTACACCAAATGTTTTCTATATGGTACATAAAATTTCAATGTATACCAAATATATATTATATACTGCAGATAAAATATAAAAGTACACAAAATATATATTATATACTGTACATAAAACATAAAAGTACACCAAATATATATTATACACTGTACATCAAATATGGAAGTACACCAAATATATATTATCTGCTGTACATAAAATATCACAGTATACCATATATATTATACACACTACATAAAATATCACATTACTCCAAATATATGTTATACACTGTACATAAAATATCAAAGTACCCCAAATATATATTGTATGCTGTACATAAATTATCAAAGTAAACCAATTACATATTATATACTGTACATAAAATATCAAAGTACACCATATATATTATATACTGTACATAAAATATCATAGTACACCCAATATATTATATGCTGTAAATAAAATACCAAAGTACACGAAATATGTACTATATACTGTACATAAAATATCAAAGTACACCAAATGAATATTATATACTGTACATAAAATATCAAAGTACAACAAATATATATTATATACCCTACTTAAAACATCACGGTACACCAAATATGTTTTATATAATGCACATAAATTATCAAAGTACACTAAAAATATATTATACACTGCACATAAAATATCAAAGTACACCAAATGTACGTTATATACTGTACAGAAAATATCAATGTACACCAAATATATGTTTTATACTGCAGATAAAATATCAATGTACACCAAATATATATTGTATACTGTACATAAAATATCAAAGTACCCCAAATATATATTATATTCTATACATATTATATCCAACTACAACAAATCTACATTATATACTGTACATAAAACATCTAAGTACAACAAATATGTTTTATATACTGTACATAATATATCACAGTATACCAAAGACTTATTATATACTTTACATAAAATATCTCTGTACAGCATACATATCTTATATGCGGTACATAATATATCAAAGTACACCAAATATATATTATATACTGTACATAAAATATCAAAGTATCGCTAATATATATTTCATACTGTAAATAAAATATCAAAGTAAACCAAATATGTATCATATATGGTACATAAAATATCAAAGTAAACCAAATATATATTATGTACTGTACATAAAATATCAAAGAACACCAAATATATATTATATACTGCACATAAAATATGAAAGTACACCATATATATTATGTACTGAACATAAAATATCAAAGTTCACCAAATATGTATTATGTATTGTACATAAAACATCAAAGTACACCAAATATATATTATGTACTGTGCAAACAATATCAAAGTACACCAAATACATATTTTGTAGTGTACATAAAATATAAGAGTACACCAAATATGTATTATATGCTGTACATAAAATATCAAAGTACACAAAATATATGTTATATATTGTACATAAAATATGAAAGTACACAAAATATATATTATATAATACATAAAATACAAAATACACAAAATATATATTATATATTGTACATAAAATTTCAAAGTAAAATACAGAAAATATGTATTATATATTGTACATAAAATATCAAAGTACACAAAATATATATTATGTATTGTACTTAAAATATCAAAAATAACAGGAAATATATGTTATCTGTTGTACATAAAATATCAAAGTATATAAAATATATATTATATATTGAACATAAAATGTCAAAGAACACATAATATATATCATAATTTTTACATAAATTATCAAATTTCACAAAATATATATCATATATTGCACATAAAATATCAAAGTACACAAAATATATATTATATATTTTACATAAAATGCCAAAATACACAAAATATGTACGATATATTGCACATAAAATATCAAAGTACACAAAATATATATTATATATTTTACATAAGATGCCAAAGTACACAAAATATGTATGATATATTGCACATAAAATATCAACCTACACAACATATATATTATATATTGTACATAACATATCAAAGTACACATAATACATATCATATACTGTACATAAAATATCAATGTACACAAAATATATATAACATATTGTACATAAAATATCAAAGTTCTCAAAATATATATCATATATTGTACATTTAATATCAAAGTACACAAAATATATATTATATATTGTCCATAAAATATCAAAGTACACAAAGTATATGTTATATATTGTACATAAAATATGAAAGAACACAAAATATATATCATATATTGTACATAAAATATCAAATTACACAAAATATATATTATGTAATGTTCATAAAATATCAATTACACAAAATATATACTATATATTGCACTTAAAATATCAAAGTACACAAAATGTGTATAATATATTGCACATAAAATATCAAAAAAATTACACAATATATATATTATATATTGTACATAAAACATGAAATTACACTAAATATATATTGTATATTGTACATAATATATCAAATTAACGTTCACAAAATATATATAATATATTGTACACAAAATATCAAAGTTCACAAAATACGTGATATATATTGTACATAAAATATCAAAAAGTACACGAAATATATGTTATATATTGTACACAAAACACCAAAATACACAAAATATATGTTATATATTATACGTAAAATATCAAAGTACATAAAATATATATTACATATTGTACATAAAATTTCAAAGAATACCAAATATGTATTATGTATTGTACATAAAATATCAGAGTGCACAAAATATATATTATATACTGTACATAAAATATGAAAGTACACAAAATATGCATTATGTGTTGTCCATAAAATATCAAAATACACAAAATATATGTCACATATTGTACATAAAATATCAAAGTGCACAAAATATATATCATATATTCTACATAAAATATCAAAGTACACAAAATATATATGATATATTGTACATAAGCTATCAAATTTCACAAAATATAATTCATATATTCTACAAAAAATATCAACCTACACAAAATATATACGATACATTGTACATAAAATATCAAAGTATACAAAATATATGGCATATATTTTATATAAAATATCAAAGTACACAAAATATATGTCACATATTGTACATAAAATATCAAATTACACAAAATATATACCATTTATTGTACATAAAATATCAAAGTACACAAAATATATATTATATATTTTACATAAAATATCAAAGTACACAAAATATATGTCATATATTATACATAAAATATGAGAGTACATAAAATATATATCATAAAATGTATATAAAATATCAAACTACACAAAATATATTTCATATATTGTACATAAATTGTGAAAATACAAAAAATATATATTATATATTGTACATAAAATATCAAAGTACACAAAATATGTATTATATATTGTACATAAAATATCAAAGTTCACAAAATATATATTATATATTGTACATAAAATATCAAAGTATGCAAAATATATATTACATATTGGACATAAAGTATCAAAGGAATCTAAATATATATTATATATTCTACATAAAATAGCAAATTGCACATAATATATATTATAGATTGCACATAAAATATCCAAGTACACAAAATATTACATGTTGTAAATAAAAAATGAAACTACACAAAATATATGTCATATATTGTACACAAAAAGTCAAAGTAAACAAAATATGTGTCACATATTGTATATAAAATATCAAAGTACACAAAATATATGTTAAATATTGTACATATAATATCAAAGTAAAGTACAAAAAATACATATTATATATTGTGCATAACAAACTACAGAAAATATATATTATATATTTCACATAAAATATCAACCTACACAATATACATATTATATATTGTACATAAAATATCAAAGAATAGAAAATATATATCGTATATTGTACATAAAACATCAAAGTACACAAAATATATATTATATATTGTATATAAAATATGAAAGTACACAAAATATATATCATATATTGTACATTAAATATCAAAGTGCACAAAATATATATTATATATTGTACATAATATATCAAAGAACACAAATTATATATATTTTACATAAAATATGAAACTACAGAAAATATATATCAAATATTGTACACAAAATATCAAAATACACAAAGTATGTATCATATATTGTAGATAAAATATCAAAGTACACAAAATATATATTATATATTGCACATAAAATATCAAATTACACAAAATATGTATTATATATTGCACATAAATTATCAAAGTACACAAAATATATATTATGTATTGTACAAAAAAATCAAAGAACACAAAATATATATTATATATTGTACATAAAATATGAAAGTACACAAAATATGCAGTATATATTGTACATAAAATATCTATGTACACAAAATATATCTTATATATTGCACATAAAATTTCAAAGTACACTATATATATTATATGTTTTATATAAAAAATCAAAGTACACAAAATATATAATAAATAGCACTTAAAATATCAAAAAGTACAGAAATTATATGTTATATATTGTACATAAAATATCTAATTTCATAAAATGTATATCATATATTGTCCATAAAATATCAAAGTACACAAAATATATATTATGTATTGTACATAAAATTTCAAAGTATAGAAATAATATATTATGTATTGTGCATAAAATAACAAAGAACACAAAATATATACCATATATTGTACATAGAATATCAAATTAGAGAAAATATATGTCATTTATTCTACATAAAATATCAAAGTACACAAAATATATGTTATATATTGCACATAAAATACCAAAATACAGAAGATATATGTTATATATTGTACATAAAATACAAAAGTAAACAAAATATTTATGTACTGGACATAAAATATCAAAGTAAACAAAATACATATTATGTATTGTACATAAAATATCAAAGTACACAAAAGATATATTATATATTGTACATAAAAAATGTACAAATAATATATATTATGTATTGTACATAATATTTCAAAGTACACAAAATATATATCATGTATTGTACATAAAATATCAAAGTACACAAAATATATATATATTGTACATAAAATACCAAAGTACACAGTATAGATTTTATATATTGCACATAAGATATCAAAGTTCACAAAATATATTTCATATCTTCTAGATAAAATATCATAGTACACAAAATATACATCATACATTGTACATAAAATATCAATGTACAGAAAATATATGGCATATATTGTATACAAAATATCAAAGTACAGAAAATATATATCATATATTGTACATAAAATATCAAAGTACAAAAAATATATATCATATATTGTACATAAAATATCAAAGTACACAAAATATATATTATATATTGTACATAAAATATCAAAATACACAAAGTATATATCATATATTGTACATAAAATATCAAAGCATACAAAATATATATCATATAATGTACATAAAATATCAAACTACACAAAATATATATTATATTTTGAACATAAATTGTCAAACACAAAATATATAGTATATATTGTACATAAAATATCAAAGTACACATAATATATATTATATATTGTACATAAAACATCAAAGTACACAAAATATATATTTTATATTGTACATAAAATATCAAATTACACAAAATATATATTATATGTTGGACATAAAATATCAAAGCACACAAACTATATATTATATATTGGACATAAAATATCAAAGGACACAAATATATACGATATATTGTACATAAAAGAGGATATTATACAAAGTATACATTATATATTGCACATAAAATATCAAAGTACACAGAATATATATTATATATGGTACATAAAATACGAAACTACACAAAATATATATGATATATTGACACAAAATATCAAAGTACACAAAATATGTATCATATATTGTACATAAAATATCAAAGTACACAAAATATATATAATATAGTACATAAAATATCAAAGTACAAAAAATATATATTATATATTGAACATAAAATACCAAATTACATAGAATATGTATCATATATTACACATAAAATATCAACCTACAAAACATATATATATTATATATTGTACATAAAATATCAAAGAACACAAAATTTATATCATATATTGTACATAAAATATCAAAGTACACAAAATACATATTATATATTGTAAATAAAATATCAAAGTACACAAAGTATACATTATATATTATACATAAAATATCAAAGAACACAAAATATATATCATGTATTGTACATAAAATATCAAATTACACAAAATATATATCATATATTGTACATAAAATATCAAAGTAAGCAAAATATATATTATATATTGCACATAAAATATCAAATTACACAAAATATATATTATATATTGCAAATAAAATATCAAAGTACACAAAATATATATTATGTATTGTCCATAAAATATCAAAGAACACAAAATATATGTTATGTATTGTCCATAAAATATGCACATTCAGAAAATATGCATTATATATTGTACCCAAAATAACGTACACATAATTTATGTTATATATTGCACATAAAATATCAAAGTACACAAAATATATATAATATATTGTACATAAAATATCAAAGTACACAAAATATATATTAAATATTGTACAAAAAATATCCAAATATACAAAATATATATTATATGTTGTACATAAAATATCAAAAAGTACAAAAAATATTTGTTATATATTCCACATAAAATATCAAATTACACAAAACATATGTTATATATGGTACATAAAATATCAAAGTACACAAAATATATGTTATATATTGCACATAAAATATCAAAGTACAGAAAATATATGTTATATATTGTACATAAACTATCAAACTACACAAAATACATATCATGTATTGTACATAAAATATCAAAGTACAAAAATATATATTATGTATTGTACATAAAATATCAAAGTACACAAAATATATATTGTACATAAAAAATCCAAGTACAAAAAATATACATTATGTATTGTACATAAAATATCACAGTACACAATATATATCATATATTGTACATAAAATATCAAACTACACAAAATATATTTCATATATTGTACATAAAATATCAAAGTACACAAAATATATATCATATGTTGTAAATAAGATATCATGGTACATAAAATATATTTCATATGTTCTACATAAAATATCAAAGTACACAAAATATATATCATATATTGTACATAAATTATCGAAGTACACAAAATATATGGCATATACTGTATATAAATTATCAAAGTGCACAAAATATATATCATACATTGTACATAAAATATCAAAGTACACAATATATGTCATATATTGTACATAAAATATCAACGTACACAAAATATATATCATATATTTTACATAAACTATTCAAAAAGTATGGAAAATTCATGTTGTATATTGTTCATAAAAAGTCTAAGTACACAAAATATATATCATTCATTCTCCAAAAAACATCAAAGCACACAAAATATACAGTTTATAAGTTACATAAAATATCAAAGTATAGAAAATATATATTATATATTGTACATAAAATATGAAACTACACAAAATATATATGATATATTGTACACAATATATCAAAGTACACAAAATATGTATCATATATTGTACATAAAATATCAAACTACACAAAATATATATTATATATTCTACATAAAATATCAAAGTACAAAAAATATATATTATATATTGTACAAAAAATATAAAAGTACACAAATATGTATTATATATTGCACATAAAATATCAACCTACACAATATATATATAATATATTGTACATAAAATATGAAAGAACACAAATTATATATCACATATTGTACAAAAAATATCAAAGTACACAAAATATATATTATATATTTTACATAAAATATCAAAGTACACAAAATATATATCATATATTGTACATAAAATATCAAAGTACACAAAATATATATCATATATTGTACATAAAATATCAAAGTATAAAAATTATATATTATATTTTGTACATAAAATATCAAAGTACAGAAAATATATATTATATATTGTAAATAAAATATGAAACTACACAAAATATATATCATCTATTGTATATAAAATATCAAAGTACACAAAATATATATTGTAAATTGTACATAAAATATCAAAGTACACAAAATATAAATTATTGTACATAAAATATCAAACACAAAATATATATCATATATTGTACATGAAATATCAAATTACCCAAAATATATATCATATATTGTACATAAAATATCAAAGTACACAAAATATTTATTATATATTATACATTTATCAAAGAAGACACAAAATATACCATATATTTTACATAGAATATCAAATTACATGAAATTTATGTCATTTATTGTACATAGAATATGAAATACACAAAATATATACCATATATTGTATATAAAATATCAAATCACACAAAATATATATCACATATTTTACATAAACTATCAAAGTACACAAAGAATACATTACATATTGTATATATAGTATCAAATTACACAAAATATATATTCTATATTGTACATAAAATAAAGGCTGCAAAATATATATTATATATTTGCATTAAAATATCAAAGTAATTTATTGTATTATATATTGTACATAAAATATGAAAGTACACAATATAAGCATTATATATAAAACATAAAATATCAAAGTATACAAAATATGTGTTATATATTGCACATAAAATATCAAAGCAAAGTACAGAACGTATATATTATATATTGTACATTACATATCAAAGTACACAAACTATATATTCTATATTGCACATAAAACATCAAAGTAAAGTTCACAAAATATATATTATGTATTGTACATGAACTATCAAAAAGTACAGAAAATATATATTATGTATTGTACATAAAATATCTAAGTACACAAAACGTATATCATATATTCTCCAAAAAATATCAAAGTACACAAAATATACGGTTTATATGGTACACAAAATATCAAAGTACACAAAACATATATTATATATTGTACATAAAATATGAAACTACACAAAATATATATAATATATTGTACACAAAATATCAAGGTACACAAAATATGTATATTTTGTACATAAAATATCAAAGTACACAAAATATATATTATATATTGAACATAAAATATCAAAGCACAAAAAATATATATTATATATTGTACAAAAAATACGAAAGTACACAAAATATGTATTATATATTGCACATAAAATATCAACCTACACAATATATATATTATATATTGTACATAAAATATAAAAGAACACAAATTAAATATCATATATTTTACAAAAAATATGAAAGTACACAAAATATATATTATACATTCTACATAAAATATCAAAGTAGATAAAATATATATCATATATTGTACATTAAATATCAAAGTACACAAAATATATGTCATATATTGTACATAAAACATAAAAGTACAAAAACTACATATTTTATATTGTACATAAAATATCAACTTACAGAAAATATATATTATACACTGTACATGAAATATGAAACTACACAAATTATATATCATATATTGTACATAAAATATCGACATACAGAAAATATATATTATATATTGTACATAAAATATGAAACTACACAAAATATATATCATATAATTTACATAAAATATCAAACTACACAAAATATATATTATATATCGTACATAAAAGATGAAATCACACAAAATATATATTATATATTGCACATAAAATATCAAAATAAAGTACACAAAATATTTATTTTGTATTGTGCATAAAATATGAAATTACACAAAATAACATATATTTTATATAAAATATCAAAGTACACAAAATATGTATGATATATTCTACATAAAATATCAAAGTACACAAAATATATATTATATATTCTACATAAAATATGAAAGTACGCGAAATATATATTGTACATAAAATATCAAAGTACACAAAATATGTATTATGTGTTGTATATAAAATATCAAATTACAAAAATATATATTATATATTGTACATAAAATATCAAAGGACACAAAATATATTCTATATTCTGTAATTAAAATGTCAAAGTACACAAAACATATATTATATATTCTACATAAAATATCAAATTACACAAAATAAATATAAATTGTAGATAAAATATCAAAGTTCACAAAATATATATTATGTATTGTACATAAAATATCAAAGTACACAAAATATATATAGTACATAAAATATCAAGTACACAATGTTTGTATTATATATTGTACTTAAAATATCAAAGTACACAAATTATATATCATGTATTGTACATAAAATATCAAAGTACACAAATATATATCATATATTGAACATTAAACCTCAAAGTACACATAATATATATCATATATTGTACATACAATATCAAAATACACAAAATATATCACATATTGTATGTAAAATATCAAAGTACAGCAAATATATATCATATATTGTACATAATATATCAAACTACACAAAATGTTTATCATATATTGTACATAAAATATCAAAGTACACAAAATATATATTATATATTGTACATAAAATATCAAAGAACACAAAATATGTACTACATATTGGCCATAAAATATCAAAGTACACAAAATATATTTTATATATTATTCACAAAAAATCAAAATAAACAAAATATATATTATATATTGTACATAAAACTTCAAAGTACACAAAATATATATTATATATTGTACATAAATTATAAAAGTACAGGAAATATATATTATATATTTTATATAAAATATCAAAGTACACAAAATATATATCACATATTGTACATAAAATATCAAAGTACACAAATTATATATTATATAGTACACAGATTATCAAAAAGTACACATAATATATGTTTTATATTGTACATATAATATCAAAGTACCCAAAATATATCTTATATATTGTACATAAAATATCAACGTACACAAATTATATATTTTATATTGTACATGAAATATCAAAGTTCACAAAACATATATCATATATTGTACAAAAAATATCAAAGTACACAAAACATATATCACATAATCACATATTGTAGATAAAATATCAAAGTACACACAATATGTATCATATATTATACATAATATTTGAAACTACACAAATTATATATCATATATTGTACATAAAATATCAAATTGCACGAAATACACATTTTATATTGTACATAAAATACCAAAATACACAAAATATATATCACATAATTTACATAAAATAACAAAGTACACAAAATATATATTATATATTGTACATAAATTATCAAAAAGTATGCAGTATTTATGTTTTATATTGTACATAAAATATCAAAGTACCCAAAATACATGTTATATATTGTACATAAAATATCAAAGTACACAAAATATATGTTATATATTGCACATAAAATATCAAAGTACACAAAATATATACTATATTTTGTAAATAAAAAAGTACAGAAAATATGTATTATATATTGTACATAAAATATCAAAGTACACGAAATAAATATAATAAATTGTACATAAAATATCAAAGTTCACAAAATATATATTACGCATTGTACATAAAATATCAAATTACAGAAAATATATATATTGTATATAAAATATCAAGTTCACAAAATATATATTATATATAGAACTTAAAATATCAAAGTACACAAATTATATATCATATATTTTACATAAAATATCAAAGTACACAAAGTATATATTATATACTCTACATAAAATATCAAAGTACACATAATATATATTATATACTGTACACAAAATATCAAAATTAACAAAATATATATGATATATTGTTCATAAAATATCAAAGTACAGAAAATATATATCCTATATTTCACATAAAATATCAAAGTACACAAAATATATATTATATTGTACATAAAATATCAAAGTACAAAAAATATTACATATTGTACATATAATATCAAAAACTACACAAAATATATGGCACATATTGTACATAAAATATCAAAGTACACAAAATATATCCTATTTATTGTACATAAAATATCAATGTACACAAAATATATCTTATATATTGTACAAAAATATCAAAGTATACAAAATATGTCTTGTATATTGTACATAAAACATCAAAGTTCACAAAATATATCTTACAGATTCTACATAAAATATCAAAGAAAAGAAAATATAACTTTTATATTGTACATAAAATATCAAAGTACACAAAATATATCCTATATATAGTACATAAAGTGTCAAAGGACCCAAAATATATCTTATATATTGCACATAAAATATCAGAGTTCACAAAATAAATCTTATATATTGTACATAAAATATCAAAGTACACAAAATATATATCATATATTGCACATAAAATATAAAATAACACAAAATATATATCATAATTTGCACATAAAATATCAAAGTACACAATATATGTATTACATATTGTACAAAAAATATAAAATATGTAAAATATATATCTTATATTGTACATAAAATATCAAAATACACAAAATATGTATTATATATTCGCCATAAAATATCAAATCACACGAAAATAATACTATATATTGTACATAATATACCAAATTAGACAAAATATATATTATATATGGTACATGAAATATCAAAGTAAACAAAATTTATATTATATATTGGCCATAAAATATCAAACTACACAAAATATATATTATATATTGTACGTAAAACATCAAAGTACACAAAACATGTATTATGTATTGCACGTAAAATATAAAAGTACACAAAATATATATTATATATTGTACATACAATATGAAAGTAAACAAAATAAATATCGTATATTGTAAAAAAATATCAAAGTTCACAAAATATGTATCATATATTGTACATAAAATATCAGTTGACAAAATATATATTATATGTCGTACATAAAATATCAAAGCAAAGTACACAAAATATATCTTATATATTGTACATAAAACATCAAAATACAAAAAATATATATCATATATTGTACATAAAATATCAAAGTACACAAAATATATATCATATATTGTACATTAAATATCAAAGGACACAAAATATGTATTATATATTGTACATAAAATATCAAAGTACACATAATATATATCAAATATTGTATATAAAATATCAAAGTACACAAAATATATATTATATATTGTACATAAAATATCAAATTACACAAAACACTTATATATTGGCCATAAAGTATCAAAGTACACAAAATATATATTATACATTATACATAATATATCAAAGTACACAAAATATATGTTATATATTGTACATACAATATCAAAGTACACAAAACATATATTATATATTGTACATAAAATATCAAAGTACTCAAAATATATATATTGTTCATAAAATATCAAAGTAAACAAAATATATAATATATACAGTACATAAATACCATAGTACACTAAATATATATCATATATTGTACATAAAATATCAAAGTACACAAAATATATATCATATAGAGTACATAAAATATCAAAATACACAAAATTTGTATCATATATTGTACATAAAATATCAAATTAGACAAAATATATATTGTATAATTTACATAAAATATCAAAGTACACAAAATATGTATTATATATTGTACATGAAATACCAAAATACACAAAATATAGGTTATGTATTGTACATGAAATATCAAGGTACACAAAATATATATAGTATATTGCATATAAAATATGAAAGTACACAAAATATATATCATATATTGTACATAAAATATGAAAATACACAAAATATATGTCATCTATTGAACATAAAATATCAAAGTACAAAAAATATGTATCATATATTGTTCATACAATATCAAAGTACACAAAATATATATTATATATTCTACATAAAATATGAAAGTAAATCACACAGATTATATATGATATATTGTACATAATATATCAAACTACACAAAATATACATTATATATATATATACATGGAATGGAATGAAATGCAATGGAATGGAGTGGAATACAATGGAAGGGAATCTACATGAGAGAAATGGAATGGAAACAAATTTAAAGGAATGGAATGGAACAGAATCTAATCAACTGGAATGGAATGGAATGGAATGGAATATAATCGAATGGAATGGAATTGAATGAAATGGAATGGAAAGGAATGGAACGGAATGGATTGGAATGGAATGGAATGGAATGAAATGGATTGGAATGGAATAAAAAGTAACAGGATGGAATGAAATGGAATGCAACAGAATGAAATGGAATGGAATCAAATCATCCCGAGGGGAATGAAATGGAATGGAATGGAATGGAATCAATCTGAGTGGAATGGAATGGAATGGAATGGAAATAACCCGAGTGGAATAAAATGGAATGCAATGGAATGGAATGGAATGGAATGGAAAGGAATGGAATGGAATAAACCTGAGTGGAATACAATGGAATGGTATGGAATCAACACGAGTGGAAAGGAATGGAAGAAACTGAATGGAATGGAATGGAATCAAATGGAATGGAACGGAATCAACTGGAATGAGATGGAATGGAATGGAATGGAATGGAATGGAATGAAATTAATCCGAGTGGAATGGAATGGATTGGAATGGAATAGATTGGAATGGAGTCAACCACAGTAGAATGGAATGAAATGCAATGGAATGGAATGGAATCAACCCGAGTTGAATGGAATGAAATCGAGTGGAATGGAATGGAGTGGAATGGAATGGAATGGAATCAAATGGAATGGAACGGAATGGAATGGAATGGAATGGAGTGGAAACGAATGCAATCAACTGGAATGGAATGAAATGGAATGGCACGGAATAGAACGAAATGGAATGGAATGGAATCAACCCGAGTGGAATGGAATGGAATGGAGTGGAATGCAATGGAATGGAACGGAATGGAATGGAAAGGAACGGATTGAAATGGAATGCAATGGAATCAACCCGAGTGGAATGGAATGGAATGGAATGGAATGGAATAAAATCATCCCAAGTGGAGTGAAATGGAATGGAATGGAATAGAATGAAATGGAATGGAATGGAATGGAATCAACACGAGTGAAATGGAATGGAAAGGAATGGAATGGAATCAACTGGAATGGAGTGGAAGGGAATGGAATAAACCTGAGTGGAAAACAATGCAATGCAATGGAATGGAATGGAATGGAATAGATTGGAATGCAATGAAATCCACCCCAGTGTAGAGGAAAGGAACGGAATGAAATAGAATGAAACGGAATGCAATGGAATGGAATTAACCCGAGTGGAATGGAATGGAATGGAATAGAATGGCATCAATCCGAGTGCAAAAGAATGTAACGGAATGGAATGGAATGCAATAGAATGTTATCAACCCGAGTGGGAAAGAATGTAATGGAATGGAATGGAATCATCCCGTGTGGAATGGAATGGAATGGAATGGAATGGAATGGAATGGAATGGAATGGAAAAGAATAGAACAGAATGGAAGGGAAGGCAATGGAATCAACATGAGTGTAATGGAATGGAAAGGAATGGAATCACATGGAATGGAATGGAATGGAACGGAATGGAATGGAATGGAATGGAATCAAGACGACTGGAATGGAATCGATTGGATTGTAATGTAATGGAATGGAATGGAACCAACAAGAGAGAAATGGATTGGAAGGGAAATTAACAGAATGGAATGGAATGGAATGGAGAGGAATGGAATGGAATGGAATGGAATGGAATGGAAAGGAATGGAATGGAATGGAATGGAATGGAATAAACCCGAGTGGAATGGAATGGAAAGGAATGGAATAGAACGGAATGGAATGCAATGGAATCAACCCGAATGTAGTGGAAAGGAATGGAATAGAACGGAATGGAATGGAATGGAATCAACCCGAATGTAGTGGAAAGGAATGGAATAGAACGGAATGGAATGGAATGGAATCAACCCGAATGTAGTGGAATAGAACGGAATGGTATGGAATGGAATGGAAAAATCCAGAGCAGAATGGAATGGAATGGAATGGAATGGAATGGAACAGAATGTAATTGAATTAATCCGAATGGAATGGAATGGAATGGAATGGAATGGAATGGAATCGAATGGAATAGAATGGAATTGAATGAACTGGAATGGAATGGAATGGAAGAGAATGGAATTGAATCAAGTGGAATGGAATGGAATGGAAGGGAATGGACTTCAATGGAATCAACCCGAGTACAATGGAATGGATTGGAATGGAATGGAATGGAATGGAATGGAATGGAATGGAAAAGAATGGAATGGAATGGAATGGAAAAGAATGGAATGGAATGAATTGGAATGGAATGGAATGGAATGAAATGGAAGGGAATGGAATGGAATGGAATGGAATGGAATGGAATAGAAGGGAATACAATGAAGTGGAATGGAATGGAATGGTATACAATGGAATTAAATTAACCCGAGTGTAATGCAATGGAATGGAATATAACGGAACCGAAAGGAATACAATTGAATCAACCCGAATGGAATGGAATGGAATGGAATGAAATGGAATAAACCCGAGTGGAATGGAATGGAAAGGAATGGAATAGAACAGAATGGAATGGAATGGAATCAACCCGAGTGTAGTGGAATAGAAAGGAATGGTATGGAATGGCATGGAAAAATCCCGAGTAGAATGGATTGGAATGGAAAGGAATGGAATGGAATGGAATGGAACAGAAAGCAATTGAATTAACCCGAATGGAATGGAATGGAATGGAATGGAAAAGAATGGAATTGAATCAACTGGAATGGAATGGAATGGAATGGAATGGAATGGAATGGAATGGAATGAAATGGAATGGAATGGAATGGAATGGAATAGAACAGAATACAATGAACTGCAAAGGAATGGAGTGGTATACAATGGAATTGAATCAACCAGAGTGTAATGCAATGGAATGGAATATAACGGAACTGAATGGAATGCAATTGAATCAACCCGAATGGAATGGAATGGAATAGAATGGAATGGAATGGAATGGAATAAAATGGAATGGAATGGAATGGAATAAAATGGAATGGAATGGAATGGAATTGAAGCAATCCGAGTGAAATTGAAGGGAATGGAATGGAATGGAATGGAATCAGCACGAGGTGAATGGAATGGATTGAATTGGAGTGGAATGGAAAGGATTGGAATGGAATGGAATAGAATGGAATAGACTGCAATTGAATCAAACCGAGTGGAATGGATTGGAATGGAAAGGAGAGGAATGGAACGTAATGGAATGTAATGGAATACAATGGAATTGAATCAACCCCAGTGGAAAGGAAAGGAATGGAATGGAATGGGATGGAATGGAATGGAATGGAATGGATTAGAATGGTATTGAATCAACTGGAATGGAATGGAATGGAATGGAATTGAATCAACCCGAGCGTAATGGAATGGAACAGAATGCAACGGAATGGAATGGAATGGAATGGGATGGAATTGAATCAATCCAAGGGCAATGGAATGGAATGGAATGGAGTGGAGTGGAATGAAATGGAATGGAATGGAGTGGAATGGAATGGAATGGAGAGGAGTGGAATACAATGGAATTGAATCAACTGGAAAGGAACGGAATGGAATGGAAAGGAAGGGAATGGAACGGAATGGAACGGAATGGAATGGAATGGAATGGAATCAAACAGAGTGGTATGGATTGGAATGGAATGGAATGCAATGGAATGGAATGGAATGGAATGGAATGGAATCGACTGGAAAGGAATGGTATGAAATGGAATGGAATTGAATTGAATCAACACTAGTTGAATGGAATGGAATGGAATGGAATGGAATGGAATGGAATAGAATGGAATTGAATAAACCCAAATGGAATGGAATGGAATGGAATAGAATGGAATTCAATGAACCCGAACGGAATGGAATGGAAGGGAGTGGAATGGAATGGAATGGATTGGAATGGAATGGAATGGAATGGAATGGAATGGAATGGAATGGAAATGAATCAACCCCAGTGGAATGGAATGGAATGGAATGAAATGGAATGGAATGGAATGAAATGGAATAGAATGGAATGGAAAGGAATGCAATAGAATTCAACAAACCCAAGTGGAATGGAAAGGAATGGAATAGAATGGAATGGAATGGAATGGAATGGAATCAACCCGAGGGGAATGTAATGGTATGGTATGGAATGGAATGGAATTGAATGGAATGGAATGGAATAGAATGGAATGGAAAGGAATGCAATGGAATGGAATGAAAAGGAATTTAAAGCAATGGAATGGAATGAAATGGAATGAAATGGAATGGGATGGAATGGAATGAAATGGAATGGGATGGAATGCAATGGAATGGAATGGAATAGAATGCAATCATCCAGAGTGGAATAGAATGCAATGGAATGGAATGGAATGGAATGGAATAAAATCATCCCAAGTGGAGTGTAATGGAATGGAATGGAATAGAATGAAATGGAATGGAATAGAATGGAATCAACACGAGTGAAATGGAATGGAAAGGAATGGAATGGAATCAACTGGAATGGAGTGGAAGGGAATGGAATAAACCTGAGTGGAAAACAATGCAATGCAATGGAATGGAATGGAATGGAATAGATTGGAATGCAATGAAATCCACCCCAGTGTAGAGGAAAGGAACGGAATGAAATAGAATGAAACGTAATGGAATGGAATGGAATTAACCCGAGTGGAATGGAATGGAATGGAATAGAATGGCATCAATCCGAGTGCAAAAGAATGTAACGGAATGGAATGGAATGCAATAGAATGTTATCAACCCGAGTGGGAAAGAATGTAATGGAATGGAATGGAATCATCCCGTGTGGAATGGAATGGAATGGAATGGAATGGAATGGAATGGAATGGAATGGAATGGAAAAGAATAGAACAGAATGGAAGGGAAGGCAATGGAATCAACATGAGTGTAATGGAATGGAAAGGAATGGAATCACATGGAATGGAATGGAACGGAATGGAATGGAATGGAATGGAATCAAGACGACTGGAATGGAATCGATTGGATTGTAATGTAATGGAATGGAATGGAATCAACCAGAGTGAAATGGATTGGAAGGGAAATTAACAGAATGGAATGGAATGGAATGGAGAGAAATGGAATGGAATGGAAGGGAATGGAATGGAATGGAATGGAATGGAAAGGAATGGAATGGAATGGAATGGAATGGAATAAACCCGAGTGGAATGGAATGGAAAGGAATGGAATAGAACGGAATGGAATGGAATGGAATCAACCCGAATGTAGTGGAAAGGAATGGAATGGAATGCAATCAACCCGAATGTAGTGGAATAGAACGGAATGGTATGGAATGGAATGGAAAAATCTCGAGCAGAATGGAATGGAATGGAATGGAATGGAACAGAATGTAATTGAATTAATCCGAATGGAATGGAATGGAATGGAATGGAATGGAATGGAATGGAATGGAATCGAATGGAATAGAATGGAATTGAATGAACTGGAATGGAATGGAATGGAAGAGAATGGAATTGAATCAAGTGGAATGGAATGGAATGGAAGGGAATGGACTTCAATGGAATCAACCCGAGTGGAATGGAATGGAATGGAATGGAATGGAATGGAATGGAATGGAAAAGAATGGAATGGAATGGAATGGAAAAGAATGGAATGGAATGAATTGGAATGGAATGGAATGGAATGAAATGGAAGGGAATGGAATGGAATGGAATAGAAGGGAATACAATGAAGTGGAATGGAATGGAATGGTATACAATGGAATTAAATTAACCCGAGTGTAATGCAATGGAATGGAATATAACGGAACCGAAAGGAATACAATTGAATCAACCCGAATGGAATGGAATGGAATGGAATGGAATAAACCCGAGTGGAATGGAATGGAAAGGAATGGAATAGAACAGAATGGAATGGAATGGAATCAACCCGAGTGTAGTGGAATAGAAAGGAATGGTATGGAATGGCATGGAAAATCCCGAGTAGAATGGATTGGAATGGAAAGGAATGGAATGGAATGGAACAGAAAGCAATTGAATTAACCCGAATGGAATGGAATGGAATGGAATGGAAAAGAATGGAATTGAATCAACTGGAATGGAATGGAATGGAATGGAATGGAATGGAATGGAATGAAATGGAATGGAATGGAATGGAATGGAATAGAACAGAATACAATGAACTGCAAAGGAATGGAGTGGTATACAATGGAATTGAATCAACCAGAGTGTAATGCAATGGAATGGAATATAACGGAACTGAATGGAATGCAATTGAATCAACCCGAATGGAATGGAATGGAATAGAATGGAATGGAATGGAATGGAATAAAATGGAATGGAATGGAATGGAATTGAAGCAATCCGAGTGAAATTGAAGGGAATGGAATGGAATGGAATAGAATCAGCACGAGGTGAATGGAATGGATTGAATTGGAGTGGAATGGAAAGGATTGGATTGGAATGGAATAGAATGGAATAGAATGCAATTGAATCAAACCGAGTGGAATGGATTGGAATGGAAAGGAGAGGAATGGAACGTAATGGAATGTAATGGAATACAATGGAATTGAATCAACCCCAGTGGAAAGGAAAGGAAAGGAATGGAATGGGATGGAATGGAATGGATTAGAATGGTATTGAATCAACTGGAATGGAATGGAATGGAATGGAATTGAATCAACCCGAGCGTAATGGAATGGAACAGAATGCAACGGAATGGAATGGAATGGAATGGGATGGAATTGAATCAATCCAAGGGCAATGGAATGGAATGGAATGGAGTGGAGTGGAATGAAATGGAATGGAATGGAGTGGAATGGAATGGAATGGAGAGGAATGGAATACAATGGAATTGAATCAACTGGAAAGGAACGGAATGGAATGGAATGGAATGGAATGGAATCAAACAGAGTGGTATGGATTGGAATGGAATGGAATGCAATGGAATGGAATGGAATGGAATGGAATCGACTGGAAAGGAATGGTATGAAAAGGAATGGAATTGAATTGAATCAACACTAGTTGAATGGAATGGAATGGGATGGAATTGAATCAATCCAAGGGCAATGGAATGGAATGGAATGGAGTGGAGTGGAATGAAATGGAATGGAATGGAGAGGAATGGAATGGAATGGAATGGAGAGGAATGGAATGGAATGGAATGGAGAGGAATGGAATACAATGGAATTGAATCAACTGGAAAGGAACGGAATGGAATGGAATGGAAGGGAATGGAATGGAATCAAACAGAGTGGTATGGATTGGAATGGAATGGAATGCAATGGAATGGAATGGAATGGAATGGAATCGACTGGAAAGGAATGGTATGAAATGGAATGGAATTGAATTGAATCAACACTAGTGGAATGGAATGGAATGGAATGGAATGGAATGGAATGGAATAGAATGGAATTGAATGAACCCAAATGGAATGGAATGGAATGGAATAGAATGGAATTCAATGAACCCGAACGGAATGGAATGGAATGGAGTGGAATGGAATGGAATGGATTGGAATGGAATGGAATGGAAATGAATCAACCCCAGTGGAATGGAATGGAATGGAATGGAATGGAATGGAATGGAATGGAATGAAATGGAATAGAATGGAATGGAAAGGAATGCAATAGAATTCAATAAACCCAAGTGGAATGGAAAGGAATGGAATAGAATGGAATGGAATGGAATCAACCCGAGGGGAATGTAATGGTATGGTATGGAATGGAATGGAATTGAATGGAATGGAATGGAATAGAATGGAATGGAAAGGAATGCAATGGAATGGAATGAAAAGGAATTTAAAGCAATGGAATGGAATGAAATGGAATGAAATGGAATGGGATGGAATGGAATGAAATGGAATGGGATGGAATGCAATGGAATGGAATGGAATGGAATGAAATGAAATGGAATGGAATGGAATGGAATGAAATGAAATGGAATGGAATTAAATGGAGTGGAATGGAATTAAATGGAGTGGAATGGAATTAAATGGAGTGGAATGGAATGGAATGGACTGCAATGGAATTAAATCGAATGAAATGGAATGGTATGGAATGGAATGGAATGGAATGGAATGAAATGAAATGGAATTGAATGGAATAGTATAGAATAGAATTAACCCAAGTGGAATGGAATGGAATCGAACGTAATGTAATGGAATGGAATAGAATGGAATGGAATGGAATGGAATTATCCCAAGTGGAATGGATTGGAATGGAATGGAATAGAATGGAGTGGAATGGAATGGAACAGAATGTAATTGAATCCACTGGAATGGACTGTAATGGAATGGAATGGAATTGAATCAACCCGAGCGGAATGGAATGGAATGGAATGCAATGGAATGGAATCGAATGGATTAGAATGGTATTGAAGCAACCGGAGTGGAATGGAACAGAATGTAATGGAATGGAATGGAAAGGAATAGAATGCAATGGAATGGAATGGAATAAACCTGAGAGGAATGGAAAGGAAAGGAATGGAAAAGAACGGAATGGAATGGAAAGGAAAGGAATGAACACGAGTGGAGTGGAATGGACTGCAATGGTATGGAATGGAATGGAATGGAATAAACCCGAGTGGAATGCAATGGAATGGAATAGAATGGAATGGAACAGAATGTAATTGAGTCAACCCGATTTGAATGGAATGGAATGGAATGGAATGGAATGGAATGGGAGTAGAATGGAAATGAATGAACTGGAATGGAATTGAATGGTATGGAATAGAATGGAATTGAATGAAGTGGAATGGAATGGAATTGAATAAACCCGAGTAGAATGGAATCGAATGGAGTGGAATTGATTGGAATGGAATGGAATGGAATGGGAAGAAAAGGAATGGAATGGAATGGAATGGAATGGAATTGAATGAACCCGAGTGGAATGGAATGGAATTCAATGAACCCGAGTGGAATGGAGTGGAATGGAATGGGATTGAATGGAATAGAATGGAATGGAATGGAATGGAATCAACCTGAGTGGAATGGATTGGAATGGAATGGAATGGAGTGATGTGGAGTGGAATGGAATGGATTGGAATGGAATGGAAGGGAATGGAATGGAATGGAATGGAATGGTATGGAATGGAATGGAATGGTATGGAATGGAATGGAATGGAATAGAATGAAATTGAATCAAGCCGAGTGGAATGGAATGGAATGGAACGGAGTGGAACTGAATGGAACGGAATAGAAACGAATAGAATGGAATTGAATCAACCCGATGGAATGGAATGGAATAGAATGGAATGGAATGAAATGGAGGGGAATGGAATGGAGTAGAATGAAATTGAACCAACTGAATGGAATGGAATGGAATGGAATTGTATGGAATGGCATAGAATGGAAATGAATCAACACGAGCGGAGTGGATTGGAATGGAATGGAATGGAATGCAATGGAATGGGATGGAATGTTATCAATCCAAGGGCAATGGAATGGAATGGAATGGACTGGAATGGAATGGAATAGAATGTAATTGAATCCACTGGAATGGACTGTAATGGAATGGAATGGAATTGAATAAACCCGAGCGGAATGGAATGGAATGGAATGGAATAGAATGGAATGGAATGGAATGGAATAGAATGGAATGGAATGGAATGGAATAGAATGGTATTGAAGCAACTGGAGTGGAATGGAACAGAATGTAATGGAATGGAATGGAAAGGAAGAGAATGGAATGGAATGGAACGGAATAAACCCGAGTTGAATGGAAAGGAAAGGAATGGAAAAGAACGGAATGGAATGGAATGGAAAAGAATGAACCCGAGTGGAGTGGAATGAACTGCAATGGTATGGAATGGAATGGAATGGAATAAACACGAGTGGAATGCAATGGAATGGAATAGAATGGAATGGAACAGAATGTAATTGAATGAACCCGAGTTGAATGGAATGGAATGGAATGGAATGGAATGGAATGGAATGGGAGTAGAATGGAAATGAATGAACTGGAATGGAATTGAATGGTATGGAATAGAATGGAATTGAATGAAGTGGAATGGAATGGAATGGAACGGAATGGAATGGAATGGAATGGAATTGAATAAACCCGAGTAGAATGGAATCAAATGGAGTGGAATTGATTGAAATGGAATGGAATGGAAGGGAACGGGATGGAATGGAAAAGAATGGCATAGAATGGAATTGAATCAACACGAGTGGAATGGAATGAAATGGAATGGAATGGTATGAAATGGAATAGGATGGAATTGAATCAACTGGAATGCAATGGAAAGGAATGGAATGGAATAGAACAGAATTGAATCAACTGAAATGGAATGGAATGGAATGGAATTGAATGAACCCGAGTGGAATGGAATGGAATTCAATGAACCCGAGTGGAATGGAGTGGAATGGAATGGGATTGAATGGAATAGAATGGAATGGAATGGAATGGAATCAACCTGAGTGGAATGGATTGGAATGGAATGGAATGGAGTGATGTGGAGTGGAATGGAATGGATTGGAATGGAATGGAAGGGAATGGAATGGAATGGAATGGTATGGAATGGAATGGAATACAATGAAATTGAATCAAGCCGAGTGGAATGGAATGGAATGGAACGGAGTGGAACTGAATGGAACGGAAAAGAAATGAATAGAATGGAATTGAATCAACCCAATGGAATGGAATGGAATGGAATAGAATGGAATGGAATGAAATGGAGGGGAATGGAATGGAATGGAATGGAATGGAGTAGAAAGAAATTGAACCAACTGAATGGAATGGAATGGAATGGAATGGTATGGAATGGCATAGAATGGAAATGAATCAACACGAGCGGAGTTGATTGGAATGGAATGGAATGGAATGGAATGGGATGGGATGGAATTGAATCAATCCAAGGGCAATGGAATGTAATGGAATGGAGTGGAGTGGAATGAAATGGAATGGAATGGAGTGGAATGGAATGAAATGGAATGGAATGGAGTGGAATGGAATGGAATGGAATGGAATGGAATGGAATGGAATACAATGGAATTGAATCAACTGGGATGGAACGGAATGGAATAGAATGGAAGGGAATGGAACTGAATGGAATGGAATGGAATGGAGTGGAATTGAATGGAATTGAATTAAACAGAGTGGTATGGATTGCAATGGAATGGAATGCAATGGAATGGAATGGAATGGAATTGAATCAACTGGAAAGGAATGGTATGAAATGGAATGGAATTGAATTGAATCAACACTAGTTGAATGGAATGGAATGGAATGGAATGGAATGGAATACAATGGAATTGAATGAACCCGAATGGAATGGAATGGAATGGAATGGAATGGAATAGAATGGAATTGAATGAACCCGAATGGAATAGAATGGAATGGAGTGGAATGGAATGGAATGGAGTGGAATGGAATGGAATGGAGTGGAATGGAATGGAATGGAATGGAATGGAATGGAATCAACCCCAGTGGAATGGAATGGAATGGAATGAAATGGAATGGAATGGAATGGAAAGGAATGCAATAGAATTCAATCAACCCAAATGGAATGGAAAGGAATGGAATAGAATGGAATGGAATCAACCCAAGGGGAATGTAATGGTATGGTATGGAATGGAATGGAATGGAATGGAACGGAATGGAAAGGAATGGAATGGAATGGAATGAAAAGGAAATTAAAGCAATGGAATGGAATGAAATGGATTGAAATGGAATGGAATGGAATGAAATGAAATGGAATGGGATGGAATGAAATGGAATGGGATGGAATGAAATGAAATGGAATGGAATTAAATGGAGTGGAATGGAATGGAATGGAATGCAATGGAATTAAATGGAATGAAATGGAATGGTATGGAATGGAAGGGAATGGAATGAAATGAAATGGAAGGGAATGGAATGAAATGAAATGGAATGGAATAGAATAGTATAGAATAGAATCAACCCAAGTGGAATGGAATGGAATCGAACATAATGCAATGTAATGGAATAGAATGAAATGGAATGGAATGGAATGCAATGTAATGGAATGGAATAGAATGGAATGGAATCATCCCAAGTGGAATGGATTGGAATGGAATGCAGTGGAATGGAATGCAATAGAATGTAATTGAATCAACTGGAATGGACTGTAATGGAATGGAATGGAATGGAATCAACCCGAGCGGAATGGAATGGAATGGAATGCAATGGAATGGAATGGAATGGAATAGAATGGTATTGAAGCAACCGGAGTGGAATGGAACAGAATGTAATGGAATGGAATGGAAAGGAATAGAATGGAATGGAATGGAATGGAATTAACCCGAGTGGAATGGAAAGGAAAGGAATGGAAAAGAACGGAATGGAATGGAATGGAAAGGAATGAACACGAGTGGAGTGGAATGGACTGCAATGGTATGGAATGGAATGGAATGGAATAAACCCGAGTGGAATGCAATGGAATGGAATAGAATGGAATGGAAAAGAATGTAATTGAATCAACCCGAGTTGAATGGAATGGAATGGAATGGAATGGAATGGAATGGAATTGAATGGGAGTAGAATGGAAATGAATGAACTGGAATGGAATTGAATGGTATGGAATAGAATGGAATTGAATGAAGTGGAATGGAATGGAATGGAACGGAATGGAATGGAATGGAATGGAATTGAATAAACCCGAGTAGAATGGAATCGAATGGAGTGGAATTGATTGGAATGGAATGGAATGGAATGGAGTGGGATGAAAAGGAATGGAATGGAATGGAATGGAATTGAATGAACCCGAGTGGAATGTAATGGAATTCAATGAACCCGAGTGGAATGGAGTGGAATGGAATGGGATTGAATGGAATAGACTGGAATGGAATGGAATGGAATCAACCTGAGTGGAATGGATTGGAATGGAATGGAATGGAGTGATGTGGAGTGGAATGGAATGGATTGGAATGGAATGGAAGGGAATGGAATGGAATGGAATGGTATGGAATGGAATGGAATAGAATGAAATTGAATCAAGCCGAGTGGAATGGAATGGAATGGAACGGAGTGGAACTGAAAGGAAAGGAATAGAAATGAATAGAATGGAATTGAATCAACCTGATGGAATGGAATGGAATAGAATGGAATGGAATGAAATGGAGGGGAATGGAATGGAATGGAATGGAGTAGAATGAAATTTAACCAACTGAATGGAATGGAATGGAATGGTATGGAATGGCACAGAATGGAAATGAATCAACACGAGAGGAGTGGCTTGGAATGGAATGGAATGGAATTGAATCAATCCAATAGCAATGGAATGGAATGGAATGGAATGGAGTGGAATGAAATGGAATGGAATGGAATGGAATGGAATGGAATGGAATGGAATACAATGGAATTGAATCAACTGGAATGGAACGGAATGGAATGGAATGGAAGGGAATTGAATGGAATGGAATGGAATGGACTGGAATGGAGTGGAATGGAATGGAATTGAATCAAACAGAGTGGTATGGATTGGAATGGAATGGAATGCAATGGAATGGAATGGAATCAACTGGAAAGGAATGGTATGAAATGGAATGTAATTGAATTGAGTCAATACAAGTTGAATGGAATGGAATGGAATAGAATGGAATGGAATGGAATGGAATAGAATGGAATTGAATGAACCCGAATGGAATGGAATGGAATGGAATGGAATAGAATGGAATTGATTGAACCCGAATGGAATGGAATGGAATGGAGGGGAATGGAATGGAATGGAGTGGATTGGAATGGAATGGAATGGAATGGAATGGAATAGAATGAAATTGAATCAACCCCAGTGGAATGGAATGGAATGGAATGAAATGGAATGAAATGGAATGAAATGGAATGGAATGAAATGGAATGGAATAGAATGGAATGGAATGGAAAGGAATGCAATAGAATTCAATCAACCCAAGTGGAATGGAAAGGAATGGAATAGAATTGAATGGAATGGAATGGAATCAACCTGAGGGGAATGTAATGGTATGGTATGGAATGGAATTGAATGGTATGGAATGGAATGAAATGGAATGGAATGGAAAGGAATGGAATGGAATGGAATGAAAAGGAATTTAAAGCAATGGAATAGAATGAAATGGAATGGAATGAAATGGAATGGGATGGAATGCAAGGGAATGGAATGGAATGAAATGAAATGGAATGGAATTAAATGGAGTGGAATGGAATGGAATGGAATGCAATGGAATTAAATGGAATGAAATGGAATGGTATGGAATGGAATGGAATGGAATGAAATGAAATGGAATGCAATGGAATAGTATAGAATGGAATCAACCCTAGTGGAATGGAATGGAATTGAACGTAATGTAATGTAATGGAATAGAATGGAATGGAATGGAATGGAATAGAATGAAATGGAATCATCCCAAGTGGAATGTATTGGAATGGAATGGAATGGAATAGAATGGAATGGAGTGGAATGGAATGGAATAGAATGTAATTGAATCAACTGGAATGGACTGTAATGGAATGGAATGGAATTGAATCAACCCGAGCGGAATGGAATGGAATGGAATGCAATGGAATGGAATAGAATGGTATTGAAGCAACCGGAGTGGAATGGAACAGAATGTAATGGAATGGAAAGGAAAGGAATAGAATGGAACGGAATGGAATGGAATAAACCCGAGAGGAATGGAAAGGAAAGGAATGGAAAAGAACGGAATGGAATGGAATGGAAAGGAATGAACCCGAGTGGAGTGGAATGGACTGCAATGGTATGGAATGGAATGGAATGGAATAAACCCGAGTGGAATGCAATGGAATGCAATAGAATGGAATGGAACAGAAGGTAATTTAATCAATCCGAGCTGAATGGAATGGAATGGAATGGGAGTAGAATGGAAATGAATTAACAGGAATGGAATTGAATGGTATGGAATAGAATGGAATTGAATGAAGTGGAATGGAATGGAATGGAACGGAATGGAATGGAAAGGAATGGAATTGAATAAACCCGAGTAGAATGGAATCGAATGGAGTGGAATTGATGGAATGGAATGGAATGGAATGGAATGGAATAGAACGAAATAGAATCAACTGGAATGGAACGGAATGGAATGGAAGGCAATGGAAAGGAATTTCATGGAAAGAACCGGAATGGAATGGAATGGAATAGAATGGAATGGAATGGAATGGAATGGAAAGGAATTGAATCAACCCGAGTGGAATAGAATGGGATGGAATGGAATGGAATGGGAATGAATGGAATGGAATGGAATGGAAAGGAATTGAATCAACCCTAGTGGAATAGGATGGGATGGAATGGAATGGAATGGGAATGAATGGAATGGAATGGAATGGAATGGAATGGAATGGAATGGAATGGAATGCAATGCAATGTAATTGAAACAACTGGAATGGAATGGAATTGAATCGAATGTAATGCAATGGAAAGGAATGGTTTGGAATGGAATGGATTGGAATGGAATTGAATCAACCTGATTGGAACGGAATGGAATGGAATGGAATGGAATGCAATGGAATGGAATGGAGTAGAATGGAATTGAAGAAACCCAAGTGGAATGGAATGGAATGAAATGGAATGGAATGCAATGGAATAGAATGAAATTGAACCAACTGGAATGGAATGGAATGGAATGAAATGGAATGGTATGGAAAGGAATCGAATGGAATTGAATGGAATGGAATCAAACCGAGTGGAATGGAATGGAACGGAATGGAATCTACTGGAGTGGAATGGAATGGAATGGAATGGAACGGAACACCATGGAATTGAATCAACCCGAGTGTAATGGAATGGAAGGGAAAGGAATGGAATGGAATGGAATTTAATCAACCCGAGCGGAATGGAATGGAATGCAATGGGATGGAATGGAATGGAATGGAACAGAATGGAATTGAATCAATTGGAATGGAACGGAATGGAACGGAATGGCATGGCATGGAATGGAATGGAATAGAATGGAGTGTAATGGAATGGAATTGAATCAAACTGAGTGGTATGGAATGGAATGGGATAGAATGGAGTGGAATGGAAAGGAATGGAATTGAATTGAATGGAATTGAATTGAATCAACACTAGTGGAATGGAATGGAATGAAATGGCATGGAATGGAATGGAATTGAATAGAATGGAATTGAATCAATCCAAGAGGAATGGAATGGAATGGAATGGAATGAAATGGAATGGAATGCAATGGAATAGAATAGAATTGAATCAATTGGAATGGAATAGAATGGAATGGAATGGAATGGAAAGGAATGGTATGGAATGGAATGGAATCAACCGGAGTGGAATGGAATGGAATGGAATGGAACGGAATGGAATGGAATGGAATGGAACACAATGGAATTGAATCAACCGTAGTGTAATGGAATGGAATGGAACAGAACGGAACGGAACGGAACGGAATGGAATAGAGTGAAATGCAGTAGAATGTAATTGAATCAACCTGAGTGTACTGGAATGGAAGAGAAGAAAATGGAATGGAATGGAATGGAAATGAATGGAGTAGAATGGAAAGGAATGCAATAGAATGGTATGGAATCCACTCTTGCAAAATGGAGTGGAATTGAATGGAATGCAATAGAATGGAATGGAATCCACTCTAGTGGAATGGAATGGAATGGAATGGAGTGAAATTCAATAGAATGGAAATGAATCAACCCGAGTGGAAATGAATGGAATGGAATGGAATGGAATGGAAAGGATTGGAGTGGAATGGAGTGAAACCCAATAGAATGGGAATGAATCAACCCGAGTGGAACGGAATGGAATGGAATGGAATGAAATGGAAAAGAATGGAATTGAATCAACCAGAGAAGAATGGAATGGAACGGAATGGAATGGAAAGGAATGGAATAGAATGGAATTGAATCAACTCGAGTGAAATGGAATGAAATGGAATGGAATGGAATGAAATGGAATACAATGGAATTGAATCAATTGGAATGCAATGGAAAGGAATGGAATGGAAAGGAATGGTATGGAATGGCATAGAATGGAATTGAATCAACACGAGCGGAGTGGATTGGAATGGAATGGAATGGAATGCGATGGGATGGGATGGAATTGAATCAATCTGAGGGCAATGGAATGGAATTGAGTGGAGTGGAGTGGAATGAAATGGAATGGAATGGAGTGGAGTGGAATGAAATGCATTGGAATGTAGTGGAGTGGAATGGAATGGAATGCAATGGATTGGAATGGAATGGAATGGCATACAATGCAATTGAATCAACTGGAATGGAACGGAATGGAATGGAACGGAATGGATTGGAAAGGAATGGAATGGAATGGAGTGGAATGGAATATAATTGAATCAACCAGAGTAGTATGGATTGGAATGGAATGGAATGGAATGGAATGGAACGGAATGGAATGGGACAGAATTGAATCGACTGGAAAGGAATGGAATGGAATGGAATAGAATTAAATTGAATCAACACTAGTTGAATGGAATGGACTGGAATGTAATGGAATGGAATGGAACGGAATGGAGTGGAATGGAATGGAATGGAATGGAATGAAATGGAATGGAATGAAATGGAATGGAATGCAATAGAATGGAATGAAATGGAATGAAATGGAATGGAATGGAATGAAATGGAATCTAATGGAATGGAATGGAATGGAATGAAATGGAATGGAATGGAATGGAATGGAATGAAATGGAATGGAATGGAATGGAATGGAATGGAATTGAATGAAACGGAATGGAATGGAATAGTATACAATTGAATCAACTCAAGTGGAATGGAATGGAATCGAACGTAATGGAATGGAATGGAATGGAATAGAATGGAATGGAATCATCCCGATTGGAATGGATTGGAATGGAATGGAATGGAGTGGAATGGAATGGAATGGAATAGAAAGGAATTGAATCAACTGGAATGGACTGGAATGGAATGGAATAGAATTGAATCAACCCGAGCAGAATAAAATGGAATGGAATGAAAAGGAATGGAATGGAATGGAATGGAATAGAATGGTATTGAAGCAACTGGAGTGTAATGGAACGGAATGTAATGGAATGGAATGGAAAGGAATAGAATGGAATGGAATCAACCCGATTGGAATGGAAAGGAAAGGAATGGAATAGAATGGAATGGAATGGGATGGAAAGGAATCAACCCGAGTGGAGTGGAACGTACTGCAATGGTATGGAATGGAATGGAATGGAATAGAATGTAATGGAATGGAATAAACCCGAGTGGAATGGAATGGAATGGAATAGAATGGAATGGAAAGGAATGGAACACAATGTATTCGAATGAACCCGAATGGAATGGAATGGAATAGAATGGAATGGAAAGGAATGGAACCACAATGTATTCGAATGAACCCGAATGGAATGGAATGGAATGGAATGGAAAGGAATGGAATGGAATGGAATGGAGAAGAATGGAAACAATGAAATGGAATGGAATTGAATGGAATTGAATAGAAAGGAATTGAATGAAGTGGAATGGAATGGAATGGAAGGGAATGGAATGGAATGGAATGGAATGGAATGGAATGGAATTGAATAAACCTGAGTAGAATGGAATTGAATGGAGTGGAATTGATTGGAATGGAATGTAATGGAGTGGAATGGAATGGAATGGAAAAGAATGGAATTGAATCAACTGGAATGGAATGGAATGGGATGAAATGGAATGGAATGGAATGGAATGGAATAGAACGGAATAGAATCAACTGGAATGGAATGGAATGGAATGGAATGGAATGGAATGGAATGGAAACGAATGTCATGGAAACAACAGGAATGGAATGGAATAGAATGGAATGGAATTGAATGGCATTTAATCCATAGGAATGAAATGGAATGGAATGGAATGGAATGTAAAGGAATTGAATCAACCCGAGTGGAATAGAATGGGATGGAATAGAATGAAATGGGAATGAATAGAATGGAATGGAATGGAATGGAATGGGATGGAATATAATGAAATGGGAATGAATGGAATGGAATGGAATGGAATGGAATGGAATGGAATGGAATAGAATGGAAGTGAATCAACCCGAGTGGAATGGAATGGATTGGAATGAAATAGAATGGAATTGAATCAAACCGAGTGGAATCGCATGAAATGGAATGGAACGGAATGGAATCAACACGAGGGGAATGTAATGGAATGGAATAGAATGGAATGAAATGGAATGGAATGGAATAAACCCGAGTGGAATGGAATGGAATGGAATAGAATGGAATGGAATGGAATGGAACACAATGTATTGGAATGAACCCGAATGTAATGGAATGGAATGGAAAGGAATGGAATGGAATGGAATGGAGAAGAATGGAAATAATAAACTTGAATGGAATTGAATGGAATGGAATAGAAAGGAATTGAATCAAGTGGAATGGAATGGAATGGAATGGAATGGAATAGAAAGGAATTGAATCAAGTGGAATGGAATGGAATGGAATTGAATAAACCCGAGTATAATGGAATCGAATGGAGTGGAATTGATTGGAATGGAATGGAATGGAGTGGACTGGAATGGAATGGAAAAGAATGAGATTGAATCAACTGGAATGGAATGGAATGGGATGAAATGGAATGGAATAGAATGGAATGGAATAGAACGGAATAGAATCAACTGGAATGGAATGGAATGGAATGGAAAGGAATGTCATGAAAACTACTGGAATGGAATGGAATGGAATAGAATGGAATGGAATAGAATGGCATTTAATCAGTAGGAATGGAATGGAATGGAATGGAATGGAATGGAAAGGAATTGAATCAACCCGAGTGGAATAGAATGGCATGGAATAGAATGAAATGGGAATGAATGGAATGGAATGGGATGGAATATAATGAAATGGGAATGAATGGAATGGAATGGAATGGAATGGAATGGAATGGAATTGAATCAACCTGACTGGAATTGAATGGAATGGAATGGTGTAGAATGGAATTGAATAAACCAGAATGGAATGGAATGGAATGCAATGGAATGCAATGGAATTGAAACAACTCGAATGGAATGGAATGGAATCGAATGTAATATAATGGAAAGGAATGGATTGGAATGGAATGGAATGGAATGGAATTGAATGAACCTGAGTGGAACGGAGTGGAATGGAATGGAATGGAATGGAATAGAATGGAATTGAATAATGCCATGTGGAATGGAATGGAATGAAATGGAATGGAATGCAATGGAATAGAATGAAATTGAACCAATTGGAATGGAATGGAATGGAATGGAAAGGAATGAAATGGGTTGGTATGGAATGGAATCGAATGTAATTGAATGGAATGGAATCAACCCTAGTGGAATGGAATTTAACGGAATGGAATCAACCGGAGTGGAATGGAATGAAATGGAATGGAATGGAATGGAATGGAATGGAATGGAACACAATGGAATTGAATCAACCTGAGTGGAATGGAATGGAATGGAATGCAATGGAATGGAATGGAATGGAATAGAGTGAAATGCAGTAGAATGTAATTGAATCAATCCGAGTGGAATGGAATGGAATAGAAGGGAATGGAATGGATTGGAATGGAAAGGAATGCATTAGAATGGTATGGAATCCACTCTTGCAAAATGAAATGGAATTAAATGGAATGCAATAGAATGGAATGGAATCCACTCGAGTGGAATAGAATGGAATGGAATGGAGTGAAATGCAATAGAATGGAATTGAATCAGCACGAGTGGAAATGAATGGAATGGAATGGAATGGAATGGAATGGAATAGAATGGAAGTGAATCAACCCGAGTGGAATGGAATGGAATGGAATGGATTGGAATGAAATAGAATGGAATTGAATCAAACCGAGTGGAATCAAATGAAATGGAATGGAATGGAATGGAATGGAATGGAATGCATGGAATTCAATCAACCCGAGTGGAATGGAAAGGAATGGAATAGAATGGAATGGAATGGAATGGAATGGAATGGAATGGAATGGAATGGAATGGAATGGAATCAACACGAGGGGAATGTAATGTAATGGAATAGAATGGAATGAAATGGAATGGAATGGAATTAAATGGAATGGTATGGAATGGCATGGAATGGAATGGAATTAAATGGAATGGAATGCAATGGAATGGAATGGAATGGAATGGAATCAACCCGAGTGGAATGGAAGAGAATGCAATGGAATGTAATGGAAAGGAATAGAATGGAATGGAATGGAATGGAATCAACCCGAGTGGAGTGGAATGGAAAGGAATGAAAAAGAACGGAATGCAATGAAATGGAAAGGAATCAACCCGAGTGGAGTGGAATGGAATGGAATGGTATGGAATGGAATGAAATGGACTAAACCCGAGTGGAATGGAAAGGAATGGAATGGAATGGAACAGAATGTAATAGAATCAACCCGAATGGAATGGAATGGAATGGAATGGAATGGAATGGAATGGAATGGAATGGAGTAGAATGCAAATGAAAGAACTGGAATGGAATTGAATGGAATCGAATAGAAGGGAATTGAATCAAGTGGAATGGCATGGAATGGAAAGGAATGGAATGGAATGGAATGGAATAAACCTTAGTAGAATGGAATGGAATGAAGTGGAATTGATTGCAATTGAATTGATTGGAATGGAATGGAATTTAAGGGAATGGAATAGAATGGAATGGAAAAGAATGGAATTGAATCAACTGGAATGGAATGAAATGGCATGAGATGCAATGGAATGAAACGGAATGGAATGGAATGGAATAGAACGGAATAGAATCAACTGGAAGGGAATGGAATGGAATGGAAAGGAATATAATGGAAACAACTGGAATGGATTTGAACGGAATGGAATAGAATGGAATTTAATCAATAGGAATGGAATAGAATGGAATGGAATTTAATGGAATGGTATGGAAAGGAATTGAATCAACCTGAGTGGAATAGAATGGGATTGAATGGAATTGAATGGGAATGAATGGAATGGAATGGAATAGAATGCAATTGAATCAACCCAACTGGAATGGAATGGAATTGAATGGAGTAGAATGGACTTGAATGAAACCGAGTCGAATGGAATGGAAGGGAATGGAATGCAATGGAATTGAAACAACTGGAATGGAATGGAATGGAATGGAATGGAATGGAATGGAATGGATTGGAATGAAATGGAATGGAATTGAATCAACCTGAGTTGAATGGAATGGAATAGAATGGAATGGAATGGAATGGAATAGAATGGAATTGAAAAAACCCCAGTGGAATGTAATGAAATGGAATGGAACGGAATGAAATGGAATGGAATGGAATGGAATCGATAGAATGAAATTGAACCAAATGGAAAGGAATGGAATGGAATTTAATGGAAAGGAAAGGAATGGAATGGTATGGAATGGAATCGAATGGAATTGAATCAACCTGAGTGGAGTGGATTGTAATGTAATGTAATGTAATGGAATGGGATGGAATTGTGTCAATCCGAGAGGACTGGAATGGAATGGAATGGAGTGGAGTGGAATGAAATGGAATGGAATGGAGTGGAGTGAATTGGAATGGAATGGAATGGAACGTAATTGAATGAAATGGAATGGAATAGAATGGAATTGAATCAATTGGAATGGAACGGAATGGAATGGAATGGCATGGAATGGAATGAAATGGAATGGAGTGGAATGGAATGGAATTGAATCAACCAGAGTGGAATGGAATGGAATGGAATTGAATGGAATGGAATGGAATGGAACGGAATGGAATGGAATGGAATGCAATTGAATGGAATTGAATTGAATCAACACTATTGGAATGGAATGGAATAGAATGGCCTGGAATGGAATGGAATTGAATGGAATTGAATAGAATGGAATTGAATCAATCCAAGAGGATTGGAATGGAATGGAATGGAATGGAATGAAATGGAATGGAACACAATGGAATTGAATCAATTGGAATGGAATGGAATGGAATGGTATGGAATGGAATGGAATCAACCGGAGTGGAATGGAATGGAATGGAATGGAATGGAACACAATGGAATTGAATCAACCCGAGTGTAAGGGCGTGGAATGGAATGCAATGGAATGGAATGCAATGGAATGAAATGGAACAAAGTGAAATGCAGTAGAATGTAATTGAATCAACCCGAGTGTAATGGAATGGAAGAGAAGGGAATGGAATGCAATGGAATGGAATGGAGTAGAATGGAAAGGAATGCAATAGAATAGTATGGAATCCACTCTTGCAAAATGGAATGTAATTGAATGGAATGCAATAGAATGGAATGGAATCCACTCGAGTGGAATGGAATGGAATGGAATGGAGTGAAATGCAACGGAATGGAATTGAATCAACCCGAGTGGAAATGAATGGAATGGAATGGAATGGAATGGAATGCAATGGAATGGAGAGAAACCGAATAGAATGGGAATGAATCAACCCGAGTGGAATGGAATGGAATGGAATGGAATGAAATGGAATAGAATGGAATTGAATCAATCAGAGTGGAATGGAATGGAATGGAATGGAATGAAATGGAATGGTATAGAATGGAACCAAATGGAATTGAATGGAATGGAATCAACCCTAGTGGAATGGAATTTAACGGAATGGAGTCAACCGGAGTGGAATGGAATGGAATGGAATGGAACACAATGGAATTGAATCAACCCGAGTGTAATGGAATGGAATGAAATGGAATGGAATGGAATGAAATGGAATGGAATGGAATGGAATGGAATGAAATGGAATGGAATGGAATGGAATAGAGTGAAATGCAGTAGAATGTAATTGAATCAACCCGAGTGGAATGGAATGGAATGGAATGGAATGAAATGGAATGGAATGGATTGGAATGGAAAAGAATGCATTAGAATGGTATGGAATCCACTCTTGCAAAATGGAATGGAATTAAATGGAATGCAGTAGAATGGAATGGAATCCACTCGAGTGGAATAGAATGGAATGGAATAAAGTGAAATGCAATAGAATGGAATTGAATCAGCACGAGTGGAAATGAATGGAATGGAGTGAAACCCGATAGAATGGAAATGAATCAACCCGAGTGGAATGGAAGGGAATGGAATGGAATAGAATGGAAGTGAATCAACACAAGTGGAATGGAATGGAATGGAATGGGTTGGAATGAAATAGAAGGGAATTGAATCAACACGAGTGGAATGGAATGGAATGGAATGGAATCAACACGAGGGGAAGGTAATGGAATGGAATAGAATGGAATGGAATGGAATGGAATGGAATCAACCCGAGTGGAATGGAACAGAATGTAATGGAATGGAATGGAAAGGAATAGAATGGAATGGAATGGAATGGAATCAACCCGAGTGGAATGGAATGGAAAGGAATGAAAAAGAACAGAATGCAATGGAATGGAAAGGAATCAACCCGAGTGGAATGGAACGGAATGGAATGGTATGGAATGAAATGAAATGGAGTAAACCCGAGTGGAATGGAATGGAATGGAATGGAATGGAATGGAACAGAACGTAATGGGATCAACCCAAATGGAATGGAATAGAATGGAATGGAATGGAATGGAATGGAGTAGAATGTAAATAAATGAACTGGAATGGAATTGAATGGAATCGAATAGAAGGGAATTGAATCAAGTGGAATGGAATGGAATGGAATAAACCCTAGTAGAATGGAATGCAATGGAGTGGAATTGATTGGAATGGAATGGAATGGAATGGAATGGAATGGAATGGAATGGAATGGCATGGAAAAGAATGGAATTGAATCAACAGGAATGGAATGAAATGGCCTGAAACGGAATGGAATGGAATGGATTGGAATGGAATGGAATGGAATGGAATAGAATGGAATGGAATAGAATCAACTGGAGTGGAATGGAATGGAATGGAAAGGAATGTAATGAAAACAACTGGAATGGAATAGAATGGAATGGAATAGAGTGGAATTTAATCGATAGGAATGGAATAGAATGGAATGGAATTTAATGGAATGGAATGGAAAGGAATTGAATCAACCTGAGTGGAATAGAATGGGATTGAATGGAATTGAATGGGAATGAATGGAATGGAATGGAATGGAATAGAATGCAATTGAATCAACCCGACTGGAATGGAATGGAATTGAATGGAGTAGAATGGACTTGAATGAACCCGAGTCGAATGGAATGAAATGGAATGGAATGCAATGGAATTGAAACAACTGGAATGGAATGGAATGGAATCGAATGTAATGGAATGGATTGGAATGGAATGGAATGGAATTGAATCAACCTGAGTTGAATGGAATGGAATGGAATGGAATGGAATAGAATGGAATTGAATAAACCCGAGTGGAATGTAATGTTTTGGAATGGAATGGAATGGAATGGAATGGAATGGAATAGAATGAAATTGAACCAAATAGAAAGGAATGGAATGGAATGGAATGGAATGGTATGGAATGGAATCGAATGGAATTGAATCAACCCGATTGGAGTGGATTGGAATGTAATGTAATGGAATGGAATGAGATGGAATTGAATAAATCCGAGTGGAATGGAATGGAATGCAATGGAGTGGAGTGGAATGAAATGGAATGGAATGTAGTGGAGTGGAATGGAATGGAATGGAACGGAACGTAATTGAATGAAATGGAATGGAATAGAATGGAATTGAATCAATTGGAATGGAACGGAACGGAATGGAATGGCATGGAATGGAAAGAAATGGAATGGAGTGGAATGGAATGAAATTGAATCAACCAGAGTGGAATGAAATGGAATGGAATTGAATGGAATGGAATGGAATTGAATCAGCACTAGTGGAATGGAATGGAATTGAGTGGAATTGAAAAGAATGGCATTGAATCAATCCAAGAGGAATGGAATGGAATGGAATGGAATGGAATGGAATGGAATGGTATGGAATGGAATGGAATGGAATGGAATGGAATGGAATGGAGAGAAACCCAATAGAATGGGAATGAATCAACCCGAGTGGAGTGGAATGGAATAGAATGGAATGAAATGGAATAGAATGGAATTGAATCAATCAGAGTGGAATGAAATTGAATGGAATGGAATGGAATGGAATGAAATGGAATGAAATCGAATGCTATGGAATGGAATTGAATGGAATTGAATGGAATGGAATCAACCCTAGTGGAATGGAATTTAACGGAATGGAATCAACCGGAGTGGAATGGAATGGAATGAAATGGAATGGAATAGAATGGAACACAAGGGAATGGAATCAACCCTAGTGGAATGGAATTTAACGGAATGGAATCAACCGGAATGGAATGGAATGGAATGAAATGGAATGGAATAGAATGGAACACAAGGGAATTGAATCAACCCGAGTGTAATGGAATGGAATGGAATGGAATGGAATGGAATGGAATGGAATGGAATGGAATGGAATAGAGTGAAATGCAGTAGAATGTAATTGAATCAACCCGAGTGGAATGGAATGGAATAGAAGGCAATGGAATGGTTTGGAATGGAAAGGAATGCATTAGAATGGTATGGAATGCACTCTTGCAAAATGGAATGGAATTAAATGCAATGCAATAGAATGGAATGGAATCCACTCGAGTGGAATAGAATGGAATGGAATGGAGTGAAATGCAATAGACTGGAATTGAATCAGCACGAGTGGAAATGAATGGAATGGAATGGAATGGAATGGAATGGAGTGAAACCCAACAGAATGGAAATGAATCAACCCAAGTGGAATGGAATGGAATGGAATGGAATGGAATAGAATGGAAGTGAATCAACCCGAGTGGAATGGAATGGAATGGAATGGATTGGAATGAAATAGAATGGAATTGAATCAACCCGAGTGGAATGGAATGAAATGGAATGGAATGGAATGGTATGGAATGGAATGGAATGGTATGGAATGGAATGGAATGCAGGGAATTCAATCAACCCGAGTGGAATGGAAAGGAATGGAATAGAATGGAATAGAATGGAACGGAATCAACACGAGTGGAATGTAATGGAATGGAATAGAACGGAATGGAACGGAATGGAATGGAATGGAATGGAATGGAATGGAATGAAATGGAGTGAAACCCAATAGAATGGAAAGGAATCAACCAGAGTGGAATGGAATGGAATAGAATGGAAGTGAATCATCCCGAGTGGAATGGAATGGAAAGGAATGCATTGGAATGCAATAGAATGGAATTGAATCAACCCGAGTGGAATGGAACGAAATGGAATGGAATGGAACGGAATGGAATGGAATGGAATGCAGGGAATTCAATCAACCCGAGTGGAATGGAAAGGAATGGAATAGAATGCAATGGAATGGAATGGAATCAACACGAGTGGAATGAAATGGAATGAAATAGAACGGAATGAAATGGAATGGAATGGATTGGAATGGAATGGAATCAACCCGAGTGGAAGGGAACAGAATGTAATGGAATGGAATGGAAAGAAATAGAATGGAATGGAATCAACCCGAGTGGAATGGAATGGAAAGGAATGAAAAAGAACGGAATGCAACGGAATGGAAAGGAATCAACCCGAGTGGAGTGGAATGGAATGGAACGGTATGGAATGGAATGAAATGGAGTGAACCTGAGTGGAATGGAATGGAATGGAATGGAATGGAATGGAATCTACCATAGTGGAATGGAATGGAATGGAATGGAATGGAATGGAATAGAATGGAATTGAATCAACGGAAATGGAATGGAATGGAATGGAATCAACCCGAGTGGAATGGAGTGGAATGGAATGGAATTGAATGGAATTGAATGGAATGGAATGGAATCAACCTGAGTGGAATGGATTGGAATGGAATGGAATGGAGTGATGTGGAGTGGAATGAAATGGATTGTAATGGAATGGAAGGAAATGGAATGGAATGGTATGGAATGGAATGGAATAGAATGAAATTGAATCAACCCGAGTGGCATGGAATGGAATGGAATGGAGTGGAACTGAATGGAACGGAATGGAAAGGAATAGAATGGAATTGAATCAACCCGATGGAATGTAATGGAATGGAATAGAATAGAATGGAATGAAATGGAGGGGAATGGAATTGAATGGAATGGAATGGAATTGAATCTACCTGAGTGGAAGGGAATGAAATGGAATGGAATGGAATGGAAAAAATGGAATGGAATGGAATAGAATGGAATTGAATAAACCCGAGTGGAATGGGATGGAATGAAATGGAATGAAATGGAATGGAATGGAATGGAATAGAATGAAATTGAACCAATTGAATGGAATGGAATGGTATGGTATGGTATGGAATGGAATAGAATGGAATTGAATCAATACGAGCAGAGTGGTTTGGAATTGAATGGAAAGGAATGTAATGGAATGGGATGGAATTGAATCAATCCGAGTGCAATGGAATTGAGTGGACGGGAATTAAATGGAATGGAATGGAATGGAGTGGAGTGGAATGGAATGGAACGGAATGGAATGGAATGGAATGGAATGGAATAGAATACAATGGAATTGAATCAACTGGAATGGAACGGAATGGAGTGGAATGGAATGGAATGGAATGGAATGGAGTGGAATGGAATGGAATTGAATCAACCAGAGTGGTATGGAATGGAATGGAATGGAATGGAATGGAATGGAATGGAATGGAATGGAATGGAATTGACTGGAAAGGAATGGAGTGGAATGGAATGGAATCGAATTGAATCAATACTAGTTGAATGGAATGGAATGGAATTGAATGAACCCGAATGGAATGGAGTGGAATGGAATGGAATGGAATGGAATGGAATGGAATGGAATGGAATGGAATAGAATGGAATTGAATCAACCGCAGTAGAATGGAATGGAATGGAATGAAATGGAATGGAATGGCATGGATTGGAATGGAATGGAAAGTAATGCAATAGAATTCAATCAACCAAAGTGCAATGGAAAGGAATGGAATAGAATGGAATGGAATGGAATGGAATCAACCCGAGGAGAATGTTTGGAATGCAATGGAATGGAATGGAATGGAATGCAATGGAATGAAATGGAATGGAATGGAATGCAACGGAATGGAATGAAATGGAATGGAATGGAATGGAATGAAATGGAATGCAATGGAATGGAATGAAATGGAATGGGATGGAATGCAATGGAATGGAATGGAATGGAATGGAATGAAATGGAATGAAATGGAATGGAATGGAATGAAATGGAATGGAATGAAATGGAATGGAATAGAATGGAATGAAATGGAATGGGATGGAATGCAATGGAATGGAATGGAATGGAATGGAATGGAATGGAATGGAATAGAATGGAATTGAATAAACCCGAGTGGAATGGCATGGAATGAAATGGAATGGAATGAAATGGAATGGAATGGAATAGAATGAAATTGAACCAATTGAATGGAATGGAATGGTATGGTATGGAATGGAATAGAATGGAATTGAATCAATACGAGCGGATTGGAATGGAATGGAAAGGAATGTAATGGAATGGGATGGAATTCAATCAATCTGAGTGCAATGGAATGGAGTGGACGGGAATGAAATGGAATGGAATGGATTGGAGTGGAGTGGAATGGAATGGAATGGAAACGAATGGAATAGAATACAATGGAATTGAATCAACCGGAATGGAATGGAATGGAATGGAATGGAATGGAATGGAATGGAGTGGAATGGAATGGAATTGAATTAACCAGAGTGGTATGGAATGGAATGGAATGGAATGGAATGGAATGGACTGGAATGGAATGGAATAGAGTGGAGTGCAGTGGAGTGGAGATGAGTGGAATATGGTCGAGGGGAGTGGAGTGGACCGGAGTGGAATGGAATGTAGTGGAATGGAGTGGAGTGAAGTGGAGTGGAATGGAATGGAAAGCAGTGGAATGGAATGGAAATCAGTGGAATGGAATGGAAAGGAGTGGAATGGAGTGGAATTGAGTGGAGTGGAATTAAATGGGTTAGAGTGGAATGGAATGAACAGGAATGTAATGGAATGTTGTGGAGTTGAATGAAGTGGAGTGGAATGGAGTGGAGTGAAATGGAATAGAATGTAGTGGAATGGAATGGAGTGGATTGGATTGGAATAGAGTGGAATGGAATGGATTGGAATGGAATGGAATAGAGTGGTGTGTAGTGGAGTGGAGAGGAGTGGAATGGAGTTGAGTGGAGTGGACTGCAGTGGAATGGAATGGATTGGAATGGAGTGGATTGGAATGGATTGGAATCAAATGGAAAGGAGTGGAGTGCAGTGGTGTGGAGTGGATTGGAGTGGAGTGGAGGGTAATGGAGTGGAGTGGAGTGGAATGGATTGGAATGGAATGGAGTTGAATGGATTGGAATGGAGTTGAGTGGAATAGAATGCAGTGGAATGGAATGGAATGGAATGGAAGGGAGTGGAATGGAGTGGAGTGGAATGTAACGCAGTGGAATGGAATTGAATGGAGTGGCATCGAGTGGAATGGAGTGTAGTGGTTTGGAATGTAATGGAGTTGATTGGAATGCAATGGAATTGACGGGAGTGAAATGGAGTGGAATGGGGTGGAGTGGAGTTGAGTGGATTGGAATGGAATGGAATGCAGTGAGATGGAATGGAATGGATTGGGATCGAATGGAGTGGAGGGGCATGGAGTAGAATGGTGTGTATTGGAATGGAGTGGAGTGGAGGTAGACGCAAAGGAATGGATTGGATTGGAATTGACTGGAGTGGAATGAAGCAGAGTGGAATGGAGTGTAGTGGTATGGAGTGGAGTGCAGTGGAATGGAGTGGAGTGGAGTGGAGTGGAATGGAATGGAGTGGATTGGGGTTGAAAGGAGTGGAGTGGAGTTGAATGTAATGGAGTGGAGTGGAATGGAGTGGATTGGAGTGGAATGGGTTTTAGTGGAGTGGAATGGAGTGGAGTGGAATGGAGTGCAGTAGAAAGAAGTGGAGTGGAATGGAGTGGAAGGGAAAGTAGTAGAGTGGAGTTGAATGGAGTGGAGTGGAGTAAAATGGAATGGAGTGGAGTGGAATGGAGTAGATTTGAGTGGAATGGAGTGGAGTGGGAGGAATGGAGTGGACAGGAGTGGAATGGAGTGGAGTCGAACGGAGTGGAGCTGAATGGAGTGGAGTTATTGGAGCAGAATGGATTGGAGTGGAGTGGAATGGAATGGAAAGGAATGCAGTGGAATGGAAAGGAAAGGAATAGAAAGGAATGGAGTGGTGTGGCATGGAGTAGAATTGAATGGAGTGGAGTGGAATGCAGTAGAGTGGAGACGACTGGAATTGAATGGAGTTTAATGGAGTGGAATGGAGTGGAGCGAAATGGAATAGAGCTGAGTGGAATGTAATGTCCTGGAGTGGAGTGGAGTGGAGTGGAATGAAATGAAATGGAGTTGAATGGAATTGAATGGAATGGAGTGGAGTGGAGTGGAGTGGAGAGTAGTGGAGTGTTGTGGAGTGGGGTTAAATAGAACGGAGTGGAACAGAGTGGAATGGAGTGGAGGGGAATGGAATGGATTAGTGTGGGCTGGAATGGACTAGAAAGGAATGGAATTTAATGGAATGGAGTGGAGTGGAGTGGAGTGGAGAGTGGTGGAGTGTTGTGGAGTGGGGTTAAATAGAATGGAGTGGAATAGAGTGGAAAGGAGTGGAGGGGAATGGAATTTATTAGAGTGGGCTGGAATGGACTAGAAAGGAATGGAATGGAATGGAATGGAACGGAACGGAGTAGAGTTGAATGGAGTGGAGTGTAATGAAATTGAGTGGAGTGGAATGGAGTGGAGTGGAATGGAGGGGATTGGAGTGGTTTGGAGTGGAGTGGAGTGGAATGGAGTGGAGAGGAGTGTAAAGGAGTGGATTGGAGTGGAGTTGAGTGGAGTGGAGTGGAATGGAGTGTCATGGAGTGGAGTGGATTGGAGTGGATTGGAGTGAAGTGGAATGGAGTAGAGAGGACTGTAATGGAGTGGAATGGAGTGGAGAGGAGTGTAATGGAGTGGTATGGAACGCAATAAAGTGGAAAGGATTGGAGTGGAATGGAATGGAATGGAGTGGAATCAAATGGAATGGAAGGGAATGGAGTGGAATGGAATGGAATTCAGTGGTGTGTAATAGTGGAATTGAGTGGAGAGTAGTGGAAAGCAATGGAGTGGAGTGGAGAGGAGTGGAGTGGAATATAACATAATTGAGTAGAAAGGAATGGAATGGAGTGGAGTGGAATGGAATGGAATGGAGTGCAATGGAGTGGAATGGAGTGGAGTGGAGTGGAATATAATATAATGCAGTGGAAAGGAGTGGAATGGAGTGGAGTGGAATGGAATGGAATGGAATGGAATGCAGTTGAATGGAGTGTAATGGAGTGGAATGGAATGGAATGGAGTGGACAGGAGTGGAATGGTGTGGTGTGGAGTGGAACTGAATCGAGTGGAATGGAGTGTAATTGAGTGGAGTGGAATGGAATGGAGTAGTGTGGAATGGAATGGACAGGAATGGAATGGAATGGAATGTCGTGGAGTTGAATGGAGTGGAGTGGAATGGAGTGGCATGGGGTGAAGTTTAATGGTATGGAATGTAATGGAATGGAATGGAATGCAGTGGAATGGAATGGAATGGAATGGAATCGAATGGAATGGAGTGGAGTGGAGTGGAGTGGAGTGGAGCGGAATGCAATGGAGTGGAGTAGAGTGCATTGGAGTGGCATGGAGTGGAATGGAAAGGAGTTGAGAGGAATGGAGTGGAATGGAATAGAGTGGAATGGCATGGAATGGCCTGGGTTGAAATAGATTGGAGTGGAGAGGAGTGGAATGGAGTGGAGTGGAGTGGATTGGAGTGGAGTGGAGTGGAGTGGTGTGGAATGGAGTGGAGTGGAGTGAAATGGAATTGAATGGAGTGGAATGGAATGGAGTGGAGTGTATTGGAATAGAGTGGAATGGAATGGATTGAAATGGAATGGAATGGAGTGGTGTGTGTTGGAGTGGCGAGGAGTGGAATGGAGTTGAGTGGAGTGGAGTTGACTGGAGTGGAATGGAATGGAGTGGAATAGAATGGAATGGAATAATTTGGAGTGGAGTGGAATGGAATGAAGTGGAGTGGAACGGAATGGAGCGGAATGGAAGGGAATGTAATGGAATTTTGTCTAGTGGATTGGAATGGAATTGAATGGAGTGGAATGAAATGGAATGCCATGGAATTCAATGGCGTGGAATGAAGTGGAGTGGAATGGAATGGAAAGCAATGGCATGGAATAGAATGGAATGGAATGGACGGCAGTGGAGTGGAATGAAAGGAGTGGAATGGATTGGTAAAAAGGGTAGTGGAATAGAATGTAGTGGAGTGCAATGGAATGCAGTGGAACGTAAAGGAATGGAATGGAATGGGGTGGAATAGAATGTAGTGGAGTGCAATGGAATGCAGTGGAACATAAAGGAATGGAATGGAATGGGGTGGAATGGATTGTAGTGAAATGGAGTGCAGTGGAGTGGAATGGAATGGAGTGAAAGGGAGTGGAATGGAATGGAGGGGAATGGAGTGGAATGGAGTGAAGTGGAGTGGAATGGAATGGAATGGTGTGGAATGGAATGGAATGGAATGGAGTGGAATGGAATGCAGTGGTGTGTAATGGAGTGGAATTGAGTGGAGTGTAGTGGAATGGAATGGAGTGGAGTGGAGTGGAATGGAATATATTGGAGTGGGAAGGAGTGGAATGGATTGGAGTGGAATTGAATGGAGTGGAATGGAATGGAATGGAGTGGAATAGAGTGTAATGGAGGGGAGTGGAATGGAATGGAATGGAATGGAATGGAGTGGAGTGGTGTGGTGTGGATTGGAACTGAATCGAGTGGAATGGAGTGTAATTGAGTGTAGTGGAATGGAATGGAGTAGTGTGGAATGGAGTGGACAGTAATGGAATGGAATGGAATGTCGTGGAGTTGAATGGAGTGGAGTGGAATGGAGTGGCATGGGGTGAAAATTAATGGTATGGAATGGAGTGGAATGGAATGTAATGGAATGGAGTGGAATGGAATGAAATGGAATGGAATGGAGTGGAATGGAATGGAATGGAGTGGAATGTAATGGAATGGAATGGAATGGAGTGGAATGGAATCAAATGGAATGGAGTGGAGTGGATTGGAGTGGAGTGGAGTGGAGCGGAATGCAATGGAATGGAGTAGAGTGGATTGGAGTGGCGTGGAGTGGAATGCAATGTAGTCGAGAGGAATGGAGTGGAATGGAATAGGGTGGAATAGAATGGAATGGCCTGGGTTGGAATGGATTGGAGTGGAGTGCAGTGGAGTGGAATGGAGTAGAGTGGAGTGTATTGGAGTGGAGTGGAATGGAATGGAGTGGAGTGGAGTGGTGTGGAATGGAGTGGAGTGGAGTGGTGTGGAATGGAGTGGAGTGGAGTGGAGTGAAATGGAATTGAATGGAGTGGAATGGAATGGAGTGGAGTGTATTGGAATAGAATGGAATGGATTGGAATGGAATGGAATGGATTGGAATGGAATGGAATGGAATGGAGTGGTGTGTATTGGAGTGTAGAGTAGTGGAATGGAGTGGAGTGGAGTGGAGTGGACTGGAGTGGAACGGAATGTAGTGGAATTGACTGTAATGGAGTAGAATGGAATGGATTGGAATGGAATGGAATGCAGTGGAATGCAGTGGAGTGGAGTGGAGTGGAATGGAGTGGAGTGGAGTGGAATGGAGTGGAATGGAATGGAGTGGAATGGAGTGGACTGGAATGGAATGGAGTGGAATGGAGTGGTGTGGAATGGAATGGAGTGGAATGGAGTGGAGTGGAGTGGATTGGAGTTGAGACGAGTGGAGTGGAATGGAATGGAATGGAATAGAATGGAATGTAATGGGATATAATGGTGAAATGAAATGTGAGCTGAGATTGTGCCACTGCACTCCGTCCTGGGTGACAGAGTGAGATCCTGTCTAAGGAAAGGAATTGAAGGGATTAGAGTGGAATGGAATGGAATGGAATGAAAATGAATGGAATGGAATGGAGTGTAGTGGTTTGGAGAGGAGTGGATTGGAGTGGAATGAAGAGGAATGGAATGTTATGTAATGGAAAGGAATGCAGTGGAGTGGAGTGGAGTAGAGTGGTTTGGAATAGAATGAAATGGAATTGAATTTAATGAAATGGAATGGAATGGAATTGAATGGAATGGAATGGAGTGGAATGGAAGGAAACGGTCAAATGAAATGTGGGCTGAGATTGTGCCACTGCACTCCAGCCTGGGTGATGGAGTGAGATCCTGACGAAATAAAATGGAATGGAATGGATTGGAAAGAAATGGAATGGAATGGAGTGTATTGGACTGGAGTGGAGCGGAATGGAGTGAAGTAGAATGGAAGGGAGTGGAATGGAATGGAATGGAATGGAGTGGAATGGAATGGAATGGAATGGAGTGGAATGGAATGGAATGGAATGGAGTGGAATGGAATGGAATGGAGTGGAATGGAATGGAATGGAATGCAGTGGAGTGGAGTGAAGTGGAGTGCAGAATTCCTCAATAAAATACTATCAAACCGAATCCAGCAGCAAATCAAAAAGCTTATCCACCATGATCAAATCTGCTGCATCCCTGGGATGCAAGGCTGGCTCAACATACACAAATCAATAAATATAATCCATCATATAAACAGAACCAACGACAAAAAATATATGATTATCTCAATAGATGCAGAAAAGGCCTTTGACAATATTCAACAACTTTCATGCTAAAAACTCTCAATAAATTAGATATTGATGGGACGTATCTCAAAATAATAAGAGCTATTTATGACAAACCCACAGCCAATATCATACTTAATGGGCAAAACCTGGAAGCATTCCCTTTGAAAATCTCAGTTACGTTTCTTTTGGATATGTGTGTGAGGAAAGGGTACCTACAAACTACCCTTTTAGTTAAATGCCAAATACAATAAATATTAATACCTACAGTCCTCATGTTGTACATTATATCCCTCAACGTGTTAATTCTACATATCTACAACTTTGCATCCTTTGAATTCTGTATCTCCATTTTCTCTTCTCACCCCCAGCAGCTGGTAACCACTGTTTTATACTCTATCTCTGTGTATTTAAGTTTTTGTTGTTTTTGTCCTGAGAAGTTTGTTGGGACTTTCAGCTAGGAGATAACATGTTCTGAGTCTTGGGTATCTCAAATGATAGCAGGTAAGAAGTTTTACTTGTCTGGAGAGCAGAGTGCCAGTGCATAATTTTATGCAGAAGAGGGAATAAAGAGAATTCTCTACAATTTGAATCAGAAATATGGCTCATATTTTTATGTACAACAATCTCTAAGGCTTCTTGGAAAGGAACTAGCTGCCTGATTTTTTTTTCATTTGAATCCACTAATACATGAAGAGGATGATTCTCCCATACCAATCACGAGAATGATATCTGTAGAATCAAAAGTTGAAATCCTATTATCCTAGAACTTTTTTCAGAAAACTTGAACATGTATTGAAATGTCATGCTGGTCATATATTTTATAGCAATGAGGAATTTACTTATTATATACTTTAGCTTTTTAGCCCTTTCCCTGCCACCAGAAATGTTTCTTTTGAATCCAATATGGTCCTCAGGGTTTAAGAATGTTAAGGAATGTATAGGGGTTTCTTTTTTCTTCTTCTTTTTTTTTTTGTCAAGCTATTGTATATTTTTACTTTACCTGTTTGGGTATGTAGTTACTATTTGTTTGGACTCTCATACCAGAAAAAAAAATCATGGTGAATTTTACATGTACGGAGTCTACATTAATCTGTACAAACTGACAAGTTTAGAATATCAAAGTCAACACTGTAAAAAATAAAGTGATATTTTGTCTGGTCTATCTCCTTGCAAATAAAACAACAATAAATTCTGTATTATTATGAAATATAAGAGCTTGAAAATTTTTCAAGTGCCTTGTATAGAATGACCTTCGAATTCAAGGTATAAACTACAACAAAACACTTTCGAGATCTAGCTTGATTGAAGAGTGCATTCTTACTCATTTATATATTCTCTGCAATTTCTGATTCAAGATATTTCACAATTCTAAAGGAAAGCCAAAATAGGATAATAATTACAAAACAAAATAAAAAGTAATTGAGGAAGATAACTGAGCAACTTATTCTTGACAATTAGCTTTTTAACACACAGAAAAGTGCACTAAAAATACTGCCTAGTTGTTTAAGGTAGGCTGAGATCTGACTGTATCCCCTAAGTGAGTGTAATAAAGAAAAAATTACCTTTGAGGGAGCACAGTGGTTAAATTTAAAAGATTTATTGTTTAACCTCAGGAAGACTTTCAGTAACTTTTTAGAAAATGTATACATTTAATGGAAGACATGCTATGCTTCTTGTAAGAATTTGTTCCAAGTCACTGTGTATAATTAATGGCTTGTCTACAGATTTTTTCAATAAAACTGTTCATGCAGAACTTTAAGTAGGCACTTTCAGTACCAGAATGAATGCATCTTTGTGAAGATACCATTTATGTACCATAACATCCAAAGCATAATGAGGAGATTTTGATACACTGAAGATTTAGAACTGAGTTGGAAAACAAAACTTCAACATACTGTCTTGTCAGCACAAAGCAAATAAATTCATCACTGTCAGTTGAGATTTAAATTCACAAACTTATAAGCAATAAAATCAAGGTAATTTTATTATAAGTGTTTTGACACCAGATTATATGGGGTAAATAATTTACTTTCTAATCAAGCAATTGATATATATAAACCTGAAATAGAGAGTTTTGCCTTTTAATTAGATACATTGTTAAACAAAGAATGGTTGAAGCAGCAGTTGAGAATTATCTTTTTCTCTTTTTGCTGTTCTTACAAGGACAGTTTCTAGAATTGTTTTCAAAACAATAGAACAGAAAATTTCACTTACTCAATTTAACTTTTGTTAAAGTACTTTGCCAAAATTAGCAAACTATGAAAGGAAAGTCTGCCTTTTCAATATATATGTAAGTGGCAAGTAAAAGTTGTTCTTAAATCACGTGATCTCATAGAAATAACATGGGATAAAAAGAGTTCTGAAGGTGTTCAGGAAATGCCAGTCCTAAATGGATTGCTTTGGTGTACTGATTACATCGAACTGAAAATATTTGAAAAACAACAAATGCGGGACATGCTTTCACTGCACTCCCTTTACGTTCCTCAAGAGAGATCCTCCAAAAGGAACTTTCAATACCAGAATGAATGTATTTTTGTAAAGATACCATTTATCTACCATAACATCCAAAGCATGATGAGGAGATTTTTATATACTGCAGATTTAGAACTGAATTGGAAAACAAAGCTTCAAGATACTGTCTTGTCAGCACAAAGACTTTCATCTCCTTCCTAGGAGTTTCATCAGCCAGGGAAAATTGACTCCTCATATCACAGGAGACAAGACTAAGGGTCCATACCACACCAAGACAGACTGCCACAAACTATCATCTATTGTCCTAAGGGTCTGGTCATCTTTCCCAAAAGTCATTTGCTCCCCCCTAAGTTTCCTACATTCTTCCTCCTGCCTTCCCTATAAGCTCCCAAATCTCACTGGGGTTTTTTCTTGCTGGTGTTTTGTTTGTTTGTTTTTTGTTTTGTTTTTGATTCCACTTTTCTTTCCTGTGATTCCCCCATGTGTGTAATAAATGTGTATACCTTTTCTTCTTTTGACATGCCTGTTATCCATTTATTTCATAGACTCAGTTATCATACCTTCACAGGGTAGAGGGAAAGTTCTCCAAGTCCTACAGTTCCAAAAGAAAATAGCTAGTAACTGCAAATTCAAAAGTCATATAAACTTAGAGACAAAGTTAACTTCTTATACGATATGTTCAGAAAGAAGAGGTGTGTTGCACACCAAGGGATATTTCCCTGGTCTTAGCTCCTAAGTTTCTCAGAGAAGAAGCAGTTACTACTACAGAAGTTAAACACCTGACTCCCAAATTATAAAAGCCTAAGTATTGATTTTAAATCATTAATTGTCACCTGTGAATCATAAAGTCTGAACTCTTTAAACTGCAAACACACATATAAAAGGGATTCTTATACAAGGATCCATGAGTGGAACTGCAAAATTTTGTCAAAATCTGTATATATGTTTTCTTTTTAAGGATCATAGATTTCAATATATGTTAAAAGATATCTGGAGCTAGTAAAGATTAATAACCATTTTCAGTTTCGTGCTGAAATTGGCAAATCATGGCTTTTCTCCCTCCAACACACCCCCTCCCGCCCCAGCACACCACTGGTTAATCTTTATTTTCATGAGAGAAAAAGATGTTTCATACTAATAAAGGTAAATTATACACTTGTTTGTTTTATACTTTTCCACCTCTTAAGCTTCATATAAGTTTTAATAATATATAATTGAATACATTAACATTTAGATGTTAGTAAACTAATAACAAAAGTTCATTATTTCTCTTGAGTAGAGGAATACAAATTTTGCACCCATTGTTGTATAGAATGATTTTAAAATGTCATTCAATCCCTTAGAAGTTTAAGATTTTTTTTCAAGAATTTATATATAAAATTTTTACTTAGAAACAGATAGCTCACAAAAAGTATGGGTTTTTTTTTCTATTATAACTAAACTATTCCACTCACCAAGATGCTGAGACATCCTACTTTCTGGTATTTTGAAATGAAAACAAAACACAAGAATGTGATGATGAAGCAAGTGAAAATTAAAAGGGTACAGACTTTAGAAGTATCATAAGCTAAAAATAAAGTGAAACAAATCTGTAAAGGAACCAAAAGCCCAGGCAGATATAATACAGTAAATTATGAGAAGCTAAAAAAATGAGGGGTTGACAAACAATAAAGTGAGAGTCTCTGATAAAGCCAAAACTATTTGAATGGCAGTCAACAAAACAGAAGAAAAAAATGACACTCATAACAAGGCAGAACTATGGAAATGCATCCCTGGGGGTAAGATAATAGAGTTGTGAATTAGTGGAGGCGAATCACCAATACTGGCCAACTAAAGCCCGCTAACATAATTCTAAGGATGGAGAAATTCTGTAGCTGAAGATAAAAAGTCTGAAATATATTATGGTATAGTCAAATGAGTGTCATTTCTAATATACACACTTATTTTTCAAGAGTTGATAATATGAAGTAAAAATTTAGTATGCAAAGTTCAAATTTTCCACTTGTTGAGTAATTCATTTTTATTAAATATTTTCCAACAATTAAACTAAAGTGGTACCAGAACAGAGTAGACATTCTGAGCTTTCACTTTACAAAAGCTACACATAAATCTACATACTTTTTAAGGGTATAAACAAAGTCAGAGCCTGTGTGATATTTCAATAAACAATTGGAGAAAAATTTTATGTAAGAATAGATTATATACATATTGACCTCTTTGAGATCCTTATTTTTTTCTTGTTTGTGTGTGTGTGGACATATGTTTTCATTTCTTTTTTTAAATTATTATTATTATACATTAAGTTTTAGGGTACATGTGCAGAACGTGCAGGTTTGTTACATACATATACATGTGCCATGCTGTTGTGCTGCACCCATTAACTCGTCATTTAACATTAGGTATATCTTCTAATGCTATCCCTCCCCCCTCTCCCCACCCCACAACAGTCCCCAGTGTGTGATGTTCCCCTTCCTGTGTCCATGTGTTCTCATTGTTCAATTCCCACCTATGAGTGAGAACATGTGCTGTTTGGTTTTTTGTCCTTGTGATAGTTTGCTGAGAATGATGGTTTCCAGCTTCATCCATGTCCCTACAAAGGACATGAACTCATCATTTTTTATGGCTGCATAGTATTCCATGGTGTATATGTGCCACATTTTCTTAGTCCAGTCTATCATTGTTGGACATTTGGGTTGGTTCCAAGTCTTTGCTACTGTGAAGAGTGCCACAATAAACATACGTGTGCATGTGTCTTTAGAGCAGCATGATTTATAATCCTTTGGGTATATACCCAGTAATGGAATGGCTGGGTCAAATGGTATTTATAGTTCTAGATCCTTGAGGAATCGCCACACCGACTTCCACAATGTTTGAACTAGTTTACAGTCCCATCAACAGTGTAAAAGTGTTCCTATTTCTCCACATCCTCTCCAGCACCTGTTGTTTCCTGACTTTTTAATGATCGCCATTCTAACTGGTGTGAGATGGTATCTCATTGTGGTTTTGGTTTGCATTTCTCTGATGGCCAGTGATGGTGAGCAGTTTTTCATGTGTTTTTTGGCTGCATAAATGTCTTCTTTTGAGAAGTGTCTGTTCATATCCTTCGCCCACTTTTTGATGGGGTTGCTTTTTTCTTGTAAATTTGTTGGAGTTTATTGTAGATTCTGGATATTTGCCCTTTGTCAGATGAGTAGATTGCAAAACTTTTCTCCCATTCTGTAGGTTGCCTGTTCACTCTGATGGTGCTTTCTTTTGCTGTGCACAAGCTCTTTAGTTTAATTAGATCCCATTTATCAATTTTGTCTTTTGTTGCCATTGCTTTTGGTGTTTTAGACATGAAGTCCCTGCCCATGCCTATGTCCCGAATGGTATTGCCTAGTTTTTTTCTAGGGTTTTTTATGGTTTTAGGCCTAACATGTAAGTCTTTAATCCATCTTGAATTAATTTTTGTATAAGGTGTAAGGAAGGGATCCAGTTTCAGCTTTCTACATATGGCTAGCCAGTTTTCCCAGCACCATTTATTAAATAGGGAATCCTTTCCCTAGTTCTTGTTTTTGTCAGGTTTGTCAAAGATCAGATAGTTGTAGACATGTGGCATTATTTCTGAGGGCTCTGTTCTGTTCCATTGGCCTCTATCTCTCTTTTGGTACAAGTACCATGCTGTTTTGGTCACTGTAGCCTTGTAGTATAGTTTGAAGTCAGGCAGCGTGGTTCCTCCAGCTTTGTTCTTTTGGCTTAGGATTCACTTGGCAATGCAGGCTCTTTTTTCATTCCATATGAACTTTAAAGTAGTTTTTTCCAATTCTGTGAAGAAAGTCATTGGTAGCTTGATGGGGATGGCATTGAATCTATAAATTACCTTGGGCAGTATGGCCATTTTCACAATATTGATTCTTGCTACCCATGAGCATGGAAGGTTCTTACATTTGTTTGTATCTTATTTCATTGAGCAGTGGTTTGTAGTTCTCCTTGAAGAGGTCTTTCACATCTCTTGTAAGTTGGATTTCTAGGTATTTTATTCTCTTTGAAGCAATTGAGATCCTTATTGTGAGAGTCAGTTCAGAATCTGGGGTTTTGTTTTGTGTTGTTTTGTTTTGTTTTGTTTTGTTCTGAGATGGAGTCTCTCTCTGTTACCAGGCTGGAGTACAGTGGCACAGTCGCGGCTCATGCAACCTCTGCCTCCCAGGTCCAAGTGATTCTCCTGCCTCAGCCTCCCAAGTAGCTGGGACTACAGGCACGTGCCACAATGCCCAGCTAACTTTTGTATTTTTTAAATTAGAGATGGGGTTTCGCCATGTTGGCCAGGATGGTCCCGATCTGTTGACCTTGTGATTTGCCTGCCTCAGCCTCTCAAAGTGCTGGGATCACAGACGTGAGCCACTGTGCTCAGCCCAGAATCTGGGTTTTAACCAGATTTGCCATTATAAAATGAAATGAAATGAAAACCACCTGTCAATATCTGTAGCAGTGTTATTGTTGGGGAGCATGCACGTTTGTTTGAGCTTATTTATACATACAGAGCTGTTTAGCTTAATATTCAAATTGAAAATTTTTAGTATTTTTAGAATGTTTTAGATACTTTGATGAATAAATTTTGTGTTAACAAACTACTATTAAAAAATTATACGTTATATATTTCTGAACACATTGGCAGATGTAAATGACAAAGTTATATTCACACAATCAGTTTTTCTTGCACAGAATTGACATTTTGTCAAAAAGTTAAAATCTTTGAAGTGTATTTTCTGTCCTCATCTTTCCCCTTTTGAGCATTTTTCCCCCTGGGTTGGTTATAAAATGTTCCCTAACTTCAGGCATCTGATTAAATTTTGGGTTTTCTCCCTTCCTACCAACTCATATGGATTGGTAATGATCTGATAGAAGACAATTGCCAAAAATCAATCAAATATATTTTAAATTAAACTTCTCCAAGATAATATTTATTTTAATCCTTCTTTAATTGCTGAGTGAGGAATAATTGTTCACTGACCCTTAAAATCCTAAAACTTAATCAGCTCACTGGAGTGGATGAATGTATATTTGTCCAGATGAGAATGCTTAAGGTCTACTTCAAGGAGTTCATAATAGTAAACATGTCCTTTTCTTCCATCAGAAGCTTCATCCTGGATCTTTTCATCCTTATTTATCTACTAGCTGTCCTTCTCCAAATACACTGACTTGGAACCCCAGTTTCAGTGGTGGACTGCATGGATTTGATTCTAAGCTATGCTATAATGAGAAAGTAGCTGTAACCCTATTCTCATTTTCATCACATGTAATATAGAAATCATCATCAGACAATATACAGATAGGGGCAAGTTATTTCACAGATAATAATAGGTGAAAATGGAGAGTATGTGGGTGTAGACATGGCAAAGTGAGTTTAAATGGTTTCAGGAGTCTGTGGAAGTTGTCTTTGGATGATTCAATGTTCTCAGGGAAGCACAACCAAAAAGACATTGAGGATTTCTGGGGAAGTGTTAGGGATTAGAGACAGAATAAGATACAAAATTAGGTAAATTAGAGAGTGAATAGATTGGAGCATATGTAGTATGATTGATTGATAGGCAGCACTGAGATTCTCAGTTTCAAGTGGGATATTTTTCAATTTGATCCATATAGCTAGTTGCTCAAATATATGTGGGGATTTGGTGGAAATTTGGATCTAACCAGGGTTATTTTCCTGGTTAGATTCAGCAAAGTGAAAGAGAAACAAGGAAGTTGAAGTTTCCTGGGAATGGTTGGCCATGGAATTTAGGCAGGAGAACAGGAAATAGAGTACATCAAGTTGGTAAGGGTCATTGTGAATATGATAAAATAATAGTTTGGAGGTCTCAGAGAGATTGAAAAATTTTATGTCAGTGTATGAAAGGGAATGATTAAAGGAGGAGCTCAGAGAATGGGATGAATGAAATTATGACTACAGAGAAGTTGCTATTATAAGTAACGACGATGCTTCACTCAGTCCGTCTGGAAGTGTGGTCCCTGTGCTAGCAACATCAGCATCACCTGGGAACTTACTAGAACTGCGCATTCTCAGGTTACACCCCCAGATCTACCAAATCTGAAATTCCAATAGCAGGCCTCAGCAATCTCTTATTGTAACACAACTGTAGGCAATTTTGAGGCACACAGTAGTTAGCACAACTGGTCTAGGGTATGTCCTATTTGGTCTTCCTCCTCAGTTCACAGTACAGAGCTCCTAAAACTTGAAATTTCCTGATAGAGATGAGAGGACCATCCTTTACTAGTCATAAGTCCCTCTTAGCCATACCTGAGTTTATGCTATTGACATGACATGAGTGGTGGCTGGAGACCCGTATAGCTTCAGGGTGGGTACTGGACATCAGAAACATGAAGGCATAACTAGATGGTTGAAACTGTCAGCCCTCTCCTCCATCACCTCTGAGGTGCTGGGAGGGTGATACAGTGACATACTTAGAGGTCATATGGCAGCTTTGTGCCCCTTTTCACCATACCTGGCCCTATGTCTCTCTTCTATTTGACAGTTCCTGATTTGTATCAGACAGTAACTGTAAGCAAAGTGCTTTCTTGGGTTCTGTGCGCCATCTTAGCAAATTATAGAACCTGGGGAAGGAATCCATGGAAGTCCTAATTTATAGACAGTTGGTCAGGAGTATGGGAGGCCCACAACTCCTCTCTAATGGTGGGGGCACAGTCTTGTGGGCCTGAACCCTGAACTTTTGGGATCTGATGCTATCTCAGGATTGAATTGAATTGTAGGACACCATTTGGTGTCCTGAGAGTTGAAGAATTGATTGGGGTGAGACTAAATCCACAAATTTGATCTCAGAAGTTTGAGTAGAAATAATTCTGTTGGAAAACATTATCATTAGATCAAAGGTGTTCATAGAACTGAGAGATCAAAATGGCAAAGAGTCATCTATGATTACACATTGTTGACATAAACTAGAATTAAGACAAGAGTATGTAAAAGAGAGTTACATTGAGCCAGGGATAAAAATAGTCAATCAATTGATTGATTAGAATTTAGTAAATGCCATTTTTAAAAAAATTAATCTTTACTTAATTAATGGAGATACTTATCTCCATTTTGACTTTAAATTTATAATTAAAAAATTGCAATTTTATCTACTTTCCATAAAAGGAAACTGAAAAGCAATAGTAAAATGCTTCAACAGAAAATCTAACCTTCTTATTCCCAAGACAAAGAATGGCCAACTACCTTAAGCACAAAGTTAGAAAAACTTTCATAATTTTTTACGTTGCCATATTTTATAGCTTTGAACAAGTTGAATTGTTAACTAGACCGCCCAGAGAATGGAGCCATCTAATATAATTTCCTTACTATTTAGATAAGATTTTGTTGTTGAAAATCTTAATCATTTTTAATGACCCTGTTTTCAGAGCCTGATATTAATGATTCGTGAAACTCCTTAAATGTAGTTATGCATCTGATTTGAAAATCATGAGGGAGATTTTTGGTCAGATATGCATAGCAAATCTATGTCACTAGACATATGTCCCTGCTACCCATGTCACAACCTTTATGTCTACTCTTGAATTGAGGTTTTGCTACGTTTTATTTTTGAGGTTTAAGAATTATTCATTTAGGTATCTGGGTGCAGTACACCAGCATGACACATGTATACATGTGTAACTAATCTGCACAATGTGCACATGTACCCTAAAACTTAAAGTATAATGATAAAAATAAAATAAAATAAAATAAAAAAAGAATTATTCATTTAACTGACGGAAAATTGTATTTCTCTTGTTAGAATAGAGCCCTATTTATCTTTTCTATTTTTCATGGAGACATGAAAGGATGTGAATTTGGAATCAGAGAAACCTGAGTTCCACCATGCTTTCTTCCTCTTGCAATCCATGAAACCCACAGTGGGTTAGTGGATATTACAAAACCTCTGGTGCCACCTTATTAAGATGGAAAAAAATAATACTAATTGAAAGAATGAATGTGATAATGAGAAGAAATGGCATCAGTAAAGTTTCTGGGACACAGTAAGTTCTAACAAATGCTAGTTCTTTTCTTTCATTATTCAAAATCTAAATAGAAGCCAGTTGGTAATTCCAAGATAATAGTATGAAGACAAAAAAAAAAAAAAGTTTGTTAACTGACCTTCAACCATTGAGGCCTTATCTTATAGAAAGCAAAATTAACAAATATTTTCTCCCTTCTACAAATGTACACCCTCTGAGAAAGAGAGACAGTGTTCCAATCAAGATGATGAAAGTATTCTGGGCACACATAGGAAGGGAAGAAGAATAAGAGAGAACCTTTAAAAAGACAATTTTAGATAGGCACCCTATTTTTACCGGCAATAACACTTTTTAGAACTTACGGCATACAAAGTAGACCTTAAATGGACTCAGTGCTGAGAAATTTTTATAAGGGTGCTTTATTTTCTTCTATGGTAAATCTAGGAACCAATAAAATAGCTTTGGTAATTCACTCATTACATTCTTTCCTAACTAATCTATTTACATTATAAATTTTGTTGAAATGCTGCGCTTTTGCATTAATAATTCTCATGTGTCTCATTTGTGAATACGTGAAAACTAGTTGTAAAATAAGGAAAATGTAATTTTGAAACATCTTCAAAAACAGTTGCATAATTTAACAAATGTTTATAAATTTTCATCCTTACTGTAAAACCATAGATATCCTAAAAGTGATTGAAGGTATAATGATTTCTTTAAATAACTGGATTTCTCACCTTGAGTTATTTTATCTCCGTACAAACTGTAGCAGTGTTATACAATGGTTAAGAAGAAATTACTTCCAAGTGAGAATAAAGATACAGCTTATTAACACTTAATTTTGTGGATGAGACCTGAAAAATTAAACTTTTCTTCTAGAGACAAGTTGTAGTTAGTTGTGTATATAGAGTGTGAATACATAGTGTCTATATTTTACTGTCATTATTTAAACAGAAACATGTAATTTGCACTTCAAAAACCTACTACAAATTAGCTGTGTCATTTGGAAGTGTCAAAATTATCTCATTAATGATCAGATAGGCTTTTTGCTCATTGTAATGAGATGTTCCTATAAACCAAATTTGAAAGGCAAAGACAGAGTTTGGAGTCTTTAGTACTTGGTAAAATCAGTAGCTCTATTTAGGGCTATATTTGCAAAATACTATTTCTACTCAAGCATATTATTATTTGCAAGGCCCTTCACAAATGTTGACCACAAAGATGTTTCTACCTAGCAGAAATAATTATAGTTACATATAGTTGTCTAGGAATATCTTAAACATGGGGTATTAAAATAACTTTCAAGAACAAGAAGAAATGTTATACCAGGCATTTTTGCAACTAGTGCTCTATTTCAGTGCAATATTTGTGGCAATTAAAAACATAAATGACTTGGATTTACAGCTAAGATATCGAAGGAAAAATATGCAAAGGCATGATTATTTTATAAATGTGCCACATATGTGACTTGAGGTACAAAACCTCTAAGTTTAAAATTGTCTTTTTAAAAAAGAAATCAAAACAGACAAGTGGGCAATAAGTTATGGATACTATTATAGGGTACCCTGGTAAACTAGTAGGAAGAAGACTTTTGGTACTGAAAATTCCAATTAACCACATGCCTCCATTAAGGCCATGATCACTGCCAATTTTTACTCACAAAGGCTGGAGCTAGAGTTATGTGGAATTCCATATGTGTCTAAACCATAGATTTATCAATTATCACTTAAACACAACTTGGAGGACACTATCCAGAATTTGTAGGGCTTGGCCTTATTCTAGAGAAACATACACGGGAATAGGCAGTTGGATTTTAAATTCAGCCTTAAATCTGTTGAAAATAATGCATTTTTTTCTCAGAGATGAGATATTGTCCAACTCTCTTGACTTATTTTAGATTTGATATTATACAGTTCGAACACCATGGAGATTTACTAATCTGAATGAACACATACCAAATTAGTCTTTGCTCCAGTCTCAAAATCTGAGATTAATTCTGGCTGCTGAAGAAATTTTCCAGGGTTAGGAGTACGCTTCAACGCTGCTGACCGGTACTACTTTCTGGTAAACTATAGATGACATGTGCCCTTTCACTGCCTAAACTCACTTTGTAGAACACCATTAAATGAAACTCATCACCAGTGATTTGGGAGGCTACGGTGGGCAGATCATTTGAGGTCAGGAGTTTGAGACCAGCCTGGCCAACATGATGAAACCCCGTCTCTACTGAAAATACAAAAACTTATCCAGGCATGACGGGATGTCCCTGGAATCCGAGCTACTTGGGAGGCTGAGGCAGGAAAATCGCCTGAACCCAGGATGTGAAGGTTGCAGTGAACAGAGATGTTGCCATTGCACTCCAGCCTGGGCGACAGAGTGAGACTTCATCTCCAAAAAAAGGAAAAAAAAAAAGAGAGAGAGAGAGAAAGAAAATTATCAGTGTTCAGTGACTGGTTTTTTTCATGCTGATAAACTATTACACAGAAAAGGAAAATTTTCGTGCTGATAAACTATTACACAGAAAAAGAAATGTATCCATAATGGACAATTAAAAGGGCTATACAATCTCTCTCACTGTATGATTCTGGTTTTTTTCTTTTTCTTTTCTTTTTTTCTTTTTTTTTAAGACAGGATCTCACTCTGTCACCCAGGCTGGAATGCAGTGGCTCTATCTTGGCACACTGCAACCTCAGCCTCCTGGGTTCAAGCTATTCTCCTGCCTTAGCCTCCTGAGTAGCTAGGACTAGACGCATTCACCACCACGCCCAGCTAATTTGTGCATTTTTAAAATACAGGTGGGGTTTTGCCATGTTGCCCAGGCTGGTCTTGAACTCCTGACCTCAAATGATCCTCCCACCTCGGCCTCCCTAAGTGTTGGCATTACAGGCATAAGCCACCAGGCTTGGCCTGATTCTGTTTTTTAACACAATTCCTATTACTTCTGTTTTAATTTTACAAAGCCATAGGTTTTTAATCTGAGAAACCTTTGAGAAAGCATCCAGATAAATTTATAAATAGAAAAATAAATTCAGATACATAGAATTAAGTTTATGATCTAATTAGTGGGTGGCAACTGAAAAATTTTCAAGTTCCATAAACTGAAGTGAAAGGATCACTTTCCTGAAAATATTACAAAGGCTTGATAATTACCTGGATTGTACTAAAACCTACACAATCTAGTATATTCTATAGCTTCAATTCATCAAGACAGCTTCACTTACCATGTAGAATTTATACGTACACTAAATTTAAGGAATGCATTACTTGTTATTGGAGAAGGATAATAACTCACAGCCGAACTGATTTGCATGAATGCCTATTAAACTATCATCAATGTAGAAATTAAAAGTTAAGCTATTCAGCCCCAGATGTGTGAGAGACAGAGAAAATCTTCAAAAGAGTTCAGCTACCAAATCCCTTCCTCAATAGCTCTTTGAGTCTCAAGACAGTTTCAACCACACACAGCCTCAGAGTCTTATGGTCCAAACAACAAATGACTGCAGCTCTAAAGTAAGAAAACATTTGAAAAGAAACAATCAAAGATCTATGCCAAGTTATGGTCAAGGAGGTCCACCTACTGGTGGGTGAGCATGGCAAGCATAGGGACTAAGCCAAATGATGGGTTTACCAAAACAGAAACAAGAGAAGCCAATGGAAACAGAGTCCAGGTTATAACAGGAGCCCAGGCACTTGATGTGGGAACCCTATTTGTCTCATTTAGCAGCTAGAGTTTTAACGTCCTATGAGGCACAGCTAATGCCCTTCATTATTATTTTTTGTAATTGACTGCATAGTTTAGAACTATGCCTTGAATTTAATATCTGTCTGTTGAAGAAGAGAATAATGATGAAAATCTGTCCACAGGTTCTGTGCAGTACTGAAGAGCAACTTCAGCTCTTGAGGTATCTATCAGAAGTCTTACTCTCTAAAAAGCCTCTGGTTAATTACTGATATAGGTTGCTGACAATTTCACTCTCACAATGTAGGGGAAGCAGGAATGTTATCTGGCCTCTTGGCTCCTCTTCCTTTGCCTTCCACAGATCTCTCTGCTGGTTCACAGAGGAACAGTTTCGTGGCTCTCAGTTCATTTTGCAATTCTGCTAGAATCTCATTCCATCCTCAACTGTAAGTAGCTTGTCCTTCACCCAACGCTTATTTATGGAGGGACAGATAGCAAGAAGAAATCGCACTCTGGATTACAAAGTGGGAAGACGCACCCCTTAGCCAGAATGCCTGCCTCCTATGTTCATGATGGATATTTCGAATTGATCTCAGTACTCTTTTCCATTGAGCCCATGTCCCAAATTGGCCGTGAGTTAGGGAGAGGGCTCTAGAGTGGGAAAGATGTACCCAAAACTTCCCTAATCTGACTATCAAGCCTAAAAAATTAAACTTTCAATTCAACATCCCTTGTTTCTCCAACTTGGAGTGCCTGATGGTGTGGGAAGCCCCTACTCATAAAAATTCATAGTTGAAGATTGTTGGTAATTTTGCCCAACCCCTTCTTTTTTTGTTATACTTTATGTTCTAGGGTACATGTGCACAACGTGCAGGTTCGTTTCATATGTATACATGTGACATGTTGGTGTGCTGCACCCATTAATTCGTCATTTACATTAGGTATATATCCTAGTTCTTTCCCTCCCCTAGCCCCTCACCCCACAACAGGCCCCAGTGTGTGCTGTTCCTCTTCCTGTGTCCATGTGTTCTCATTGTTTAATTCCCACCTATGAGTGAGAACATGCAGTGTTTGGTTTTTTGTCCTTGTGATAATTTGCTGAGAAAGATGGTTTCCAGCTTCATCCATGTCCCTACAAATGACATGAACTCATCATTTTTATGGCTGCATAGTATTCCATGGTGTATATGTGCCATATTTTCTTAATCCAGTCTATCATTGTTGGACATTTGGGTTGGTTCCAAGTCTTTGCTATTGTCAGTAGTGCCTCAATAAACTCCTTCTTTCTTTGCCTAGTTACAGCTCAATGCAACCTCCTGGCAGGCCAGCCTTAAGCCCAGCAGTCCAACCATGCATCTAAGCTGAGTTCTCATCAGAGCCAACTTCAATTATAAACAACTGAGATGATGCCAGAGGCCAGAATCCCTGAGAACCCAATTTTCTGTCATCACGATGGCTGAAACAAGGTGCTTGGCATCTAGAAAAGCTGATCTGTAGGAAATTTCCAATAGAGTTCAATTTTTCTAAGTTTAAAGTGTACAATATCATCAAGGTCAGACACTCGAGATAAATCTAGGCTTGCATTTAAATATAATAAAAATATTTGAAGAATAGTAAGAGTGGTGACTACTTTTACACAGGAATGTTTTAAATCAATTGTTTTTTTCTTCTGCCTTTAAAATTTTGTGATTTGTCAATGATATGTTGACATATTTTTAATGAAGCATGCCTTGTAAAATAATAAGTGAATGAAAAATACACAGTAATATTCACATCAACAAAGCTAGAAGACTGTATGTCTCAAGAGGCTCCATCATCTACCCAGTGGCCACTTGACCAAATTAAGATCCAAATACCAAAAAGAAAAGTAATTAAAATTTGTGTTGCATGCCTTATAAGACCAAACCTATAAAATGAGGGGAAACTTCACAATTACTTGTAATTTGCTCTGTGGAATTGTAACAGATGGATTATAAAGACGATTCCATGATAAACATCTAAATGTGGTTACTACCTTCTGTGCTTTCTTGGTTCATCTTTTTATTGTTTTTTTCTTTATAAACAGATAATTCATTCCTATCTATGGCAATGCAAACTTTTCAGATCATGTGTGATAAATAGTTATCCAACTTTCTAGATGTCCACCCCGAGCTGCTTCCATGTGAAGAGGTGGAAACGGATTCTGTGCATGATACTGGTTAGGATCGGGAACTGTTTTTTTTTAAAGGAGATTTTTAAAATTAGTTTTCCTTGTACACATAGCGATAATATTGTGTTGCTAACTGCCCTCTGGGAACAAAGTCATACCAATCACAAATATATTGCCTAAAGTGGGAGGCTTATTACTCTGCTGTGAATTCCATCTCCTATTATGTTTTAAAGATGCTACAAACTTGAGACATTACTATGTAGATGACATTCCCAGCAAATCCCCAAACAACACTTAATGAGATTTCAAATACCAGGATCATGCAACAGTAAAAGATATAAGGAAATAAAGAAAAGCACAGTATATGTGTAGAAGGCATTAAAACACAAATTTTATAATTATGAATGCATATAATAAGGAACAAGTTTTACTCTAAATAGCAATTAAATCAGAACTACGATACAGGGAATAAAAGTGAATATTAAACCATTGTACTGACAATAACAGAGCCCTTTTTCTGCTGCGTGATGGAATTTAGTGTTTACTAAGGAAGAAAAAAATGCAAGATATCTTAAATTTGGTACTTTCCAACAAATTTAAGAAGTGTGTACACACTTGAGGAGACTTAAGAAGTCTCTGACTAAAACACTAGAAAAGAAAAGCAGTGAAAAGCCAAATAACTATTACTCAACAATAACGACATTGGTTACTATTATATTAATATTAAACACACTATTAAGCAACAACTATTAAGCTCATTTCAGTTACTCACTGAGCCCAAAGTCATTTTTCATGAACCATTCACAACACTGATAACCTATTGAAAAATGATTGAAAACAAAAAACTTATTGCTTTCCAAGTCCTTTTAAAGCCTTCTCATGTGTCATTTCATATAATCCTTATAACGAATCTATGGAGTATATACTGACTTTATCTCTGTACAGAAAAGAAAACTGAGTCATATTCAGAATAAGTTGCAAAGTTCCCCAGATAATCAGTGTCATAGGTGAAATTTGTTGTCACAGTGTACTCAAGTGTAATTTAGGGAAGCAGTACAAATGATGGTTGAAAGCACAGGTTCTGGGGTAAATAGCCTGAAGTCAAAATCTAGTTCATATCCTCAGTGGCTGTGTGATCTTGGGAAATTTCCCTTAACTCTCTGTGTCTTGGTTTTATAGTTTCATCCATTTTTGCCTCTCATATGAGGTGGTGAGCATTACACTAGTTTATGCTTCTAGGACACTGAAAACGGTACCTGGCTCTTGATAAATATTACAAATTTTGTTTCATTTTCTTCACCTTGAGTATTTCATGGCCAGATGGAAATCAATGTCAATATGAAAAAATGTTCATAATTCAACAGGAAGAAATACAAAACCATATAAACAACTTTGTTTTACTGGCAAGTGTATTTGGAAGCTATGTCAAATTGAGAAGGGAAAGGGAAAGCCTCTAAGGGCATCGATTAATCAATGACCGAAAGCTGATGAGATTTGTCTGGAATTTTTTTTGGAGACTCTGAGACTTAAAATTTTGACAAAATAAGGAGATGAATTGAGTAGTGTGGAAGAGACATTTTCTGAAGTCAGCAGAGAAAGGAGAGACAAATATGGTAAGGGGAAAATGGTATGAAGTAATAATATCTATGAAGTGCTTTCTAAAGTATAACACATGTAAATTATGTTAAATGTAAACTATCATGATTATATCATTACTGTCTTACTGATACAACTATATCCACCTCAGTTAGCCACATAAGATCAATTTTCCTATACCTTAGCGAATACCAGTAACCTCCAGTTCAGAAACAGCATAAATATCTATCCACAGCTGAGCAGACACATACAGCTAGCTACCAGATGAAATGGGCTATATCATAGAATACTATTGTTTTCCATTTTTTAATTGTGGCAAAACACACTCAACAATTTGCATCTTAACCACTGTTAAGTATACAATTCAGTGTTATTAAATGTATTCACAATGTTGTGCAAGCATCACCACCACCCATCTCCATAATTCTTTTTGTCTTGTAAAATTGAAATCCTGTACCCACTAAAAGGTGACTCCCCATTCCCTGCCCTCCCAGGGCAACTACAGCTTTACTTTCTGTCTTGATGAAGCATACAATATCAAATGCAATTTTTAAAATATTTAAAATATTTTGTCTGGAAGCAAAGTGGAAGTTAATATCAATGGCTATGCCTTCAGTGAGTTCTGAGACCACATTACAATGTAGTTAACCATTTATCTTTTATTATGTTCTAGACCTATTATTTCTTCCTGGCACAAAAATATCTTCTTTGTAGATTATGGCATTTACCTCTATCTCCACACCATTTTGGTCTCTCATCCACAGATCATCAGCCTCTTGCTTAGTCTTCCATTTAATGACAATTTCTATTTAGTATACAACAGTCCTTCCCCCTGCAATGCAATTTCTTCACTCTTTAAAGCTCTGAGTCTGGCTACTGGTCTCTGTTTTGTACTCATCCCTAGAGCCATGTCTTCAAATATTTCTCAGAACTTCTTCACATCTAAAAATCAAGGATTAATTTATTGCTCTCTGATTATATTCTTCTGGTATTTCAAGTATCCTGTACAACTTCTTCATCTGCCCTTGCTTTTATTCTACATCAAGATGTCAAGTTCATGGACTTCCCAATTAATCATTTAAAAAAATTATTTCAAGCCTTTATGAGTCACTACAATATACATATGTTCTCAGGAATTATGGCCCTACAATTTGTATGTGAGAATAGTTCCTGTGTCAGGCATTATGGACATAAGAGTAAATAAATTCTAGCCCCTGCCTACAAGGAGCTAATTCCCAGCCTAAGAAAGATTATAAGCCAATAATATGCAGAGTTGTAAGACTAAGGAAACTGATTGGGATATACCTAATTCGAGCTGGGAATATCAGAAGAAAAACTTTTTGAAAGTCATGAGACATGAGCTGTGCCTAAAAGAATAAAAAATAGAGAGAGAAATAAGAAGAAATAAATTAGGGAATGAGATGGGTATAATAGTAGAAAAAGGAAATCTCTTTAGATAAAACAGGGTATGAGAGTATATAGGAGGCGTATTAACTCAGTGTGGTTGGAGAAAACAGGTTGAAAGGAGAAATAGGGGAGAAAGTTACAAAGGGAATCAAACGTGTTAGTAGTTGAGGGAAAAGCAAATATTGAATATGACCCATAGATCTTGTATAACCCAATGTTTGGTAGTAGCTTACATAAAAAGTTGTGACAAAATAACCAGAGATATACAGAGAAAATAATAACTGAGTATTATATTTCCTCTCAGTAGAAACCTAAAAAAAAATGTAATCACACACTGATCTTTTAACTGACCTCCACTTATCTTGCTGCCTGGATTGGCATACATATTCCTCTGCCTGAAAAATTTCTCAACACTTTTGAAAGGTTGTTTCTCACTGTTACACCCAGGCATTTCTTCTAACACCAGCTGAGTTGTAAGGGGCCCTCCAGGAGGCCTAGGTTGTTCTCCTTATCACATACATTATTTTCATTTATCAATTTAACCAGAACATCTAATGAAATATTATGGACACCAATAGCATGAATACAAATATAGCTATAGACCCTAAAAAGTAAATTGATGTCTCCTGAAAGGCTGTCATGTCTTAGATGCTAAATTTGGAGTATGTGTTTCTAATAAATAAATAGCTTGCTTTAATCATTCTGACTTATGAATGTAATATAGAGGAGCAGCTTTGATTTCGCCCTTAATCTTAAAAAAAATTAGCCAGGTGTGGTGGTGGGCACCTGTAGTCCCAGCTACTCAGGAGGCTGAAGCAGGAGAATGGTGTGCCCCTGGGAGGCGGAGCTTGCAGTAAGCCAAAATTGTGCCACTGCTCTCCAGCCTGAGTGACAGTGCCAGACTCTGTCTCAAAAAAAAAAATCATACAAGAAGTAAATGATGATTTAGCATAAAACACAACTTTAGCCTAAAACACAGTTCGTAGGGCTCAAACTTTGTTATTTTATCGGATTATACTAACCAGTTAATATTCAAAATTTACCATTTCAAAAGAAGAAATATTGGTCTGGGAAAATTCCCATTGATTATACAGAAGAATGGAGGAATCTTTTTGAGCACAACAATTCTAATGATCTTCCTCATCACTGGTTCCAAAACCAAGCCCATGGAAGGCCTGCATAGGGATAATGTGGAGAACATGCACAAGAAATACACATCACCAGCTCCTCAACTCAGAGCTCCAAGGGAATGGCCAAGGAAGCTGTATTGTCCTAGGAAATTTGAGACAGTTTTGACTTACATTAAATCCTGCTCAATCATATGTATGTACACACACACACACACACACACACACACACACAGACGGTGTTGTCAGTGAAGCCTCTAACAATGCATCTTGACTGGACAGATTTGACAATTAAAATGGCTGGAAGAAAATAGGGCTTCATAAGTGGCACTTACTATTCACATTACACATTAAAAGGACATCTCCTAAATTAAATCTTGTCTATGATAAAAAGGCAGAAAATCATGACCCAAGGCTAGTTTATAACTGCAGAAATGTTCAAGGTAGACCAATGCTTTCTATGTTTAGGAACTGACAATAAAGTACAGGTCTTTATAATCTGCCATTTTGCCTCATTTGATACCAGGTGACCTTCATAATGCAGGCAATAGAGAATTGCAAGATTTGTCAGAGATTTCAGGTCTTTGGAAAGCTATGCTCTTTCACAAGAACAGCCATGGAAACAGGAAGAAAGTCAATTCCCACTTAAGGTAATCAGAATTTACAAATATTCCTTTCTTCATTGAAATCTCAATAGGCACTTCAATATTATCTTTAATTAATTCTTTTGTTACAATCATGCATCACATAACAACATTTTGGTCAAGGATAGTGCACATGTATGACAGTGGTGCAATAAAATCATAACACTGTATTTTTACTGTATCTCTTGTATGTTTAGAAATGTATAGATACACTTACTGTATAGATATAAGTAAGTATAGATATACTTAACTGTTGTGTTACAATTGCCTACAGTATTCAGTACAGTAACATGCTGCACAGGTTTGTAGCCTAGGAGGAATAGGCTATACCACCTAACCTAGGTATGTAATCAGCTATAGCATCTAGGTTTATGTAAGTAAACTCTGTGATGTTCATACAATAATAATATTGTCCAGCAATGCATTTCTCAGACACACCCCTGTCATTAAGTGACACATGACTGTATTAGTTAACACTATGGGAACTTCATGGGAAATGGACACTGCAGCTCCACCATAAATAGAAACTGTTTATGTCAAAAAACACGTAAAAGCATAGTTGTAAGATTACAATTCCTTCCAGATATTTCATTTAGTATCTCCACAGATCACTTACTGCCTGAATAGCATTCTTGGGTCTCCACCGCCTCACATTTGATTTCAGGTCATTTCATCAATTGTCAAAGACGCATCCAACATTAACTTTCAAACTACTGGTTTGGATTGTGTCAACATTGTCATCCTGGGCCACAAGAACACAAAAGGCTAACTCAGTGAGGCAACATAGACACTGATCAGTGAGATTTTGCTGAAGGGTGGTACCATTTTTTACTAAGATCAAGGGTATTCATAACTTCAGGCATCTAGACAACATTGAAAAGGGCAGGTTCATAGATAAAAAGGAAAAGAGGAAGGGTTTTTGCAGTATATATGAGCTACCATGTCTCCTGTTTAACCTGAGTCTGAAGAGATTCAAAGTGCAGGTGCCATGAAGGCCTCTTTAATAGTTCAATGTCGATTGATTTTCTGGGCTACACTTCCCAGCATTCAAATTGCTAAATGCATATAAACTACTACTGAATATTTATAACCTGGATTTGTGCTTTTGAGTGACCTTATCTACAGTTACGTGCTTCAGTGATTCAACTTGGGGTGGACTCCAAACTTTGATAAATTAAAGACCCTGCTTATTCCTTGAGTATTGCCACACTGACAACTGATTTAGTGAATGCCACTGTGAAAATAATAAACCTCTTGGTGAATATATTTAGACATGTCTTGTAACCTGTACACATCTTAACCAGAGATGTCACTTGGTCTTTCTATGTTCAGGAGTGTGTGGAGATAGAAAAACATACAGGATTTTAATTGTTTCCTGTGAGACTAACAGAAAATTCAAGCTAGTGAAGTATGTTTATGCATGGCACACTTCTCATGAGCAATTTTAGGAAGTTCTACCCATAACCCCGTATGTCTTTTGATATGTGGGTTACCTTGGAGAGAGAAAAAGAATCTCTGAACACAAGCATGAAATACTTTAGAATTGTATCTAGAGTTGGACTTGTCCGAAAGCTTTTGTATAAACTTGCTTGATGAGCAACTGTTGTCCACTGGTACCTTCACTGTACAATCCACACACAACCAAACTTCACAACTGGACACCTAAATTTGCACTTTGTTTGGTAAAGCTGAATGAAAAATGTTGTCTTTTAAGCTTATGCTCTCTTATGAAAACTGTTATTAGATTAATTTTACTCCAAGATATGCCAGTTAGGAAATAACTTCCAATTTAATTTCACCAGCTCCCTGTGGGTGGACTAATTTCTCATACATCACACTTACTCTGGTGGTGAAATGCCTCAAAAGAAGGTCTCCAGAGTGTTGCTTTACCTAGAAGGACAAGAATGAAGAGACATAAAAATCATTCATTAAGAAGGAAGATTTTCCTTGCCTAGATTTTCACTTGTAGGATCCAATTAATTTTATCACTTAATATTTTGTCCTGGTGGGCATTCATTTTACAAATTTGTAAGGTCAGTAGAAATGGAAACTTTTGGAAATCGAACTGTAAATGTTCTGTAGACGTTGACGGAAATAGAAATTTGGAGCTGTGCTTTTGCCAACTAGACACTCTGAGAAAATCTGTGAGAGGATATTTTCAGGAAGTCATTGAACCCCCTAAAAATCAAGTTTATTGCTTTTACCATAAATATAAATAATTAATTTATTATCAACCACTTTCAATATTCCAATAAGTAACCTTTATTGTTTATTTCATTGACATGATCTACATAGACACACAATTTATCTTCTTTTGCAATACATTCAGAAAATTTGCTGCCTGGAAAAGCCATGTTTTAAAATTACCACCTGTTTGATGACTTTTTTTTGTACTTTAAGTTTTAGGGCATATGTGCACAACGTGCAGTTTAGTTACATATGTATACATGTGCCATGTTGGTGTGCTGCACCCATTAACTCGTCATTTAGCATTAGGTATATGTCCTAATGCTATCCCTCCCCCCTCCCCCACCCCACAACAGGCCCTGGTGTGTGATGTTCCCCTTCCTGTATCCATGTGTTCTCATTGTTCAATTCCCACCTATGAGTGAGAACATGCAGTGTTTCATTTCCACTTAAGTATCTATCTCTATTTGTCCTTTATTTTCACTTCCATCCTAGCTCTATCCCTTGTCTCCTTCGTGTGTCTCAGGATAGGTGCCCTATAACATTTTATATTTCTGGAAACCCTTCAATATAAATTTATTACATGTAAAAATAAAAAGTCTGTTTTAGCGAACTTTTTCTTCACAAATTATATTTTCCTACTTCCCTATTAGACAATTTTTGTAGGCTCCATATGCTATTAATTTATATTCACTTTTAGAAGAATTTTCATCAAAAGCAAAAGTCTTATGTAAATTGATTATATGCTATTTCTACTTCTATGTATATATACACACATAGCCACATACATATATGTAACTCCAGAGGCCTGCCTGGACTGTTTAATAACTGTATTGAACAACAGCAAGAAAAAGCTGTTCAAATTTCAAATAACAAGTTGAACTGAAGATCTCACATCTTTGAATTAAATAGACACTAGTAGCCTTTAAAAATTAAACATTTCTACTGTTTTAAAAATTATAGCCATCATAGTATGAGGAAAAATGTAATAATCTTTTTTAATTCTTGCCATCTTATTAACCACGGACTCCTTATGCCCTAACTTCATTGGTACCCCTTTGAGATTAAACAGAACACTTAATTTAAAATTCTGATAAATAAATTAATTACACCATTTACTTGAGGTACTCTTTCACCTTTCAAGAAATATTTTGAGAATTCATTAGCTAAATATTGCTATAATGCAGGTTAGTAATAAATGGAAAGAATGAATTCATTGTAAACTTTAAACTAATGATGGTATGATCCGGAATTTTTGTTAACTTAGAAGACATAATTAGCTTTAGAGGTGAAATGAAAGACAAAATCACTTCACATATTAGTAAAAAACAAATAATATAACTTTATAAGCTACTGCTGTTCTTTTGCTATTAAGAACCAATGACATCTGTAATTAGGGAAGATTAGGGAAAGGTTAACGATGAGAATACATGCAGTCTATCTACAGGAAACCTAAACTGTTTAGGTTAAGGAAATGTCTGAGAAAGTCATATTAATTAGCAGGTTCACAGGAAACTAACATTTATTGTATAAATTCCATGGTAAAATGTATTAGGGCTCCACGCACACAACTATGTGCCATCTACGTTACCACACAGTGCTTACTTCTTTCAGTCTTTATTCATTTCTCTCCTAATGGTCTTTATGGTATTATTACATAGTTCTAAAAACCTTCCATGAGGCAGAAATTTCATTTAATCACATAGCTTCAAAAATAATGAAAAACAGTAGAAACTTTCTATTTTTTTATGAAGCAGAATTGTTGAATTTTCAGTTTCATTTATTTAATATTACAAGATGACAAACATATTTCTTTAATTCCCTCTTTTTATTTTTGTCTAACATCAACCAAAGCCATTTCTTTCATTTGAAGTTGAAAACTGCTCATCAAAATCCAGTTTAAGCTGAGAAACAAAGAACTAAATTTTGCATGAGAGATTATACACTGCATAAGTATAAAACAGGACCAGAAACAATGGTGGATTAGCAATTTTTAAAAAGACAAAAGCAGGTTATCATCAAATCAATTGTTACCAACACACCAATTCCACCTCTAGGCCAGAAAATTAGCCACTTACCCACAGGAAAACAATGATTGAAGACAAAGTTCACCAGTGAAAGTTGGTTATTTTTTTCCATCCTTGCATCAACTAAAATGATATCTACAGTTCCTCTTAACACTTTTCTGAGTTTCAAATATGTGGGTATGCTTCATTAGCTGAGGCCATTTTCCATATGTATATCTGGCTACAAGGGAAACTGGGAATGTGAGCCCTGATCCTAATGTTTGTGGAGTATTTAGAAATTTGAGAATTCCTTCCAAATAAAGAGTTTTTTAAAACATTGTTAGACAAAAAGTTTGAATTACAAAATGTGGTAGTAGCTCAGGTCTAACTCAAATGCAGGGAAAAAACTATTAACTCTAAAAAAAATTAAATACACATTTGATGGCAATGAGAAACAGAAAACAGGCAGAAATAGTAGAATATTCAACCACTGATGAAGTATTTGACCATTGAATAAAGAAAATTGCAATGATTTAAATTTGCATCAGTGCAACCTCACACCTGATGACGCTTCCCAGTCTGTGCAAAATTAGATGTCTATGAGTAAAGCGGTGAGTTTTACTAGCTTGAGGAATAAGAGCACAGAGTTCCAGGCTGACAGAAAAGAAGAACTGGGAAATTTGAATGACATGGGAGGAAATCTCACACAATTGAAAGTCACAGAGGAGAATGTCACAGAGTAAAAATCTAAAATCAGCACTTCAACTTCATTCAGATATATGATGGCTGCTACATTTCACATTCATAAAAAGAGACTCCATAGAATCCAGCAGAAAACAACAGCTAAATTGCTAGTACAGAGCAGAGATTTCAACCATTGCATATAGCTCAGGAGTGAAATTTTGGTGTTTGACTACAGAAAAAAGACTAATGTTAGAAAAGAGTCACTCTTCAAAGGAAAAGAGAAGAACCTATCTCTACAAAATATCATACACATAATCTAACATATAATTTAACCTGCCTAGACATAAAACCAGGAAAATATGACGCATAACAAAAAAAGTAAACAATGGATTAAGACAGTGAAATGGCCAACATGCTGGGATTAGAAGATAAGAAATTTAAAATAAGCTATTATAAGCATATTCAAGGATTTAAGAAATAGATGGTCATAAGAGGGAATATATGGAGAATCTCAACAGAGAAGTAAAAACGATAAAGAGATAATAGGACAAATTTTAGAACTGAGAGACTGAATATCTTATATAAAAATGTCATTGTATGCACATACCAGTAAATTAAAGATGGCAGAAAAAACTATCAGTGCACTTAAAAACAGATCAAGAACAATTTCCCAATACAGATAATACAAAGGAAGAAAAATAATAAAAATAGGGCCAGTCTAGCGCTATTATAATTGGAGTCCTAGAAAGAGTAGAGAAGAAAATGAGACAGAAAAAGCTATTTGAAAAAGTAAAGACCAAAAGTTTTCCTAATTGTCAGCATATATCAACTTACAGGTTTAAGAAACTCAAAGAACAAAATAAAAATAAAGAGAACCAAATGTAGACATACCATAGTCAAACCACTGGGCAAAAAAAGAGTAAATCTTGAAAGTAGCTAAAGGGAGGGAGAAAATAGTTTACATACGTGGAAACAAATAGACAGATGACCTGTCATCAGAAATGACACTTTAAAAAGCAATGAAACTACATCTTCAAAATAAAAGAGAACTGTCAACTCCAAATTCTATAACTAGAAAAAGTAATTCTTGAGAAAAGAAAGATTTATTCAGATAAAAGAAAGCTTCGAACAATTGTCATTAGCAGACCTAGATACAAGAAATGCAAACGGAAATTTTTTAGACTAAAGAAAGATAACAACAGATGGAAATTCTGACCTACAGGAAGCAAGGAGAAGCTCTAGGAATGGCATGTGCATAAACGTGAAAAACTAAGGCTTTTTTCTTTTAGTTTTATAACAAACAACTGATGGTTTGAATAAAAAATTAATTATGTGTACTATTGATAATGTATGTAGAGTAAAATATTCTAAATTAATAGCTTTGACAGGAGACTAAAGGCAACAATTTCGCCGCAACTTTTCTTTATGTTACATGAAAACGTTGACTATTAACACTAAGTAGACTGCGATAAGCCCAGGATGTTTATTATAATCCCTAGAGAACCACCACATTATATGAAGATATTCTTCTAAAATGCCAATAAAGGAATTAAAATGGAACCCTGAATATTGTTCAGTTAATATAAAAAGGCATGAAAGAAAGAACAGAGGAGGAAAAATGATGGAACAAATAGAACATAAGAGCAAAATAGGCTGGGCGCAGTGGCTCAGCCTGTAATCCCAGCACTTTGGGAGGCCGAGGCCGGTGGATCACGAGGTCAGGAGATCAAGACCATCCTGGCTAACACGGTGAAACCCCGTCTCTACTAAAAATACAAAAATTAGCGGGGCATTGGGGCGGGCGCCTGTAGTACCAGCTACTCCAGATGCTGAGGCAGGAAAATGGCGTGAACCCGGGAGGCGGAGCTTGCAGTGAGCTGAGATCCCGCCACTGCACTCCAGCCTGGGTGACAGGACCAGACTCCGTCTCAAAAAAAAAAAAAAAAAAAAAAGCAAAAATAGAATGCTTAAATCCAACCTTATCAATAATTATTTCAAATGTAATTTAAATACTCCAAATAAAACACAGATTGTCCAACTGGATAAGAAAAGTACCTATAAGAGATGCATGCCAAATATTATGGTATAGATAAGTTGAGAGTAAAATAATTTCCAAGTATACCAAGGAAACAACAAGCACAAGAAATCTTATGTGGCTATATTAATATAAGAAAAAGTAGACCTCCAAACAAGCAATATTACAACAGACACCTATTTCATAATGATAAAATGTCAAGTAATTATGAAGACATAATGCTGTATTGCTGACAGAATAACTAAAGAAAGTTAAGATAAAATAATTTTGACAACAGCTTGACCTAATCGATATTGACCAAGACAAGAGAATATATGTTCTATTATGCTACACATGAAACATTTATCAATAGGCTATAGACCACAAAATATCTCTCAAGAAGTTTCAAAACACTGTAAACATAGAAAGTATGCTTTCTGACCATAATGAAAATGAGTTGAAATGGGTAAAAACAAGCTACCCAGGAAAGTCTACATTATTGGAAGATTTAAATACATCTTAAAATGCCCTTTAGCTCAAGGAAGAAATCATAAGAAACACCTTTAAATACATTGAAGTGAATACAAATAAAAATATAATATATCAAAATGTATGGGATAAAGTTAAGCAGACCCAGAGTAAATTTTTTGTATAAATGCTTATTCTAAAAAAGAGAAGTTCAAAACAAGTGAACTAATTGTCTACCTTAAAAAGAAAATCTAAAACAAGAGAGCAAATTAAGTCCAAAACAAGTAGAAGAAAGGAAATAAAACAGAAATTAGAAATCAGTGAGACAGAAAACAGACACAGGAGAAACTCAACATGGCCAAAATTTAGTTCTGTGAGAAAGAAAGAAAACACAAATTATAAATATCAGGGATTAATGAGATTGCACAGTTGTAGACACAAGAGACATTAACAAGATAATGGAATACTGTGAAACATTTTATGCTAATTTTCATTACTTGGAAGAAAGGGTGAATTCCTTGAAAATAACTTATAAAAAATTCACAAGACTAAATGGAACATATGAAGTAATTGACATTTATTAAAGTAATTAAATTAATTGTCAAATACCTGCACATAAAAAGATAAATCTAAAGAAATAAAAAATAAGCAAACTCCAGATCCAAAGAGTTTTGCTGATGAATTCTTTCAAACGTTTAAAAAAATAAAATTTTTAAATTATTTCAGAAATAAAGAAGGGGGAAATTCCAAACTTGTTTTATGAGTCAGAATCCTGATAGCAAAACTACAAAACCCAGGAATGCAAAATTGATTTCAATTTAAAGGGCTATCACCATTCTAATCTGTGATTCTAATGAATTTGGCTATCTTAGATACTTTATACAAGTGGAATCATACAGTTTGTCCTTCTGTGACTGATTTACTTTACTTAGCATTAATGTCCTCTAGGTTCATCCATGTTGCATATTGCTGGGCTTTCTTGTTTGAAAGATGAATAATATTCCGTTTTATGAATATACCACATTTTCTTTATCTATTCATCTGCCAATAGACATTAACCTTATTTCCACATTTTGATTAGTGTAAATAATGCTGCAATGAGCCTGAGAATCATCCCAATCTCAATTATTTCAGATAAATATCCTGAAGTGAGACTACTAGATCATACGGTAGTTCTACTTTCTTAATTTTTTTGAGGAACCACCGTACTGTTTTCCATAGAGGCTGCACAGTTTTACTTTCCCAGAAACACTGTACAAGTGTTCCAATTTCTCCCTATTGTTACAGCTCGTTATCTTTTTCTTTTAATAAGACCATTCTAACAGGCTTGAGGCAATATCTCTTTGTGGTTTTGATTTGCATTTCCCTGATGATTAGTGATGCTGAGCATTTTTTTCATGTACCTGTTGGTAATTTGGATATTTTCTTCAGAGAAATATCTATTGCAGATTAAAAAAAAAAACTCTTAGCAAGCTAGAAAAAGAAATTTTCTCGAAGTGATGGAAAGCATCCACAACAAAACATATGAACAATATTATATTTAATGGTGAAACCGTAAATGTTTAAACCACATATATTAGGACAAGTAAGGGATGTGTGTGTTCATCACCTCTATTCAACATTGTATTGGTGATTGCTAATTTAATTTCTCTAAAATTACAGCTTGTATCAACTCTAGAATGTATTGGGCACCTCCTAGGACATAATCACTGGAATTTGGTGAGAGACATCAAATAGGAAAGAACCTGGCTCTGACATAAATTCAACACACGGAGGGGGACACATGTTATGAGACTGACCTGGCCTCTTCATCTCATAAAAGGGGTTCTTGTTGCTGGTAACACAGATTAAAACTATTTCAATTACATTCAACATAAAAAGATTAGCAATGGCATGTAAGATGAAAAAATCACCCTGAAGCAAGACAAAAGTCTCACAAAAGGATATTTAAACTAGTCAACACTTCGAAATTCAGGCAGAGATCGTGCTTTCTGGGGGAACTAAAGTAGCAAGAATAAAATAGAGGCTCCAATTCTAGGAAAAGTGGACCCTAATAAGGTTTACAATCCAGAAACTCAAGAAATCCAGACAGAAGGATGCGTCTCCGCTTTCAAGGCACTAGCAGTACCTAGATTACTAAGCCAATCCCCAACACAATCATAAACACAAATTTGATTGAGGAAGAAGCTTGCCCACCAGAAGATTTAGGTTATTACAAGGTAGAATGTGATAGAGAAAACGAGCATGGGACTGGAAATAAAAGGAGGTAGCCCCATGATTACAACTGGAATATATCTGTCAGAGATGGTGCAGAAATAAGACTGAACAGAGAGATCCTTGAACCCCACTTGCCTTACATCAGGACTAATCCTGGACACAGGCTGGAAAGCATAGCCTACAGATGGTGAAGGAGGAGTGGGCTCAGCTGTGAGAAGGAGAAGGAAATATGGTTGAAAACCAGATGCGGGTCTTGAAATCACACAGAGGATTTGGGCCTTTGCTGCTGTCTGCCAGCAGCTGCCAGTAGTTCTCACACTTTGGCTGGCATCAAAATCACGTGGGGCAGTGGTGGGGAAGTGGGGGGAGTGTTGTAAAACCACAAGTGACCAGGCAAAAAACACCTGTATGTTTTCCAATTCAGTAAGTACAGAAATATTAATTGGAAAAAGGTGGAGGTCAGACATTGATAGTGCTATGGACTGCTCCAGGGACATAAGCATGATCTTTAGAGAGGTGACTCTAATCAGTTGAGGGCAACCACTGGACAGGAAGAGGTCCAGACCAACCGTACACAGAGACATCATACAACTACACTTTAGCAACCTCTCCAAATAACATGTCTCTTAGTGAAACTTGGGAGGTTGAAAGTTAAAAACATAAAATCCAGTGACATTTATGTATCCTAGGCACTTACATTTGTCTGATTCTTCCAACTTGCCTTTGCTTGGTTAGAGTTTTGGGTAGATAAGAGGTGGATTTACATGTGCTAGTGTGAGAACTTTGATATATTCATTTAGACATTGACCTACTATCTTGATGTTTGAAAGCTAAAACCCAAAGAAATTTGTCTTTTTACATAAAACAAATTCAGCCCTTACCTTCCTTATTGATTACATCTTCCACTAGCAGTAATAAAAAAGTAACAATATGCATAAGTCAAAGTATCTTCTTAGATCCTCTGTAGTGTTTTATTATTTAGTAGTTGTAATTAAATAACTGTCTCAAAATTTCAAGGAATGCCTGAGAAGCAATTCATGTTCAAAGGCTGCCCTCTTGTGACAATGTGTTGTATGTTTTACTGTAAAAGTAATCTTATTTTACCTTATAACCTCTACAATCCAATTCATAACAACATAAAAAGGAAATAAAACCTTACATAATTTGAATTTTAAAAAGTACCTTGTTTATATGGCTCCTTTAGCTAATGAATAGATAATTTGGTAAATATTACAGTGAGTTGAAGGTTTGAATCCATCTCACTTAGCTAGCTTGATGGATGTATTTCTAAACCTATACAACCCACTCCTCCACTTTTAAAAAATTAAAGTTAGCTGTAGATTGAGATGTCAGTGACACAGTTTATAGAACGTAACTTAGATTGTCATCTACATTACTGTAACTACAAATACCACCCTCAGATGGAAGAATCAGTTTTATCAGTGAACATCTCTAATTGAACTATAAATGGTGTATGTCTTCTGGCTTTTACAAGCTCTTGGTCTATCAGGGGATATATGATGTAAAAATTACAAAGCAAGGCCATGCACAGTGGCTCATGCCTGTAATCCCAGCACTTTGGGAGGCCAAGGCGGGCGGATCACAAGGTCAGGAGATCGAGATCATCCTGGCTAACACGGTGAAACCCCATCTCTACTAAAAATACAAAAATTAGCTGGGTGTGGTGGCACACGCCTGTAGTCCCAGCTACTCAGTAGGCTGAGGCAGGAGAATCGCTTGAACCCAGGACGCGGAGGTTGCAGTGAGTCGAGATCGCACCACTGCACTCCAGCCTGGTGGCAGAACAAGTCTCCATCTCAAAAATAAATAAATAAATAAATATTAAAATAGCAGTGACTATAATGTTTTGTGACGTTAAACTTTGAGAGCTTTTTTTTCTTTCTTTTCCCAAGTCCCTTTCCCAGTTCCAGGAGCAGAGTTATTCTAAGCTCACTGATGTAAAGGAATAGAAAGAAAAGGTTTGTTGGAAAACCTAATAACCTGCTATCTTTCTGTCTTTTGTTTTTTAAAAGCTTGAGCATTTGGGAGAATTTGAAAAGATTGTGGAGTAAGTGCAAAGAAGGAATTTGCTAACAAAAATTATATAGGGTAAAATGAGTTTTTTCCAGGTTAGAAAATATCCACTCCCTACACTCCTACATTCCTTTCCCATGGTTAAGAAGAGGAAAAAACAAAGGCCTCTTGGTGAGCAGTGGTGACTTAGGCAGTTTCTTAGAAATATTCTAGAAGGCATAGTCATCTTTTTAAAAAAATAGCTACAAGGATATGTCTAAGCAGAAGGGACCATGGGCCAAATTACGTGTAGATTTTTGCATTCCAAATATGGTAAAGAAGAAGCAGGAAGCTGGGGGACCTAAACAGACCACACAGAAATGGACAAGGAAGAGGCCAGCAGCAGCTTGTGGGGACAAGATGTCAAGCCCCAAATGTAAAACCCACCAACCATCCTCCAAATTCTGGCTCTGTTTAACAAGGCTGTGGTCTGACACTAGATGCCGCCTCAGTGACTAAAGCATAATTCCCCGTCTCCTGGGAGTGTTGACAGCTCACTCCTGGCAACAATACTCACAGCACAAAAAAGTTCCTTCATCCAAGTTCATGTCCCTTCTCAAGGCATCCCACATCCAAGAACTGCTTGGTACAGAAATATAATGGCCTGGTTTTCTTGCTCCAATTCGAGGTCATTAGGTAAACTCACCAAGATCCCTGTAGAGTGGACTGCGGCCATGATAGTGATTGCATTCCAGCTGACTTCCTGCTCCACTCAATCCTATTGCTGTCACTCTTCCACAGGTGTTGGGAATATCATTTCAACCTCCTTGCATGCAAATCTCCAACTCGGAGTCGGCTTCCTAGGACACCTGACTGGTGACTTCTCTATCACTATCACAATACTGAGAGGGGAGATCTTAAAATGATTGAAGGCTAACTGCCCTAACTGCACAGACAGATGGTGGCTTAAAATAGAATTTAAGTGGATTTAAAAAAACATGAAAAAAGTTGACATTGCACGCTCATATGAGCTTATGGATCAAACCATGCATATGATTTCTAAGATCCCTCGTGCAGTACATATTTGCAATGTTTATAAATGACATCCCCTTGAATTGAATTCAGTGCAATTCAAAACAGTAATTTGTGGGAAAAATTAGATATGCAGATAGCCTGGACTCTAGAGAGGCACACATCATTTGGAGAATAATAGTGAACCGGCTGGTCTATGAGGGAAGAAAACAGAGTGAATATAGACTATTAGTGAACAAGGATATTTTCCCATGTATATTCAAATTAAGGTGAACTTCTTTACAGAATTATGCCTTAGAAAGAAAAAGTATTTCCCTATATTTGAGTCCTCACAAGTTTTCCTACGATGAGTGCTTTTGTGATTATTTTGAATAACAAAGTAATATTTAAAGAAACTCTCTTGCCCTGAATGTACTTTAATTTATGTCAGTTGATGTTGCATATAGAGATCATCAGAGTCAAGCTACAAGAAAAGGAGGAACATATCTCAGCAAAGACTTAGAGGACTAATAGTGTGAAATCAAAATTTCAAGTGAGGGAATAAATGCAGCTTTTAATGATTACTTAAATGAAGTTTAACTCTAGCAGGATCTACAAGAAATTGGCAACCTTTGGCTTCAGTAACAGAAACTCAGGATATATGTCCTTCAGTGCTTTTGGATTCTGCATCATATTGAGAGAGACTCCTTTAAACAAGCAATAAGAAACTTCCTGTGACAACATAATAAATTCAAAAAGTTCTGTTACTCAGACAATTTAGATAGAAGCGAGGACTTTGGCCTAGACAGCTCTGTTCACTCTAAAGATGGACTAAACAATGAAAAAGATATTGACATCAAAAATTCAATCAGGAATTTGATTAAAGCATTTCATTAAATGTGATAATTTCTTAGTATATTATCTTACTTATGCAATATTCATGTGTAACAAATTAAATACAAGTAAACATTTGACTATATTATCTGCAGCATAATTTACATATCAATTAACATATTCAGTTTTGCTCACATGAAAACATGGATCTTCTCAATAAGAAAATTTCTGAAATCTTTAATTCCTCATCCCCAGGAATGTAAATAAATAAATATAAATACTGTAAGTCAGTGATTTTTTCCTAGGAAGACAGTAAAAATACTTTACATGCCTTCTCATTGTAAATCTAAATAACAAACAGAGAAAGGCTCTCTAAAGGAAAAAGACACATCTTAGGGCGGAGGGAACTGCAATGGGAATATGCATGACAAAGCAAACTGTGTAGATTCAAATGGTAAAGGGAAGACAAGGTCTTTAAAAGAAAAATGATCAACCTGGAAGTATGGGGGAGTAGAAAAAAATAAATAAAGGAAAAATGAAGAGGCTTATATAATTGTTTTGTTATAGTTATCTTTGACTATAAAGATCAACAACAAGGTCAATGTCAGTTGAAGTTTGGGCAGGCAGTTGCTGGATAGATGTCCTCACAGAAGTGTATTTTGTGTGAGGTTGCTATGGCCTTTGTGCAAGGTTGTGGTTTTTGTGGTATTTTGTGATAGTTTTTATCAGGCCTAGAAGCATCAGAACCCTCTCTTCATGGCCTTCTCTGAATCTATTTGTCCAGGTTTTTTCTTTTCTTTTTAAAGATTAGTGACAGTTTTGATTCTGATAACTTTTATATCATGATCCCTAATTTCAAAAAAAAAAAATTAAACGTGTAACTTATTTATGATGTATTTGATAGGCTTGGATTTATGAATCACCTCCACTATCTATAGTGGTAGATATATCTGAGCCTACTTACACAGGACTTCCATCAGATTTTCTCTTCAATGGAATTGGAAGAGGGGGTTTTGGAGAAGGGGATGAAGGAATTGTGCTGCATCAGAGGTCCCCACTTAACAGCACAGGGACTTTTTCTGTGCTCTTGCCAGGCCGTTGTATTAGTCTGATGCAAAAGTAATTTTGGTTTTGTCATTGAAAGTAATGAGACCATCTGACTTACAATGTCTGTGCCGTAACCAACTCCTAATAGCCTCCCAGGACAGCTTTGCCCTGACATATACTGTCCTGGAACCACGTCTGCTTTGTAATTCCTGAGGTAGCTGCCACCATGACCAATGACTTCTCATCTTTACTCTACATGCAGGTAACAGTTATAATTATATCTCTGTGTATTCACAGAACATTTAGTACATCTGGGACTTCTACAAAATTTCCCTAGCTGATTTTGGTGTTCTAGTGTCCTGGCAGCTCTAGCCATGAAGGGATGATGCTTTATCAGCATTTCTGTTGAGTTTTTTGCTTTTTCTCACAAACCGATTACACTTTTCTCACATACGTTTGACAATTCATTTGAACTCATTTATTCTAAACCCATTATTTTTTGTCTATTATTTAATAGCGAGGGGGGCGAGGGATAAAAGATTACAAATAGGGTGCAGTGTACACTGTTCGGGTGATAGGTGCACCCAAATCTCACAAATAACCAGTAAAGAACTTATCCATGGAACCAAATACCACCGTACCCCAATAACCTATGGGAAAAAAATAAAAAATAAAATAAAAAAGAGTCAGAAAAAAAGAAAATAATCACTGTACTTACCGTGACACTTAGAAATGGTGACTAGCATTATTTGTAAGTGTCACCTAATAATATTATTATTATTTCTTTATGCTACAAACTAGCTCTGCTATTACAATCACTACTATTTGAAGTGTTACTACATTAAATTAAATTTATTGTATCCTTCTGGACTCAGAAATGGGGGTAAATGCTAAGACAATTTCAGAATATGATCACATATTAAAAGCATATTATACGGGGAAAATGTGATTTAAAAAAAATAGAAATTGGTAGAGAAACAGTTTTTGAGTCTCTTTAATTTCTGCACATTTTGCAAGTATAGACTCTGACTTTCTTGTTCCAAATGATTGATTTCAAGCATGTTTGTATAGAAAACAGCCTTGGAATAGAAAACCAGTACCTCCTTCTGGAACAAAGGAAAAGTTTATTTACTGTCTAGTATAATGCAGATAATTTCTCCCTCTTGGGAAGGGTACAGCCAAGTGAACTTCCCATAACACAAGTTGGGGTTTTTTGAGTTTGGGTTTTTCTTCCACAGTGTAATGTGCAGGTGCCACTTGGCTCTCTTTGTGTTATCCTGGGAAAGCTGATGGCTGTAGGTGCATGTGTTTATTTTGGGGTTCTCTATTCTGTTTCATTGGTCTTTGTGTCTGTTTTCATATCACTACCATGCTATTTTGTCTACTGTGGCCTTAGGGAATAGTATGAGGTCAAGTAATGTGATGTCTCCAGCTTTGTTCTTCTTGCTTAGGTTTCCTTCAGTTGTCTGGGCTCTTTAAAAATCCATATGAAATTTAGAATAGTTTTTTTCTAATTCTGTGAAAAACGACATTGGTTGTTTCATAGGAATAGTGTTGAATGTGTAGATTGCTTTTGGCGGTATAGCCATTTTAACAATATTGATCTTTCTAATCCATGAACATGGAATGGTTTTCCATTTGTTTTGTCATCTATGATTTCTTTCTGCAGTGTTTTATAGTTCTCCTTTTAGATATCCTTTACCTCCTTGGTTAGACATATTCTTCTTTTATTTTATTTTATTTTGGGGGTTGCTGTGGTAAACAGGATTGCACTCTTGATTTACCTCTCAGTTTAAACATTTTTGGTGTACAGAAATGCTACTTCTTTTTATATGTTGATTTTTTTATCGTGAAACTTTGATGAAGTTTTTATCAGTTCTAGGAGCCTTTTGGCACAGTCTTTAGGGTTTTCTAGGTGTATAATCATATCATCAGTGAAGAGAGATAATTTGACTTCATTTCCTATTTGGATGCCTTTTATCTCTTTCTCTTGCCTGATTGCTCTGGCTAGGACTTGTTGAACAAGAGTGGTGAGAACAGGCATCCCTATTTTATTCCTGTTCTTAAGGGGAATGTGTTGGGAGAAAAGCTGAGTGTTGGAACAGAAGCTGAGGCAGGGCCATATGTTTCTCATTCACTTGATACATCGTTTCCTTTCAACCCCCACATCCTCACCACCTGTTTCTTTGTTTGAGCACCAATAAATAGCATGGGCTTCCAGAGCTTGGGGACTTTTCAGACTCCACACTCGTGATGGTCCCCTGGTTCCACTTTCTCTCTCAAACTGTCTTTTTCTCATTCCTTTGACTCTGCCGGACTTCGTCACCCCCCTGACCTAGTGTTGGGTCTGATCACCCCAACATTCCTGGTGCCCAACATGGGGCGACAAAGACCCTGGTGAAGGAAGGCTAGAGCATGTGAAAGCAGAGGACACATCATCAAAAGACACCCGAGGACATACAAAGATGGGGAGTGAAAGTTAGTACTTAGAATTTGTTATCACTCTTTAGTACAGTAAAGCAGTTTTGCCCATGGTTTCCAGAACAAAGGAGTATGAAGTTGGATGAATGGGAGAGAATTGGAAGAGATTTTTAAAAGGCATATAAAGATGGAGCAGAAATTCCAGTTTCTGTATGGTCAGTGTGGGCACTAATAAAGGCAGCCCTTGAGCCATTTCAAACAGATGATGAGGCAGATTCAGATGAGGAAGAGGAGGATGAGTGTAAAAAACTAACTTCAAATTCTGAGTGTGGGGAGCAGCTACTGGAGGAGATTAAAGAAAAGAAAGAAAAATTTTAAAAAGTATGTTTTACTAGCCCGTTGGCTCCACCTGCTGAATTAAGTGAATGGCCACCTCCTCTCTCTCCCTTAAATGGGTGAGAAAATAAATTAGCTGAAAAACTTACTGCTCCTGTAGTTGCAACATTAAAACCTGGAGCAATTGGTGGTGCTAGACAAAACTCTATTCAAAAAGCTAAAGCCAAGGGAGACCTTGAAGCATGGCAATTTCCCGTTACTATAATCCAGCAAGTAGGACAGAATATAGCTAATTAGGCTCTTTTTTTTTAAGTTACTAAAGAATTTAAGCAAGCCATTAGTCAATATGGACTGAACTCTCTTTTTGTGCAAACTTTATTTAAAAATATGGCTCTTGATAATAGATTAATACCATATAATTAGGATACTTTGACAAAACCTGTTCTCACTCCATCTCAGCACTTGCAGTTTAAAACTTGGTAGGCTGTTGAAGCTTAAACTCAGGCAAAAGAAAACACACAAGGGCAGCCACCTGTGCCTGTTTTCTTTGATCAGTTAATAGGAGTTGGCCCTAACTGGGGTTGATTAGGAAATCAAGTAGTAATGGAAGATGTTGTCATTGTTCAGCTGTGCTTCATGTGCTTGCAGGCATAGAAAAGGATAAATGTTACCGGGGAAAGTATCCTTATTTCAGTTCTGTCTGACAAGGACCTAAAGAACCATATATTAATTTTATTGCTCAGCTCCAAGAGGCTGTGTATAAAGCCATAAATGATAAAAACAGCTCGGGATGTTGTAATACAGCTTCTTGCATACAATAATGCTAATGCAGAGTGTCAAACTGCTATTAGACCCCTGAGAGAGAAGGCTCATTTAACTAAATATATTAAGGCTTGTGATGGCATTGGAGGTAACTTACATAAGGCTATTCTTTTAGCTCAGGCTATGGCTAGATTAAGAGTAAGAAAAAATATGCTTCATTTCTCAGGCTCTTGCCTTAATTGTGGGCAAATTGGACACAAGAAAAGAATGTAGAAAGGAATTCAAAAGACGAAAACTACTACCATCAATCAACAGAAAAGTCACAGTGTATGTCCCTGGTGTAAGAAAGGCAATCACTAGGCAAGTCCGTGTCATTCTAAATTTAGCAAAGATGGACAACCTGTTTCAGGAAATAGGAAGAGGGACCCGCCTCGAGCCCCTCAACAAACTGAGGCATACCCAGCACAGCCACTGCCCTTATAAATGTACAACAATTGTCCCCCACCTCAGCAAGCAGTGTTGCTGTAGACCTCTACAGAACAATTCCCATCTCCTTACTTCCTGGGGAGCCACCAAAGAAGGTCCCCACAGTAGTTGGGCATGAGTGATCTGTGCCTTAAGAACATGCTTCTGCTGCAGTTAACCAGCCCAACCTATTCCTTTAATTCAGCCCATCCCTTCGTTTCCCATAAGGGATAGTTTTAGTTAATCTAATATCTATAGAAACAATGCTAATGACTGGCTTGCTGTTAATAAATACGTGGGTAAATCTCTGTTCAGGGCTCTCAGCACTGACCCCTGATTTTCCACTTCACACCTCTATATTTCAGTGTGTGTGTCTTTAATTCCTCTAGCGCTGCTGGGTTAGGGTCTCCCCGACTGACCTGGTCTCAGCAAGTGGTGCCCATTCATGGGGGCTCGAATACAGGTCAAAGGATCGCTGGAGCACGTGGAATGTGGGACTAGCTGGAGGACACCCAAGTAGTGTTAAAGCAATCCCCGTGGTGAGTAAGAAGGGGGAGCTCGGAAGCATCAGGGTAACAATGGGACAAGTGTGGGCTGTGGTTCGTTCTACCTTGGAACTTTTTCACACGGATGATGAGGAGGAAGGAGAGTATAACAAAGTAACAGTAGAGGTTACAGACCAGGTTTATTTGCCACCTAAAGCTGAAGCAGAAAAGGAGGGAGAGGTTCATCCCTACCCTTCTGCACCCCCTCATTATTATTTTGAAGAAAACAACCCTCCAGATCTTTCTTTTCTGGAGGACACTGTGTGAAAAGTAGTTACCCTGGTGACTGTTCGAGCAGCGCCTTGAGCGACCGCTCTTAGTTCTATTCAGGCAGGAATTCAGCAAGCTAGACAAAAGTGGGATTTAGAGGCTTGGCAGTTCCCTGTTGGAATACGTGCCCCAGATCAACAGGGAAATATTATAGCTACATTTGAGCCTTTTCCTTTTAAATTACTCAAAAAAATTAAACAAGCTAAATCAGTATGGACCAGGTTCTCCTTTTGAAATGGGACCGTTAAAGAATGTTGCTGTTTCCAGTCGTATGATTCCTACTGACTGGGACACTATTACTCAAGCTTGTCTAACTCCTGCTCAGTTCTTACAATTTAAAACTTAGTGGGCAGATGAAGCTTCCATTCAGGCTGCTCACAATGCCTGGGCCCAACCTCAAATTAATATAACTGCAGACCAACTTTTGGGGGTTGGTGGCTGGGCTGGTTTACATGCCCAAGTGTCATGCAGGATGATGCCATAGAACAGCTTAGAGGAGTGTGCATTAGAGCTTGGAAAAAATCACTTCATGTGGAGAACACTACCCTTCCTTTAGTGCTATAAAACAGGGACCAAGAGAACCATACGTGGATTTTATAGCTTGGTTACAGGAGTCTCTTAAAAAGATTATTGCAGATTTGGCTGCTTAGGATATAGTGTTTCAGTTATTAGCTTTTGACAATGCTAATCCCTATTGCTAGGCTGCTCTGCGACCTATCAGAGGGAAAGCACATTTAGTTGATTATATCAAGACCTGTGATGGTATCAGAGGTAATCTACATAAAGCTACTTTGTTGGCACAGGCGATGGCAGGACTGAGAGTGGATAAAGGAAATACTCCATTTCCTGGAGCTTGTTTTAACTGTGGGAAACATGGTCATACTAAAAAGAATGTAGAAAAAAAATCAGCGACTCAGGCCACCCGATAGGGGAAAAAAGAAAACTGCTGATCCTGAAATATGTCCAAAATATAAAAAAGGAAAACTTTGGGCTAATCAGTGTCACTCTAAGTTTGATAAAGAAGGGAACCCGATTTTGGGAAACTCCCTGATGGGCCCATCCCAGGCCCTGTTCTAATCCAGGGCATTTCCAGCTCAGGCCGTTCCCTCACCCCCAAATATTATCTGTCCCCCACCACATCCCATAGTGCCGCAGTACATTTATGGTGCACAAAGGCTGTGAGCCTTCTGCCTGGGGAACCCCCACAAAAGGTCCCAACAGGAGTCTGTGGACCATTGCCAGGAGGGACAATGGGATTACTTTTAGGAAGGTCTAGTTTAAGTTTAAAAGGGGTACAAATACACACTGGAGTCATTGATTCAGATTACAATGAAGAAATTCAAATTGTGATATCTACTTCTGTTCCCTGGAAAGCACAGCCAGGAGAGCTCATAGCACAGCTCCTGAGTGTGCCGTATGTGGGAATGGGAAAAAGTGAAATTAAATGAACTGGAGGATTTGGAAGCACAAATAAAAAAGGCAAGGCAGCTTATTGGGTAAATCAAATTACTGATAAACATCCTATCTGTGAAATAACTATCCAGGGAAAGAACTTTAAAGGTTTGGTAGGAGTGGACATTTTTTTTTGGTAGGAGTGGACATTTCAATCATTTCTCTACAGCACTGGCTGTCCATGTGGCCAATTCAGCCCACTCAATTTAACGCAGTGGAAACTGCTAAAGCTCCAGAAGTGTATCAAAGTAGCTATATTTTGCATTTTGAAGGGCCCGATGGACAACCTGGGACTCTTCAACCAATTGCAATTTCTGTACCTATAAATTTATGGGGGAGAGATTTATTATGACAATGGGGAGCACAAGTTCTAATTCCATAACAATTATACAGCCCTCAAAGTCAACATATGATGCACGAAATGGGGCATGTCCCTGGTATAGGAGTAGAAAAAAATTGCAAGACTTGAAAGAACTGCTTCAAACGGAAAGACAAAGTTCCTGCCAAAGATTAGGATACCATTTTTGATGGTGGCCACTGTTAAGCCTCCAGAACCTATACCTTTAAAATGGTTAACAGATAAGCCAATTTGGATAGAATAATGGCTGCATAAGCAAAGAGAAACTGGATGCTTTAGAGAAATTAGTTACTGAACAATTAGAAAATGGGCACATAGCTCCAACATTTTCCCCTTGGAATTCTCCAGTTTTCATAATTAAGAAAAAATCAGGTAAATGGAGAATGTTAACTGACTTAAGAGCCATCAATTCAGTTATACAACCTATGGAAATATAACAGCCAGGATTGCGTTCTCCTACTATAATTCCAAAAAATTGGCCTTTAATAGTCACAGATTTAAAAGACTGTTTCTTTACTACCCTTTTAGCTGAGCAAGACTGTGAACGGTTTGCATTTACAATTCCTGCAGTAAACAACCTGCAGCCTGCTAAGCGTTTTCATTGTTTCACAGATGGGTCTAGTAATGGTAAAGCTTCTTATTGTGGATCAAAAGGTAAAGTTTTCCAGACACCCTATACTTCAGCTCAAAAGGCGGAGCTTGTAGCTGTAATTGAGGTGTTGACTGCTTTTGATATGCCTGTTAATGTGATTTCTGATTCTTCATACATGGGTCATTCCACACAGTTAATTGAAAATGCTCAGTTAAGATTTCATACAGATGAACAACTGATAATAAAAACAAAAAAGGGGGAGAAACAGGGATTATGGGATAGCCCATACACAATTGAATCTTGCATTATTAACTTTCAAATTTTTGAGCCTGCCCAAAGGCCAGATGTGACCAGCAGCTGAACAGCATCTACAGAAACCAGCTGCAAAGACAGAAGCAGAACAACTGGTTTGGTGGAGAGATCCAATAACAAAAACTTGGGAAATAGGTAAAATTATAACTTGGCATAGAGGTTATGCTTGTGTTTCTCCAGGACCGAATCAACAACTGATTTAGATACCATCAAGACACCTGAAATTTTATCATGAGCCAGATGCTGAGGAAGAGATAAAAAGTACAATCATCATTGAAATTAGAGCTTCTGGCTGGGCGCGGTGGCTCACGCCTGTAATCGCAGCACTCTGGGAGGCCGAGGTGGGCACATCACAAGGTCAGGAGATCGAGACCATCCTGGCTAACACGGTGAAACCCCGTCTCTATTAAAAATACAAAAAATTAGCTGGGTGAGGTGGCGGGCACCTATAGTCCCAGCTACTCAGGAGGCTGAGGCAGGAGAATGGCGTGAACCCGGGAGGCAAAACTTCAGGTTTTGCCAAGAATGACACTGTAAATGTAACAAAGCTTCTGTGCTTGTTAGTGAACACCAAATCAGCTACTCTCCTGTATTCGGAGATCAGGATGAAATGAAAAGAACAAGCAGGCCGGGCGCAGTGGCTCATGACTGTAATGCCAACACTTTGGGAGGCTTAGGTGTGCGGATCACCCGAGGTTGGGAGTTCGAGACCAGCCTAACCAACATGGAGAAACCCCATCTCTACTAAAAGTGCAAAATGAGCTGGGCGTGGTGGCACAAGCCTGTAATCCCAGCTTGGGAGGCTGAGGCAGGATAAGTGCTTAAACCTGAGAGGCGGAGGTTGCGGTGAGGCAATATTGCACCATTGCACTCCAGCCTGGGCAACAAGAGTGAAACTCCATCTCAAAAAAAAATAAAAAATAAAAAATGACCCCCAACCTTGTCTAGACTGTGGGGTTTCAGTTTCACCCCAGGGGGGTCCTGGTTGGGGTTAGAACCCTGAATCTGGTTTGAGTTCATATCCTAAAGAATAAAGGGAATAAAGGCTGTAGCCACTGAGCTACTCAATCTGGTCTGGTTCTGGCTTTTGTGTGTCTGTCTGTATTTTTGATCTAAATATTTGGCCCAACAGAGGTTAAAGGCTTTGATGTTCTCAGCAAAAGCCTTGTGAGATCTCTAGTTTATCTGTGTGCTCAACAGGAACAAACAGACTCCATAAACTAGAAAAACCTAAAGAAAATGGCACGCGTGAAAAAATGAGAGCCAACTCCTGTTTGTTGTTCTGTCCACCTCCCTCTCTCACTCCTCCTTCTGCCTTTGCTGTGGTCCCATGGTGTTTCTGTCTTTCTGGGGACCTGAGATTCAGTGTAGGAGTGAAGTCCATGATTTTAAAGCCTTCATGTCTCTGCTTTTTAACTCTGCCTGCTTTGCTGAGCTCTTATAATGAGAAATAAACCATTCAGAACAGAAACAACAGGGCATCAGAAAACCAACTTCAGGCAGCACTCCGGCAAGTACCTCCCTAGAGGGGAAGGGCCTACTAAAGGAGATTTAATCTTGAAAAGGCCAAAATGAGAAGCTCTAACCTTAAGCTTGCTAGGTTTTCTGGGACTCGAGCTGGCTATATATTATGGACCATTCTAGCCACACACACACACACACACACACACACACACTTTTTGAGACAGAGTCTTGCTCTGTTGCCCATACTGGAGTGCAGTGGTGTGATCTTGGCTCACTGCAACCTCCACTTCCCAGGTTCGAGCAATTCTCCTGTCTCAGCCTCCTGAGTAGCTGCGATTACAGGTGTGCGCCACCATACCCAGCTAATTTTTGTGGTTTTAGTAGAGATGAAGTTTCACCATGTTGGCCAGGCTGGTCTCAAACTCCTGATCTCAAGTGATCCTCTGGCCTTGGTCTCCTAAACTGCTGGGATTACAGGCATGAGCCACTCTGCCCAGCCTATACACACACACACACACACACATATATATACTTTTTTTCTTTTTCTTTTTGACACAGTGTCTTGCTCTGTTGCCCAGGATGGAGTATGGTGGTACAGTCACAGCTCACTGCAACCTCCGCCTCCCAGGTTTGAGCGATTATCCTGCCTCAGCCTCCTGAATAGTTGGGACTGCAGGTGCACACCACCACCCCCAGTTAATTTTTGTATTTTCAGTAGAGATGGGGTTTTGTCACGTTGGCCAAGCTGGTCTCAAACTCCTGGCCTCAAGTGACCCACCTGCCTCAGCCTCCCATAGTGTTGGGATTACACGCACACTTTAAACCTGATGGCCAAATTACATGAAAGAAAATTCAGAACTCAAATAGTTACTATTTTTAAAAACCCTAAAATGAAAAAATTCTCAGTTCTTTTGCCTATCTATTTTTTTTTCCCTGCCTACTTTAAATCTGCTGATTTGTCTACTGGTGTTGAGATAAGACTTACTGTCTGTGGTGTTACCAATTCAAGGTTACTTGGCTGAAGAAAAACAAAAGAATGAAACAATTCTTTATTTTTTTTTCTCTTTTTGAGACAAGGTCTCACTCTAAGGTCTCACTCTGTTCCCCAGACTGGAGTGCAGTAGTGGGATCATAGCTCACTGTTATCTCAACCTCCCAGGCTCAAGCAATCCTCCTGCCTCATCCTCTCTAGTAGCTGGGACAATAGGCATGCACCACCATGCCTGGCAATTTTTTATCTTATTCTTAGTAGAGATTGGGTCTCACTATGTTGCCCAGGCTGGTCTCAAACTCCTGAGCTCAAGTGATCCTCTTGCCTCAGCCTCTCAAAGTGCTGGGATACAGGCACGAACCACTGTGCCCAGATAAAAGAGAGTTCTTTTATAAATACAAATAATTTAAAAAGTATTGATGAAATAAAAATAGAAATGTCTTCAGAATTGTCAGCATACATTTTTGACTGTGTTTTATAATTACATTTGCTAGATATTTTAAGGTGCTAGGGTTTGGCATGAAGGTTATAAAACTATAAACACAGGAAAAAAGAATATTTGTTTATGTGATTTTTTAAATACATAAGACCAATTTAATATGGTTTGTTGAACAAAAATAATGGAATTTTCTGAGTTATTGGTAAAATACCCATGTATTTAACTTTGAAGTCCTCACTTACGTGAACACCTGATATTCACAGGCTATAACATGGTTAACAAGAGAAAAACCTAGAAATGATGACTAGCTTTGTCTAATACCTCAGTTCTCACAAATACTCTAGATAAACTGTCAAAAATAAGTAAATGTAAAAGGATAAATGTCTATACAAGACATCTTAATGTATTTTTGAAATTTTTTTGAGACAGTGTCTCTGTCTGTCACCCAGGCTGAAGTGCAGTGGCATGATCCCAGCTCACTGCAACCTTGACCTCCTGCGTTCAAGGAATCCTCCCACCTCAGCCACCCAAGTAGCTGTTAATTACAGGTATGCACCACCATGGTCAGCTAACTTTTTTTTTTTTTGTAGAGTCAGCATCTCACTATTTTGCTCAGGCTGGTCTCATGATACTCCTGCCTTGGCCTCCTAAAGTGTTGGGATTTCAGGTGTGAGCCACCATGCCCGGCCTATTTTTGAAATTTTAGTTATATTAAATTAAATAATAGATATTCATTAAATATCTGGGTTATTTCCAATTTAAAACTTATGTTTTAGCCCAGGCACTGTGGCTCACGCCTGTAACCCTGCACTTTGGGAGGCCAAGGCGGGCGGCTCACCTGAGGTCAGGAGCTCAAGACCAGCCTGATCAACATAGTGAAACCCCATCTCTACTAAAAAATACAAAAAATTAGCCAGGTGTGGTGCTGGGTTCCTGTAATCCCAGCTACTTGGGAGGCTGAGGCAGGAGAATTTCTTGAACCTGGGGGACGGAGGTTGCAGTGAGATGAGATCACACCATTGCACTCCAGCCTGGGCAACAAGAGTGAAAATCCATCTTAAAAAATATGTTTTAGGAACACATAATTCTAAATTATAAAATTATTCTCATATGTAAGATACTGCTATATGACAATTCAAGATTTCTTGCTTCCTAGGTTTTTTATTAAAATAAGGGTTACTAAGTGTTAATATCTTGGTAGATATATGTGATTAAGACTACTAGATACAAGAGAAACAATTCTGTATGCAAAATGTATACCGATTTTTGTTTCAGAAAAAGTAAACTCGCTTAGAGATTTTTAAGGATTATTTTAAATTGAAGGAATAAAAAAGATAGATAAAACTAAATGTGTATAAAAAGTTGGGAAAGATGAAAAAATTATACAAGGTTATTAAAAGTTTATGTAAATCTTACATCGAGGTCAAAACTGATTGAGATCAGATAGATTGTTTATAAAGTTTATTTAAATTAGCTGTAATATTAAAAACATTAAAACTAAAAATTTTGGTTAAAACAACAAGGTTTTCTTAAGGTATTTATTTGCTCATAATAAGAGGTAATAAATACTGACTTTTAATCCTGAAATCTGTTACTATAAAAACTTTTCAGATTTGTATATCAGAAGTTCAACTTTTCCTGTACTTTCATGTTACACATGACTCACCGATCACATCATTGTCTCCTGTTCCTTCTTGAGAAGGAATAAAAGGCTTGGGTTTCCTGCTTGGCTGCGGTGATAACTCCTTCAGGTTTTTCATCAGGTCTAATTTTGTACTCTTGGCTTTTAAATATGTCTTAATTACTTCATGTAACCAGGAAACTTCCATGCTATCATTGTGAGCTATGGATCCCCACTGCTCTATGCTCTGGTTTTCCTGTTTACATTCCTTTGTACTATTATGCTCACTCATGACCCTGGACACACTCTTTCTATGTCTAATTAAATTCAAGTCTCCTTATCATCAGAATTGACTTCCAAGTGATTTAAATTAGTTTCCTGTAAGAAGACACAGTTATGCCACAGGAGTTTTACCCTTTAAATGACTGGCCTGTAATAAAGATTTTAGGTTTTATCAAGATAATCCATGTGTTGCCTTTATTTTTTTTTAATTACTTGGGAAAACTGAGGGTTTTCAGTTTTTACGTCCATGTAACCTTCTATGTTGCTTTTGATGTCTTTTGGTTGTCATGCTAATTAAATGAATGACTGTTATTTAAAAATGACATGTGGCTGTGTGCAGTGGCTCATGGCTGTAATTCCAGCCCTTTGGGAGGTCAAGGTGGGTGGATCACTTGAGCCCAGGAGTTCAAGTCCAGCCTGGGCAAAATGGCAAAACCCCATCTCTACTAAAAATACAAAAGCTAGCTAGGTGTGGTAGCAAGTGCTCATAGTCCTGGCTGCTTGGGAGACTAAGATGGAGGATCACCTGAGCCTGGGAGGTTGAGGCTGCATTGAGCCATGATTTCACCACTGCACTCCAGCCTGGGCAACAGGGTGAGACCCTGTCTCAAAAAAAAATAAAATAAAAAACAATAAACTGTCATTCTGTTTTGGTCAAATGTTTTCAATTTTTTTACATCTTTGCTAAAACTTAATTGATAACATTGTATGGGAAGCATTGCCAAAAGATAAGTCTAAATCTCTTTTTTTTTCTCTGAGACAGAATCTTGCTTTGTCACCCAGGCTGGAGTGCAGTGGCGTGATCTAGGTTCACTGCAACCTCTGCCCCAAGGTTCAAGTGATTCTCCTGCCTCAACCTCCCAAGTAGCTGGGACTACAGACACATGACACCATGCCTGGCTAATTTTGTATTTTTAGTAGAGACAAGATTTCTCCATGTTGGCCAGGCTTGTGTCGAAGTCCTGACCTCTGATGATCTGTCGAACTTGGCCTCCCAAAGTGTTGGGATTACAGGCATGAGCCACTGTGCCTGGTCTAAATCTTCTTTTGGTTACATTTATAGGTATATTATTAATATAAATATTTTAAATGTTATATAAATTATAAAAATCTAATATGGTATCAGTCATAATTTTGATGATGTTAAATATTCTCTAAAGTTGTATATATATAGATATATTATTAATATAAATATTCTAAAGATTATATAAAATTTGTGGAAGTCTGATGGATCTGAAGTGTTGCCGTCAGTCATGATTCTGGCTGTTATCTTAAAATGCTACATATAATAGAAATAACTAAATTTTCTCTCCAGTTGAGAACTTCCACTGGATTTTAACCAAAGGATATTCTAAGTTTTTGTCATCCACGGTGATTGTTTAAAGTTCTTCTCTAAAACCCTTTACAGGCCGGGCACGCTGCTGGAGGCTGTGCAGGGCACGGTGCTGGGCATGGTGCAGGGCATGGTGGCTCACGCGTGTAAAAATCCCAGCACTTTGCAAGGCCAAGGTGGGTGAATTGCTTGAACTCAGAAGTTTGAAAGCATCCTGGGCAACGTGGTAAAACCCTGTCTCTACAAAAATACAGAAATTAGCCAGCATGATGGTGCATACCTATGGTCCCAGCTACTTTGGAGGCTGAGGTAGGAGGATGGCTTGAGTTTAGGAGGGAGAGATTGCGGTGAGCCAAGATCATGCCACTGCACTCCATCCTGAGTGATAGAGCCAGACAATGTCTCAAAAAAAAAAAAAGCCTTTACAATCAGCTATCATCTAAATTACTTTTAATGGAGAGGACTCTGACAAGTTCTCTTAAATATGGTTTCAGATAACTTTGGGGATCATACTGTTGGACTAGGAAAATCTTCCAGGACTCTAAAAAGCTGAATGAGAATTTCCAATTGAAATCAAGCAAAACACAAAAAACTGAATGAGAATTGCTATTTGAAATCAAGCAGAACGAGATTTAGTTACATGGGACTGAACTTATAAAAGAAGGAAAAGATTTTATTCATGGCCCTTCCATTGGAAACATTGTTGATTCTCTTTATGTTTTGTTTTCCAAAGTCAAGAATTTTTTTCTTTTCAGCTATTTTTAACTTACAATACATTAGATAAACTACATTGTGAACAAAAATTTGAGCCATTTATCTGTCTCTCTAGCTGATTTCTCCAGAATTCAGAAGCCATTCGTGAGCATTCTTAAATTATGGCAATATAATTATTTGCATAATTTCAATAAGAATCTTTTTTTGGTAACAGGATTCAATTGGAGACACTGTTTGTTTTATCAAAGCTTTAACTCGAATGGCAGATACAACCAGACCACTTTAAGGAATTGAGGTTGACTTTATAGCACCAATACAAAGCCCCTTAGAATGACTGGCTTGATGTCCTGTCTACAAGGGTCCTTTACAAAGTTGCTGTCCTTGTGGTAAGAAGTAAAGAATGTCAGTTTCTGACGGGCCCAGGAACCTCAAGATATTTGGGGACCTTGAGAAGGGAGGACTACACCCACTCATTAAAGTATTACAGGAGAGCTGGCAAGATGTCTGAATAGGAACAGCTCCGGCCTGCAGCACCCAGTGAGATCAACACAGAAGGCAGGTGGTTCATGCATTTCCAACTAAGCCTCCACTGGTGATACCCATGCAAACAGGGTCTGGAGTGGACCTCCAGCAAACTCGAGCAAACCTGCAGCAGAGGGACCTGACTGTTAGAAGGAAAACTAACAAAGAGAAAGGAATAGTATCGACATCACCAACATCAAAGACCAAAGGTAGATAAATCCACAAAGATGTGGAGAAACCAGTGCAAAAATGCTGAAAACTCCAAAAGCCAGAATGCCTCTTCTCCTCCAGAAGATCACAACTCCCCGCCAGCAAGGGAACAATACTGGACAGACAATGAGTTTGACGAATTGACAGAAGTAGGCTTCAGAAGGAGGGTAAAAACAAACTCCTCCGAGCTAAAGGAGCATGTTCTAACCCAATGCAAGGAAGCTAAGAGCCTGAAAAAAAAGGTTAGACAAATTGTTAACTAGAATAACCAGTTTAGAGAAGAATATAAATGACCTGATGGAGCTGAAAAACCCAGCACAAGGACTTCATGAAGCATACACAAATATCAATAGCTGAATCAATCAAGCAGGAGAAAGGATATCAGAGATTGAAGATCAACTCAATGAAATAAAGCAAGAAGACAAGATTAGAGAAAAAAGAGGGAAAAGAAATGAAGAAAGCCTCCAAGAAATAGAGGACTATGTTAAAAGACTGAATCTACGTTTGATTGGTGTACCTGAAAGTGACAGAGAGAATGGAATCAAGTTGGAAAACACTCTTAAGGATATTATCCAGGAGAACTTCCCCAACCTAGCAAGACAGGCCAACATTCAACTTCAGGAAATACAGAGAACACCACTAAGATTCTCCTCAAGAAGAGCAAACCCAAGACACAAAATCATCAGATTCACCAAGGTTGAAATGAAGGAGAAAATATTAACGGCAGCCAGAGAGAAAGGTTGAGTTACCCACAAAGGGAAGCCCACCAGACTAACAGTGGATCTCTTGGCAGAAAGCCTACAAGCCAGAAGAGAGTGGGGGCCAATATACAACATTCCTAAAGAAAAGAATTTTCAAGCCAGAATTTCATATCCAGCCAAACTAAACTTCATAGTTGAAGGAGAAATAAAATCCTTTACAAGCAAATGCTGAGAGATATTGTCACCACCAGGACTGCCTTACAAGAGCTCCTGAAGGAAGCACTAAACATGGAAAGGAACAACTGGTAACAGCCACTGCAAAAACATACCAAATTATAAAGTCCATTGACACTATGGAAAAACTGCCTCAACTAATGAGCAAAATAACCAGCTAGTATCATAATGACAGGATCAAATTCACACATAATAATATTAACCTTAAATGTAAATGAGCTAAATGCCCCCAATTGAAAGACACAGACTGGCAAATTGGATAAAGAGTCAAGACCCATCAATGTGCTGTATTAGGGAGACCCATCTCATACACATAGGCTCAAAATAAAGGGATGAAGGAACATTTAACAAGCAAGTGGAAAGCAACAAAAAGCCGGGGTTGCAATCCTAGTTTCTGATAAAAGAGATCTTAAGCCAACAAAGATAAAAAGAGACAAAGAAGGGCATTACATAATGGTAAAGGGATCAATGCAACAAGAAGAGCTAACTATCTTAGACATATATGCACCCAATACAGGAGCACTCAGATTCATAAAGCAAGTTCTTAAAGACCTACAAAGAGACTTAGACTCCCACACAGTAATAGTGGGAGACTTTAACACTCCACTGTCAATATTAGATAGATGAGACAGAAAATTAACAAGAATATCCACGACTTGAACTCAGCTCTGGACCAAGTGGACCTAAAAGATATCTACAGAACTCTCCACCCCAAATCAACAGAATGTACCTTCTTCTCAGCACCACATTGCACTTATTCGAAAATTGACCACATAATTGGAAGTAAAACACTCCTCAGGAAATGCAAAATAATGGAAATCATAACAAACAGTCTCTCAGACCACAATGCATTCAAATTAGTATACAGGATTAAGAAACTCACTCAAAACCTCACAACTACATGGAAACTGGGCAACCTGCTCCTGAATGACTACTGGGTAAATAACGAAATGAAGGCAGAAATAAAGATGTTCTTCAAAACCAATGAGGGCCGGGCGCGGTGGCTCACGCCTGTAATCCTAGCACTTTGGGAGGCCGAGGCGGGCGGATCACGAGGTCAGGAGATTGAGACCATCCTGGCTAACACGGTGAAACCCCGTCTCTACTAAAAATACAAAAAATTAGCCGGGCGTGGTAGCGGGCGCCTGTAGTCCCAGCTACTCGGGAGGCTGAGGCAGGAGAATGGCGTGAACCCGGGAGGCGGAGCTTGCAGTGAGCCGAGATCGCGCCACTGCACTCCAGCCTGGGCAACAGAGCGACACTCCGTCTCAAAAAAAAAAAAAAATAAAACCAATGAGAACAAAGACACAACGTACCAGAATCGCTGGGACACTTTTAAAGCAGTGTGTGGAGGGAAATTTATAGCACTAAATGCCCACAAGAGAAAGCAGGAAAGATCTAAAATTGACACCTTAACATCAAAATTAAAAGAACTAGAGAAGCAAGAACAAGCAAATTCAAAAGCTAGCAGAAGACAAGACATAAATAAGATCAGAGCAGAATTGAAGGAGATAGAGACACGAAAAACTCTTCAAAAAATCAATGAATCCAGGAGCCGGTTTTTTGAAAAGAGCAACAAAACAGACTACTAGCCAAACTAATAAAGAAGAAAAGAGAGAAGAATCAAATAGATGCAATAAGAAAATGATTAAGGGGATATCACCACTGATCCCACAGAAATACAAATTATCATCAGAGAATACTACCAAGACTAAACCAGGAAGAAGTCAAATTCCTGAATAGACCAATAACAATTTCTGAAATTGAGGCATTAATCAATAGCCTACCAACGAAAAAAAGTCCAGTACCAGACGGATTCACAGCCAAATTCTACCAGAGGTACAAAGAGCAGCTGGTACCATTCCTTCTGAAACTATTCCAAACAATAGAAAAAGAGAGAATCCTCCCTAATTCATTTTATGAGGCCAGGATCATCTTGATACCAAAACCTGGCAGGGACACAACAAAAAAAGAAAATTTTAGGCCAATATCCCTGATGAACATCGATGCAGAAATCCTGAATAAAATACTGGAAAACTGAATCCAGCAGCACATCAAAAATCTTGTCCACCATGACCAAGTTGACTTCATCCTTGGGATGCAAGTCTGGTTCAACATGCAAATCAATAAATGTAATCCCATCACATAAACGGAATCAATGACAAAAACTACATGATTATCTCAATAGATGCAGAAAAGGCCTTTGACAAAATTCAACAGCCCTTCATGCTAAAAACTCTCAATAAACTGGTATTGATGGAACATATCTCAAAATATTAAGTGCTATTTATGACAAACCCACAGCCAATAACATACTGAATGTGCAAAAACTGGAAGCATTCCCTTTGAAAATCAGCACAAGACAAGGATGCCCTCTCTCACTACTCCTATTCCACATAGTGTTGGAAGTTCTGGCCAGGGTAGTCAGGCAAGAGAAAGAAATAAAGCGTATTCAATTAGGAAAACAAGAAGTCAAATTGTCTCTGTTTGCAGATGACATGAACATATATATAGAAAACCCCATCGTCTCAGCCCAAAATCTCCTTAAGCTGATAAGCAACTTCAGCAAAGTTTCAGGATACAAAATCAATGTGCAAAAATCACAAGCTTTCTTATCCACCAATAACAGACAAACAGAGAGCGAAACTATGAGTGAACTCCCATTCACCATTGCTACAACAAGAATGAAATACCTAGGAATACAACTTACAAGGATGTGAAGGACCTCTTCAAGGAGAACTACAAACCACTCCTCAAGGAAAAAGAGAGGACACAAACAAATGGAAAAACATTCCATGCTCATCGATAGGAAGAATCAATATCATGAAAATGGCCATACTACCCAAAGTAATTTATAGATTCACTGCTATCCCCATTAAACTACCATTGACTTTCTCCACTGAATTGGAAAAATATATTTTAAATTTCACATGGAATCAAAAAAGAGCCTGAATAGCCAAGACAATCCTAAGCAAAAAGACCAAAGCTGGAAGCATCATGCTACCTGACTTCAAACTATACTACAAGGCAACAGTAACCAAAACAGCATGGTACTGGTACCAAAACAGATATATAGATCAAAGGAACAGAACAGAACCCTCAGAAATAACACCACATATCTACAACCATCTGATCTTTGACAAACCTGAGAAAAACAAGCACTGGGGAAAGGATTCCCTATTTAATAAATGGTGTTGGGAAAACTGGTTAGCCTTAGGCAGAAAGCTGAAACTGGATCCCTTCCTTACACCTTATATAAAAATTAACTCAAGATGGATTAAAGACTTAAACTTAATACCTAAAGCCATAAAAACCCTAGAGGAAAACCTAGGCAATACCATTCAGGACATAGGCATGGGCAAAGACTTCATGACTAAAACACCAAAAACAATGGCAAAAAAACCAAAATTGACAAATGGGACCTAATTAAACTAAAGAGCTTCTGGACAGCAAAAGAGACTATGAGAGTGAACGGGCAACCTACAAAATGGGAGAAAATTTTTGCAATCTATCCATCTGACAAAGGGCTAATATCCAGAATCTACAAAGAACTTAAACAAATTTACAAGAAAGAACAATCCCATCAAAAAGTTGGCAAAGGATGTGAACAGACACTTCTTAAAAGAGGACAATTATGCAACCAACAAACATATGAAAAAAAGCTCATCATCACTAGTCATTAGAGAAATGCAAATCAAAACCACAATGAGATACCATCTCATGCCAGTTAGAATCACAATCATTAAAAAGTCAGGAAACAACAGATACTGGAGAGGGTGTGGAGAAATAGGAATGCTTTTACACTGTTGGTGGGAGTGTAAATTAGTTCAACCATTGTGGAAGACAGTGTGGCTATTCCTCCAGGATCTAGAACTAGAAATACCATTTGGCCCAGCAATCCCATTACTGGGTATATACCCAAAGGATTATAAATCATTCTACCATAAAGACACATGCACACGTATGTTTATTGCAGGACTGTTCACAATAACAAAGACTTGGAACCAACCCAAATGCCCATCAATTATAGACTGGATAAAGAAAATGTGGCACATATACACCATGGAATACTATGCAGCCATAAAAAAGGATGAGTTCATGTCCTTTGTAGGGACATGGATGAAGCTGGAAACTGTCATTCTCAGCAAACTAACACAAGAACAGCAAATGAAACACCACGTGTTCTCACTCATAAGTGGGAGTTGAACAACGAGAACACAAGGACACAGGGAGGGGAACATCACACACTGGGGCGTGTTGGGGGGTGGGGGCGGGGGGAGGGAAAGCATTAGGACAAATACCTAATATAGGTGATGGGTTGATGGGTGCAGCAAACCACCACAGCATATGTATACCTATGTAACAAACCTGTGCATTCTGCACGTGTACCCCACAACTCAAAGTATAATAAAAAAAAGTAGGTTAAAAAAAAGTATTACAGACACATTCTGATGCAAATCTTTGACTTGGCTAGCCTCAAGGCTTTTAAAAGTCTAAGATTCCTTATTAAAAAGTTCCAACAAAGCCATTTTAAGAAGCCTATACGGTCAATAAATATTCTTGCTGCACTTTATGCAAATAATCAGGCCAGGTATGATAAGACTAAAACTTATTTTGCACAGAAATTTGTCCTACTATGATTTGTCTTTGATAAAATGATGGACGAGAGAGAAAATTTATGTTTCAAAAGAAAACTGTGACATATGCTATTAGATTCCAGCCCTGATCATTTTTTCCGAGTTTTTATTATTTGCCTATAATTTGGGCTGAATCCTGAATTATTTCCTGGCTCCAAGTGTTCCCTAATGAACCCAGATATAATATATTTTATAAAACTTGTTTTATCCTGTCAGGAATGAGATGTATTTTTGAAGGACTACTTAAACTAGCAATTACAATTCGATTATTATGATTATAGAATCTCGGAATTTCTCTTCCTTCTTGTCAAGGTCTTTACCTGATGTTTGTCTCATTAAAAAAAAAAGAAGAATGGGAGTTCACTCATGATTTGGCTCTCTGTTTGTCTGTTGTTGGTGTATAAGAACGCTTGTGATTTTTGTACATTGATTTTGTATCCTGAGACTTTGCTGAAGTTGCTTATCAGCTTAAGGAGATTTTGGGCTGAGTCAGTGTGGCGATTCCTCAGGGATCTAGAACTAGAAATACCATTTGACCCAGCCATCCCATTACTGGGTATATACCCAAATGACTATAAATCATGCTGCTATAAAGACACATGCACACGTATGTTTATTGCGGCATTATTCACAATAGCAAAGACTTGGAACCAACCCAAATGTCCAACAATGATAGACTGGATTAAGAAAATGTGGCACATATACACCATGGAATACTATGCAGCCATAAAAAATGATGAGTTCATATCCTTTGTAGGGACATGGATGAAATTGGAAACCATCATTCTCAGTAAACTATCGCAAGAACAAAAAACCAAACACCGCATATTCTCACTCATAGGTGGGAATTGAACAATGAGATCACATGGACACAGGAAGGGGAATATCATACTCTGGTGGGGAGGGGGGAGGGGGGAGGGATAGCATTGGGAGATATACCTAATGCTAGATGACGAGTTAGTGGGTGCAGCGCACCAGCATGGCACATGTATACATATGTAACTAACCTGCACAATGTGCACATGTACCCTAAAACTTAAAGTATAATAAAAAAAAAAAGAAGAAATCAGACTGATTACACTCTACTCAAGACTGAAGACATGTACATTAACCTGTCTCTGTTACCAGTAAACCAAAGCCTTAAATTTCAGAATCCATCAGGGACCCTGTGTGGTCCCTGGATCAAGCACATATGGGCTTATGAATATGTTGACCACTGACATGAGAGGTAATTGTCTATTAGGTTATGTGGCTCTTCCTTTTTCTATTTATAACTCCAATGTTTCTGAACGCTGAAGTAGTTCATCGAAATTATTTTCCAGGATTAGACAAACCGTACCTGCAAACCAAGGAGATGAATTTTGGCCTATGTTTGGCAGAAGTCTCTTGCAATGGTGGGGAGTAACCTCTCATGAACGTATAATTAGAAATCTGTCAACCACTCTAGGTAACTTAGCAAGTGAACTAGCTGAAGCCATAGCTACCAAATAAAGATCTTCAGACTCTTTAGCCAGGATAGTCATGGATGACGGAATAACTTTAGGCTACATAGTGGTGAAACAGGGAGAAACTCATATGGCAGCTAGCTAACACATCATGTTGTGTTTAGATCCATACATCTTCTGAAGTTGAAACACATGTAAAAAAATAAGACGATATGGGAATTAATTATGACAAATCCTAGGGAAGAGGTTGAAAGAGCTGTAACACAAACAGGGCTGATACATGCCACTTGCTCACCACATTGTGGGCAAAGAGAAGGAAAGAAGAGCTGTGGCCCTTTGGGGAGCCCAGACCTGGGAGCTCCCCAAGCCAGGGCTGTGATTCCTTCCTTGGGGCCCTATGGTTCCTGATATCTCCAAGATTATGGGTGCCACTGTGTTCCCAGTGTGCCAGCTATGGAAGCTGCTTGAGGTGCCCGTGGTCCAGCCACAGCCTTGTGGAGAGCTGGCGCCCGTGTTGGCACCTGGAGCCACCTGCCCCACTGCAGCAGCCAGCAGATCTGACTGCACAGTGGCCAGACCCCATGCTCACTCACACACCCCTTGCCACTCCACGCAGTCTCCCTTGGCAGGCATGGGATCCAACGTGGTAGCATGAGCTGAGCACAGCCTGCCAGGCTGAGTGTGCGGGGCCCAGCAAAACTCGGGCAAAGGTGCCACCAGCCATAGAGGTTTCTGTCCAGAAAAGTAACACCCCAAAGATCCCGTAACACCGCTACTCTTCCCAGCCTTTGGAAACTCTCAGTCTACTCTCTATCTTGATGAGTTCAGTTGTTTTAATTTTTAGCTCCCACAAATGAGTGAGAACATGCAAAGTCTGTCTTTCTGTGCCTGGCTCATTGTACTTAACATAATGTCCTCTAGTTCCATCCATGTTGTTGCAAATGACAGAATCTTATTCTTTGTCATGGCTGAAGAGTACTCCATTGTGTATATGTACTACATTTTCTTTATCCCTTCATCTGTTGCTGCACACTTAGGTTGCTTCCAAATCTTGGCTATTATGAATAATGCTGAAATAAATATGGGAATGCAGATATCTCTTTGATATACTAATTTTCCCTCTCTTGGATATATACTCAGCAGTGGATCATATGATAGTTCTATTTTTAATTTTTTGAGGGACCTCCATATTGTTCTCCATAGTGAATATACTAATTTACATTCCCACCAACAGAGTAAGAGTGTTCCCTTTTCCCCACATTCTTGCAAGCATTTGTTATTGCCTGTCTTTTGCATAAAAGCCATTTTAATGGGGTAAGATGATATCTTATTGTAGTTTTGATTTCAATTCCTCTGATGATCAATGATATTGAGCTTCTTTTCATATACCTATTTGACATTTATATATCTTCTTTTTTGTTTTTGCTCATTTTTTGAGACAGCGTCTCACTCTGTCACCCAGGCTGGAGTGCAGTGGTATGATCATCGCTTAATGTAGTTTTGACTGCCAGGGTTCAAGCAATCCTCCCACCTCAGCCCCCTGAGTAGCTGGGACCACAGGCAGGCATCACCATGCCCAGGTAGTTTTTAAAATTATTTGCTATGTTGTTCAGGTTGGTCTTGAACTCCTGGGCTCAAGTGGCCCACCCGTCTTGGCTCCCCAAAGTGCTGGAATTACAGGTGTGAGCCACTGCGCCTGACCTGTGTGCCTTCTTTTGAGAAATGTCTGTTCAGATCTTTTGCCCATTTAAATAATTGGATTGTTAGTTTTTTTCTTATAGAGTTGTTTGAGCTCCTTATATATTCTGGTTATTTATCCCTTGTCAGATATATAGTTTGCAAATATTTTCTTCCACTCTGTGGATTGTCTTTTCACTTTGCCCATTGTTTTCTTTACTATGCAGAAACTTTTGACCTTGATGTGATACCACTTGTTCATTTTAGCTTTGTTTGCCTGAGCTTTTGGAGTATTACTCAAGAAATCTGTGCCAAGACCAATTTCCTGGAGAGTTTCCCTAATGTTTTCTTTCAGTAGTTTCATGTCTTTGATTTAAGTCTTTAACCCATTTGGATTTGATTTTTGTATATAGTGCAAGAGAGGGTTCTAGTTTAATTATTCTGCCAATGACTTTGGGAGGCTAAGGTGGTCAGATCATGGGGGCAGGAGATCAAGACCATCCTGGCTAACATGGTGAAACTCCGTCTCTACTAAAAATACACACAAAAAAATTAGTCAGGCATGGTGGCGGGCACCTGTACTCCCAGCTACTTGGGAGGCTGAGGAGGAGAATGGTGTGAACCTGGGAGGTGGAGCTTGCAGTGAGCCCAGATCGCGCCACTGCACTCCAGCCTGGGCAACAGAGCTAGACTCCATCTCAAAAAAAAAAAATCTGCCAATGAATATCTAGTTTTCCCAGCACAATTTGTTGAAGAGACTGTCCTCTCCCCCATGTATATTCTTGGCACCTTCATTGAAAATGAGTTAATTGTAAATGTATGGATTTATTTCTGCGTTCTCTATTCTGTTCCATTGGTCTACGTGTCTGTTTTATACCAGTACCATGCTGTTTTGTTTACAATTGCTCTGTACTATAATTTAAAGTCAGGTGATGTGATTCTTCCAGTATTGTTCTTTTTGCTCAGGATGGCTTTTGGTATTCTGGGTCTTTTATGGTTTCGTATAAATTTTAGGATTTTTTTTCTATTTCAGTGAAGAGTGTTATTAGTATTTCAATAGGGATTGCATTGAATCTGTAGATTGCTTTGTGAAGTATGGGTATTTTAACAATATTTACTCTTCCAGTCAATGAACATGAACTATCTTTCCTTTTTTTTTTCCTTTTGGTGTCCTCTTTAATTTTTTTGCATCAATGTTTTATAGTTTTCATTGTAGAGATCTTTCACTTCTTCTGTTATGTTTATTCCCAGGTATTTTATTTTATTTGTAGTTATTGTAAATGGTATTACATTCTTGATTTTCTTCTTTAGATTGTTCATTTTTGTCATTTAGAAATGCTACTGACTTTTGTAGTTTGATTTTGTATCCTGTGACTCTGAATTTGTTGATCAGTTCTAATAGTTTTTTGGTGCAGTCCTTAGGTTTTTCCAAATATAAGATCAAATCATCTGCAAGCAAGAAAACAGTAATAATTTTACTTCTTTCCAATTTGGATCCCTTTTATTGTTTTTCTCTTGACTGAATTGCTCTAGCTAGGACTTCCAGTACTATGTTGAGTAACAGTGTTGGAAGTGGACATTCCTGTCTTGTTCCAGATCTTAGAAGAAAGGCTTTCAGCTTTTCCCTGTTCAGGATGATACTGGCTGTGGGTCTGTTGCATATGGTTTTTATTGAGTTGTGGTATGTTCCTTCTATATCTAGTTTTTTTTTGAGGGTTTCTTTTTATCACAGGGATGTTGAATTTTATTAAATGCTTTTCAGCATCAATTGAAATTATCATAAGGTTTTTGGCCTTCATTCTGTTGATATGATGTGTCACATTCATTGATTTGCATATGTTGAACCATGTTGGCCTCCTCGGTATAAATCCCCCTTAGACATGATGAATGGTCTTTTTCATAGGATGAGTTTGGAAATACTACAGTCTTCTCTGTTTTTTGGAATAGTTTGAGTAGGATTGATAGTAATTCTGCCTTCAGTGTTTGGTAAAATTAATCAGTGAAGCCAGTGAAGCCATTGAATCCAGGCTTTTCTTTGCTAGGAGATGTTTTATTATGGCTTCAATTTCATTTATCCATTTCTTCTAGGTTTTTTTTTTTTGAGATGGAGTCTTGCTCTGTCACCGAGGCTGCAGCGTGGTACAATCTCAGCTCACTGCAACCTCTGCCTCCCAGGTTCAAGTGATTTTCCTGCCTCAGCCTCTGGAGTAGCTGGGAGTACAGGTGCATGCCACCGTGCCTGGCTAATTTTTGTATTTTCAGTAGAGATGGGGTTTCACCATGTTGGCCAGGCTGGTCTTGAACTCCTGACCTCAGGTGATCAACTGCCTTGGCTTCCCAAAGTGTTGGGATTACAGGCATGAGCCACGGTGCCCAGCCATTTCTTCCAGGTTTTTCAATTTATTGGAATATAGTCGGTCATAATAGTTTCTAATGGGTCTTTGAATTTCTGCAATATCAGTTATAGTGTCTCCTTTTTAATCTCTGGTTTTATGTATTTGAGTCTTCTCTCTTTTTTCTTAGTCTGGTTAAATGTTTGTTGACTTTGTTGGTCTTTTAAAAAATATTAACTTTTCATTTCATTGATATTTTATATTTTTAAATTTCAATTTCATTTATTTCTGCTCCGATATTTGCTATGTTTCCTTCTACTAATTTTGGTTTTGGTTTGCTCTTGCTTTTCTAATTATTTAAGATGTATTATTAGGTTGTTTATTTGAAGCTTTTCTACTTTTTTGGATGTAGATGCTTTTTTCTATAAACTTACTTCTTAGCACTGTAGTACTGTTTTTACTGTATCCCATAGCTTTTTTTTTCTTTTTTTTTTTTTTTTGAGACGGAGTGTAGCTCTGTTGCCCAGGCTGGAGTGCAGTGACGCGATCTCGGCTCACTGCAAGCTCCGCCTCCCGGGTTCACGCCATTCTCCCGCCTCAGCCTCCCGAGTATCTGGGACTACAGGCACCCGCCTTCACGCCTGGCTAATTTTTGTTTTTTGTATTTTTAGTAGAGACGGGATTTCACCGTGTTAGCCAAGATGGTCTCAATCTCCTGACCCTGTGATCCGCCCTCCTCGGCCTTCCAAAGTGCTGGGATTACAGGCTTGAGCCACTGCGCCCGGCCTGTACCCCATAGGTTTTGGTTTGACTTTAAACTTTTTCTTTTCTCGAAAACTCAGTGTCATGGTACCGGCTTCTTGTGCTTTGGGCAGTGAGACCCTTTTAGTTGATAACAGTAGTAGCTGGGACAACTTGGCAACGTAAATAAATAAACGGCATCTATATTGGAAAGGAAGAAGTACAGTTGTCTTTATGTACAGATGACATGATCTTGCATTTAGAAAATCGTAAGAAATTTACTAAAAAGTATTAGGACTCATGAACAAATTTAAGAATGTAACACTATATAAGATTGGTATACAAAAATAACTGTATTTATTTATCAAGAAATCAAGAATCCAAAAATGGAATTACAAAAATAAATCTTGTTACAATAAAATTAAAGCTGGGGAAGCTTAAACTTGAACACTAAAAACCACAATACATGGTTAGCGTTGGAAACACCCAGATACCATCCCTGAGCCTTCTCTCCTTGGCTCTGAGGGCTTTACCTTCACGGGGTGAGGAAAGGGGTTGCATTCTTGGCTTTTACATTATATTAGGTGGGTACGGGTTGAGGTATCTGCAATTCAAATGAGTATTACAATCTCTACTTTTATGGATAAGAGACTGAGGCCCACCAAGAGAGGGAATGACAGTCCATATCCTGGAAGGCGAATTGTCAGGCACTGATTTCCGCTGTGTAACCCCTGCCAATCACCGTGTATTTAAAGGATCCCCAGATACCATACCAATAGGTGTTCAAGAGAGAGGCCTGTAATCTAGGCGTCTGAGAAAACAAGGCTAGAGATTCCAATATTGGAGACAACAGGGCTCTGGGAAGATTAAGGTTGAGTTTTCTGGATCTGCAGAATAGAGTCACTGAGGAGCAATTGCAAGTTCAGAGGAGATGAAAGAACAAGTCAGGGCATGCTTAGGAAAAGAGAATACCAGGGATAGGTTTTAGGCAAGAGTCACACTGAGGAAGGGCAGGTTCTTGGCATCGCTCAGGAAGGAATCCAAAAGCAAGCCTGTGGTGGAAGAAAGCAGCTCTACGGAGGCATTGGCATTGTTACAGCCCTGCGTCCACTCCGGCAGGGCAGGGAGCCCTCCGTGGGTTGTGCTCCCAGAGCAGCAGCCTAGGGGTGGCTTGTAGTCATTTTTATAATTCACTTTTAATGGCATGCTAATTAAGGGGCGGATTATTCGGAAATAGCTAGAAATGGGCAGCAACTTCCAGCTGTTTCTATGGCAAGGGTTGGGGACTTCCCGTGGTGCCATGGCATTGGCAAACTGTCATGGCACTGGTGGGAGCGTCTTCTGGTGATCTGAGGCGTGAGGTGCTTTCGCTGCCTCTCCGTTTCCTGTGTGCCTCTTACCTGAAAGCCCTTCACACCCCCATCTGCCCAGCTACAAACGTCACTGCCCTTTCACCCCACCCCCGTTTCACACGCACTCTCACATCAACCCTGAGCATTCAAGCCTGAGTTTCCCTGTTAGGAACCTCAGTGATAGCTGGAGCTCTGAGAAACCCCTAGGCAGAATTCCTTGCCTAGTTTGTGGCAGAAATCAGGGAAGGAAAGGCAAATTTCAGCTCTTTCTCACAATAAATAAATAAAGATAGGTAGATTTGATTGATTGATGGATGGATGAAACGTGGGAGTCTGCAGGCAAATATTTATCAGACACTGGAAGTGTAAGTTGTCACAAAGATTATGGAGTGCACCTGTCTTATGACCCTGTTATTTTATCCTAGTATATGGACTAGAGCATATTTTCTAACTGTGTAAATTGAAGGCTCACAAATTAGTTTAGTGAGAGAAAAGATAACGGATTGGAAGAGAATTACCATATTCGTTAGTTGTGTTTTTAAAATTTTAAAGTAAAATAGAGACATGATTTTTTTCATGCTTTCGAATGCATCTATAAAAAATAGACTTGAGGGCTGGGAGCAGTGGCTCACGCCTGTAATCCCAGCACTTTGGGAGGCCGAAGAGGGCGGCTCGCGAGGTCAGGAGTTGGAGACCAGCCTGACCAACATGGTGAAAACCCGTCTCTACTAAAAATACAAAAATTAGGCGAGTGTGGTGGCGTGCGCCTGTAATCCCAGCTACTCAGGAGGCTGAGGCAGGAGAATCGCTTGAACCCGGGAAGCGGAGGTTGCAGTGAGCAGCGATTGCACCATTGCACTCCAGCCTGGGCGACAGAGTGAGACTCCGTCTCCAAAAAAAAAAAAAAAAGTTACTCATTAATAGCATAGACCAATTGGCCTCTATTGAAATTTCTCCATTATTTTCACAATGTCCCAGGCTGTGAAACCAGGATTTAATAAAGAACCAGAATGCCACATCTGTGTCACCTGGGTTGGGACCAGTCCTGATCCATTAAGTCCGGGTGTCTGGGTAACTGAACTCAACTGCTGGGCAAAACAGAATGTCCTGCGTAGGTTCCTAACGGGGGACCGCAGAGCCCCATGGGAAATGTAGTGTCACCTTCCAATGATGTTACCATCAAGGACCTTGGGAACCAGCTTTTCTCTCTGCGCTTGCGCCGCCCGGCCCACTCCGCCATTTTCCTCCGGAAGTGCGGCACCCAGAGGCGGTCCTGTAGCTGGGCCGGCTTGGGGCTTGGTTCTATGTCCCTGCGGGTCGGTGCGAGGGCAAAGAGGAACCTGTGGTCCTCAGGGGATCCCGGGGGGCCAGACCAGTGTTCCCTAGTTGTGGGAGCAGACGCGTGGGCGCATCGCGGGCGGGCAGGGCCTGAAGTGCAGGTTTGGGCCGCGGACCCTGGCGGGGGCTGGGAGGACAGGCGTGGGGTCCTGGCAGTGAAGCGGGTTCTAGAGGTGCAGGAGCGGGTAGGCGAGGCCGGTGGCCCTGGGCCTGGAATCTGCAGGCCAAGCTCCTGTCCTGCCGCCGAGGGACCCGGTTACCAACCCGCAAGTCGCTCAGTTTTCCCATGTGTCCTGGTGCTAACACACAGTTCTCGGGAGACGTTCCCCATTCCCAGAGGAGTAGTGCGAAACGCGTGCGCCTCTAGTCTTAAACTTGCCGTTTGTATTAGTTGGGTTTCCTAGTGTCTCTTTAGCAAGTGAAGTTTCTGGTTCCCTCCTTCACTGTGTGACCTGCCTAGTCCTCCTGGGTCGCATTTACAGAAGTTTATATGAGACCTAGTTTCCAGGGAAGAACTCACTGATTCCGCGAGGGAGATGGTGTAATGGATGATGGTCGTCAGCCTTAAGGGTACTTCAGTCTTAACTTTGTGTTACAAAGTTTGAAAGGGAGGGTTCCCTATGAATAAGAAGCGCACTTGAAAGAACAGCCCTCTGGTCTAACCTCTCACTGGTGCTTCAGAGGAGGAAAAAAGGTCACAGGTGAAGATCCCAGTTTTCCTCGCTCAGGAAATATTAATTCTACTCCCTAGAATGCACAAGATTTGCAAAGACTAGGTGATAGTAGAAGGTTTGGAAGAACTTTCAGAAGGTTGAGGTGAATTCAGCTGAGAAGAACAGGCAAGGACTTAGGAAATACTCCTTATTTGAATGGGCCTGAAAGTGTGGTCTGGGGTACAGGAGTGACCTGTCATACTTGAGAAGATTAAAATACTCTCCAAACACAGTCCCATTCCTTCAACCTTAGCTCAATTTTTCCAGCGTCTGAGATATATTAAACCTAGTCCATCACCACATTTAGCATTAGATTGCGAAGTTCTATTGATTGTATTTGATTTGTAATTTAAGATTTTCTCCCCCTACGTAATTTTGTTAAAAACACAGAAATGAATTCTGTTCACTTAGGTGTAACAGTTAATACTTGCTGTTTAAGGAACTAATTAAACCTTACTGGCTTATAAAAAACAACCACCATTTTATTTGTTTGAAGTTCTGTGGATCTGCATTTTGGTGTGGTGGGTTCAGCTGGGTAGTTGATATATTTGTGTTGCCTGGATCACAAAAAGGCCTTAGTCACCTGGTGACTTGACTGAGTCTTGTTGGTTTAAGATAGTTTCCTTCACAATCTGGTGGTTTGTGGTGACTCTTGGCTAGGCCCTGTGTCTCCAACATGGTAGCTCCAGACCTCTTCACAATTTGACTGTGTCCAAAAAGGGAAGAACCAATGGATATTTGCATCACATTTTCCATTGTCCATTCACTGGACAAGTCAGATGGAAAAGCCCAATTTATTGTCAGAGCATAATATGAGGGCTTGGATAGAAGGAAAGGTGTTATTGGGAAACATGAGTAGAATGGTGTACTGCAGGAAGTACATATTATGTACATTTTAAAAAACGTAACTGTAGGTCAAAATTGCTGGTTTGCAAGATGCACTTTCCATGATGTTCAGGTATAGAAAAGCAAGATGTACTGTCATGGGAACACTCATATGAAGTTATTTGTGGAATCTACATACTAATAGGAAAATAGTTAATACAGCCCAGTATATTTCTATAACATTTATTTTAGTGAACTTATAATGTTTCTTTGCATTAAATTATTAGATTATATCTTTAGATAATATTGTTACTAAATTAGTAGGTAATACATATTTTTATTCAAAAATAAATTGTGCATCTAATGTCTACCAATTAATGTACTTGTAGATGTATCTTATCTTAACTTGAGTCTTTGCTGCCCCTAATGAGGCATGAAGGACTCTTCTCCCATGGCGAAGTTTTTCTTTTTCAGGAGGGAGGCGGGCTTTCCCAGGTAATGCGTCTAGAGTGTTGGGCAGAAGAATCTGGGAGCACACCACACCAGTTCTCTCCTTAATCCACGTCATTTGCCTTCTATCCCAGCTATGTTTCCAGTGTCCTCTGGGTGTTGCCAAGAGCAACAGGAAACGAATAAATCTCTGGTGAGTTGTTTATTTGTTCTTCAGTTTGTTTTACACTGTATTTTCTGAGTTTATGGGTGTCTGTGAATTAAAAAGGAAAAGTAGAAATAAGTAAAACTCAAGTTGAAGGAAATATACATAAATAAGATAAAGCTGACCTGTAGATATAGGCAGGTTATAAGAGCTTAGAGTTGTCTAAGTTGAGTGCAAATTTTCCTCTGATCTTTCTGATGCCGAGACAAAAAAGGCAGTCATATTTGTTACGTGATTGGAATGGAATCCGAGAAGAGAGCATGCTGTGTTCTTGTGGGACAGGAAAGCTTGTGTGCACCAAGTCTGAACCACCACCTTCATTGGTGACATAGATTATGTGCTGGAACATATTTCACACCGGCCTGGCAGTAAGCACTTGTAGTGTTGTGCAGTGGAAATGGTCATCGGCCACTAAAGCACAGCTTCCATCGTAAGGTATGCTCCTTGCTCAAAGAGTGTGGTCCCAAACAGCTTTTGGGAGGTGCTCCTTGATTCATGGATGAAACCTGGAACATCTTGAGGACTGAGTTAACCATAGGTCCTTAAATAACTCTCTACACCTTTTTCTTAGTTTATCTGTACATGCAGGGTGTGCAGCAGCCTGTTCAAAGTCATATTTTCTGGGAAATATTTCCAGTGTTTATTTGCACTTTAGCCCACTCTGTGTAGTCTTAACTTATTTCTTCTAAACTCACCATTAACCTAAATAATAGTCAAATTTAGGGGGACTGTATTTGCCTTACTCGAGTCTTCTACCATAGTTGAAACTGTCATACCTGAGTGAGTTAGAGAGAAACGCCACACTTTGAGATGAATTCGGGAGTCCTTTATTAGCCGGTGACTGAGAGATGGCTAATGCACAAAATTCTCTTGGCCCCGAAGAAGGGAATAGATTTTCTTTTATACTTTGGTTTAGAGAGGGGAGGGGGGATTCTAGCTGCAGCAACTTTACAGAAGAAAAAAGCGACAAAAAAGTTAAAAAGACTTATGGTTCCAGGAAAACAAACTGTTCCAGGTGCAGGGGCTTTAAATTCACCACAAAGTGATAGATGAGGGGGCTCTGGGCATTATCTGCCGGAAAAATGTGGGGACTTTATGATACTATCTCTGAGTAATTTGCTGGGAACTGGGGACATCGCTTGTCTCAGCACTTTATCAGTTAATTGCACTCTTTGATATGTTGAAAATCAGCTTGCACAAGTTAAAGTACTTGAGGAAAGGGGGTGGGTAAGGAGCCCTTGATGTCTTGTAAATGAAGGAGCCAAATGGAGTTTGTCTGGTTTTCTCAGCTAAGGAAGAGTCTATTCATGTTAATACAAGGTTGGATATTACAAAACGTCTGGTCATGATCTGGAAATTCTTCTGTGTTAGTTCTGTTAAAAGAAAAACTTTAAAGGAGTTAATTGAGCAATAAACGATTCACGAATCAGACAGTCCCCAGAATCACAGCAGATTCACAGAGACTCCAGCGCAGTCATGTTGTGGAAGAAGATTTACAGACAAAAGGGAAATGGCATACCGAAATCGGAAGTGAGGTACAGAAACAACTCAGCATTTGCCTTGTTTGAACACAGTTTGAACATTTGGCAGTGCCTGAGTGGTTGAAGTTTGGCCATTGGGATTGGCCAAGATGTAGCTGTTGTTCCAGGTGCATACTCTCAAGTTAGTTTTTCATTCTTGTATACCTATTAAAGTAGGTTGCAGTTCATCCACAAGGACTCATATATATAATTATGGAGTCCTTCTCAGGCCATACTTAGTTCACTTTAACAATGCCTTCCCTTTGCTTATTTTCTCAATTTTGAGATATTGGCCAAAACTTCAGTCACTGGTGTCACTATTACCATTGCAAATGTACTTACTTGGTTTAGAAACCCATTGGGAAATAGACCAGTGAGATTTGAAAAGGTGGAACAAGGACTTGAGGAGAAGATATCTTCTTATGCTGGAACATCCTGTTTACAGGAGAAAAACAAAACCTGGTTTGTTCTAGGATTTATGTGTTTCCTTAAAGTCTTAGTTTGATTATGTTACATTTAGCATGAGTGACTCCATTTTGGTTGGGTTTGGTCTGTTGGGACCTATTGCATGAACTTAGTTCAAAACAATAGCCTCCCATAATTTTGCTTAAAAAATTCCTCCTTTTGGCTGGGTGCAGTGGCTCACACCTGTAATCCCAGCACTTTGTGGGGCTGAGGTGGGCAGATCACGAGGTCAGGAGATTGAGACCATCCTTGCTAATACGGTGAAACCTCATCTCTACTAAAAATACAAAAAATTAGCCAAGCGTGATGGCGGGTGCCTGTAGTCACAGCTACTCAGGAGGCTGAGGCAGGAGAATGGCCTGAACTCAGGGGTGGAGCTTGCAGTGAGCCGAGATCATGCCACTGCACTCCACTCTGGGGGACAGACCAAGACTCTGTCTTAGAAAAAAAAATCCTCCTTTTCAGTCAAGTTCTCACTTAGTTGAGAGTGTGACCAAAATGTAGGGCCTTAGCATCACTCTTAGTTACCATTGTTTTGGGTTCTGATTTTAGCACGTCATTCCCATTGTTTTGGGTTTCTGGTTTAGCACATCACTCCCATTGTTTTGGGTTCCGGTTTTAGCACGTCACTCCCATTGTTTTGGGTTTCTGGTTTAGCACGTCACTCCCATTGTTTTGGGTTTCTGGTTTAGCACGTCACTCCCATTGTTTTGGGTTTCTGGTTTAGCACGTCACTCTCCTTGTTTTGGGTTCCTGTTTTAGCACATCACTCCCATTGTTTTGGGTTCTGGTTTAGCAGGTCACTCCCATTGTTTTGGGTTCTGGTTTTAGCACGTCACTCCCATTGTTTTGTGAATCTGGTTTTGGCACCTCACTCCCATTGTTTTGGGTTTCCAGGTTTTAGCATGTCACTCCCATTGTTTTGGGTTTCTGGTTTAGCACGTCACCCCCATTGTTTTGGGTTTCTGGTTTTATCACGTGACTCCCATTGTTTTGGGTTTCTGGTTTAGCAGGACGCTCCCATTGTTTTGGGTTTCTGGTTTTAGTGCGTCACTCCCATTGTTTTGGGTTTCTGGCTTAGCATGTCACTCCCATTGTTTTGGGTTTCTGGTTTAGCATATCACTCCCATTGTTTTGGGTTTCTGGTTTAGCAGGATGCTCCCATTGTTTTGGGTTTCTGGTTTTACACGTCACTCCCATTGTTTTGGGTTTCCGGTTTAGCAGGTCACTCCCATTGTTTTCAGTTTCTGGTTTAGCAAGATGCTCCCATTGTTTTGGGTTTCTGGTTTAGCAGGTCACTCCCATTGTTTTGGGTTCCAGTTTAAGCACATCACTCCCATTGTTTTGGTTTCTGGTTTTACAAGTCACTCCCATTGTTTTGGGTTTCTGGTTTAGCAGGTCACTCCCATTGTTTTGGGTTCCAGTTTAAGCACATCACTCCCATTGTTTTCATTTCTGGTATTAGCACGTCACTCCTATTGTTTTGGGTTCCAGTTTTAGCAAGTCACTCCCATTGTTTTGGGTTTCTGGTTTAGCAGGTCACTCCCATTGTTTTGGGTTCTGGTTTAAGCACATCACTCCCATTGTTTTCATTTCCGGTTTTAGCACGTCACTCCCATTGTTTTGGGTTCCAGTTTTAGCAAGTCACTCCCATTGTTTTGGGTTTCTGGTTTAGCACGTCACTCCCATTGTTTTGGGTTCCAGTTTTAGTACATCACTCCCATTGTTTTGGGTTTCTGGTTTAGCATGTCACTCTCATTGTTTTGGGTTTCCGGTTTAGCATGCCACTCATAGGTTATGGTGTCCTTATGGTTGCACTTGTTTTTTTAATCTCTTGTCATTCCAGTTGAAGAGATACCATTTGATATTTTAGAGATGCCTGCATGCAAACTCTTAAAACATTTGAGTAAGTACAGTGCACCAGGGAGACTCTTATGACTATTGGGATAACACCAAGAATTTGGTATATGCTCCTAACTCAGGGTCCCCATAAATCAAACCACCTAAAATCAAATAGATTAAAGAATGAATTAGATAAAGAGTTTACTTGCTTAACTAAGTGGGTTTTTCTGTTAATTCCCTACAACCAAATCTTTATAATACCCCATGTTTTCTCCACATGTTATAAGTGTTAGCAGCTGCACAGATACTTCAGATAAGTGTCTCATGATAGTAGAGAAGTCTTGATCTGTGATCTTGGGAAAAGCTGCTCACATTAAGGATGCCATCTTCTTCTGGGGGGGAACTGTCCTTGTTAGCTTTACCTTAAGGGTTCCAGTGGGTATATGGTTCCAAGTGTGGAAGGACCCTTCTGAGTTGTGAGACTATGAACCCAAAGTTTAAGGTTTTAAAGTTTTGCTGTCATGTGGATGGCAAGGGCAGTCCTTCTCTGATGTTCTCAGAAGATCCAGTCATCAGATTCTAGATTTTGCAGGGGTTGACTGTCCTCAGTGAACCATAAAAGGCTTTCTTTACCTGGTGAAAATACACTTCAGGGTAATAATCTACTATTTTAACATCAACTCTCTCGCATGGAAGAGCTTTTATACAATCAGAAAACATACACTGAAAATGACAACTGAATGAAATCCCTTTATAAAATGTTTAAATGGCCCATCAGGTAACCAAATGTACCTGAAGTTTTGATTGTTTTCCTAGGAATATAGGTTTGACAAACCAAACATTGGTGATAAACTATTTTAGCAGTTTAGAAATCACCACACCAATATATTTAATTTGGATCATTTTCTCTTTCCATGATGAGTTATGGAATGCAGAACTTTTAATAACAAAAGTTTTAAGGACTTAAGAAGGATAAGGTGGCCATCCTGGTTCTTCATAAGTCTGTGCTTAATTAACATTAGACTTACATCCTCTTGAATACCAGCTGTTTCTCCAAATTAGGTGCATGGCACTGGTAACTGATGAGTAGTTATAGGTGATTTGACTTAGACCATGGAGTTTATTTAAATTATATATCTAAACAATTTCAATATTGGTGATTTAGCTTGCAAATGTGGCAAAATATTTCCTTGGTATACAATTTTTGTTTTACTTAGGTTAGCAGTTTTATAAACCAGTTGGTCTTTTTATTAAACTTTTGGAATTTTTTTTTTTTTTTGAGACAGAGTCTCACTCTGTTACCTAGGTTGGAGTGCAGTGTCACAATCTTGGCTCACTGCAACCTCCGCCTCCTGGGTTCAAGCAATTCTCTTGCCTCAGCCTCCAGAGTAGCTGGGATTACAGGCACATACCACCACACCCGGCTAATTTTTATATTTTTAGTAGAGGTGAGGTTTCACCGTTGGCCAGGCTGGTCTCAAACTCCTGACCTCAAGTGATCCACAGGCCTTGGCCTCCCAAAGTGCTGGGATTGCCGACATGAGCAGCTGCACCCAGCCTAACTTTTGAGAATTCTTAACCAGTCCAATTCTTGGGGTATCAGGGAACTTACGGGGAATTTTTACCCATGATATTAAAGTTATTAGAAATCTGTGTTCACGAGTGTTTTTCAGGATCCTTTTCATTCTTTCATGAATCTTCTAAGAGATACCATATTCTAGAATTTTGCATGCTTGTGAAGTTTTTAGAAACTGCATCACCATTAAGCAATTAACTGTGGAAATGACTTTAAATAGTTACAGTTAAAGACAATTGACAAGGAAGTTTGGTTATTTCTGTGGTCTACAATGACTTAATAACCATAATTAGGGTGGATGTGGTGGCTCATGCCTGTAATCCCAGCACTTTGGAAGGCCGAGGTGGAAGGATCACGAGGTCAGGAAATCGAGACCATCCTGGCTAACATGGTGAAATGCGTCTTTACTAAAAATACAAAAATTAGCCTGGCATGGTGGTGGGTGCCTGTAGTCCCAGATACTCAGGAGGCTGAGGCAGGAGAATGGCATGAACCCAGGAGGTGGAGGTTGCAGTGAGCCGAGATTGCACCACTGTACTCCAGCCTGGGTGACAGAGCAAGACTCCATCTCAGAAAAAAAAAAAATACAAGAATTTTAGAAATCCTATACAATTTTAGAATGGATTGATGACATACACTGAATATAACCTAAAGAAGGTTCAACATTATTTTTTATTTTGACAGTGCTAGCCATGTGACTTAACATGTTAAATAGTCCTATTTACCTCTCCTTTGGGTGCTTCAGGGGCCTCTGTAGTATCCCAAAGTTATAGGCCAGAAAAGAAAATTTTGAAGTTGAAATTTGATTTTGGGAAGCCTATTAAATATATTAAAGGTTTAAACACTTGATGTTGTGAAATAGAATTCCACGTCAACGTAAGTCATTCATTTACCTAAAATCATGACTTAAAAAATTTTTAAAGGGCAAAAATCTTTACTCATTGATGGGGGAAGACTTATCTCCACAAATAATCTGCCTCTTGTTTTTCCTTTTTTTTTTCGTAGTTTATTTACAAGACAAACAAATTTTTCATTTTATTTTACTTTATTATTATTATTATTATTATTATTATTATTATTATACTTTAGGTTTTAGGGTTTATGTGCACAATGTGCCGGTTAGTTACATATGTATACATGTGCCAGTCTGGTGTGCTGCACCCATTAACTTGTCATTTAGCATTAGGTATATCTCCTAATGCTATCCCTCCCCCCTCCCCCTACCTCACAACAGTCCCCAGAGTGTGATGTTCCCCTTCCTGTGTCCATGTGTTATCATTGTTCAATTCCCATCTAGGAATGAGAACTTGCAGTGTTTGGTTTTTTGTCCTTGCAATAGTTTACTGAGAATGATGATTTCCAATTTCATCCATATCCCTACAAAGGGCATGAACTCATCATTTTTTATGGCTGCATAGTATTCCATGGTGTATATGTGCCACAATTTCTCAATCCAGTCTATCGTTGTTGGACATTTGGGTTGGTTCCAAGTCTTTGCTATTGTGAATAGTGCCACAATAAACATACGTGTGCACGTGTCTTTATAGCAGCATGATTTATAGTCCTTTGGTTATATACCCACTAATGGGATGGCTGGGTCAAATGGTATTTCTAGTTCCAGATACTTGAGGAATCACCACATTGACTACCACAATCATTGAACTAGTTTACAGTCCCACCAACAGTGTAAAAGTGTTCCTATTTCTCCACATCCTCTCCAGCACCTGTTGTTTCCTGACTTTTTAATGATTGCGATTCTAACTGGTGTGAGATGGTATCTCATTGTGGTTTTGATTTGCATTTCTCTGATGGCCAGTGGTGATGAGCATTTTTTCATGTGTCTTTTGGCTGCATAAAGGTCTTCTTTTGAGAAGTGTCTGTTCATATCCTTTGCCCACTTTTTGATGGGGTTGTTTGTTTTTTTCTTGTAAATTTGTTTAAGTTCATTGTAGATTCTGGATATTAGCCCTTTGTCAGATGAGTAGGTTGCAAAAATTTTCTCCCATTTTGTAGGTTGCCTGTTCACTCTGATGGTAGTTTCTTTTGCTGTGCAGAAGCTCTTTAGTTTAATTAGATCCCATTTGTCAATTTTTGCTTTTGTTGCCATTGCTTCTGGTGTTTGAGACATGAAGTCCTTGCCCATGCCTATATCCTGAATGGTAATGCCTGGTTTTACTTCTAGGGTTTTTATGGTTTCAGGTCTAACATTTAAGTCTTTAATCCATCTTGAATTAATTTTTGTATAAGGTGTAACGAAGGGATCCAGTTTCAGCTTTCTACATATGGCTAGCAAGTTTTCCCAGCACCATTTATTAAATATGGAATCCACTCCTTGTTTTTGTCAGGTTTGTCAAAGATCAGATAGTTGTAGGTATGCAGCATTATTTCTGAGGGCTCTGTGCTGTTCCATTGGTCTATATCTCTGTTTTGGTACCAGTACCATGCTGTTTTGGTTACTGTAGCCTTGTAGTATACTTTGAAGTCAAGTAGGGTGATGTTTTGGCTTTGTTGTTTTGGCTTAGGATTGACTTGGTGATGCAGGCTCTCCTTTGGTTCCATATGAACTTTAAAGTAGTTTTTTCCAACTCTGTGAAGAAAGTCATTGGTAGCTTGATGGGGATGGCATTGAATCTATAAATTACCTTGGGCAGTATAGCTATTTTCATGATATTGATTCTTCCTATCCATGAGCATGGAATGTTCTTCCATTTGTTTGTATCCTCTTTTATTTCATTGAGCAGTGGTTTGTAGTTCTCCTTGAAGAGGTCCTTCATGTCCCTTGTAAATTGGATTCCTAAGTATTTTATTCTCTTTGAAGCAATTTTGAATGGGAGTTCACTCATGATTTGGCTCTCTGTTTGTCTGTTATTGGTGTATAAGAATGCTTGTGATTTTTGTACATTGATTTTGTATCCTGAGACTTTGCTGAGGTTACTTATCAGCTTAAGGAGATTTTGGGCTGAGACGGTGGGGTTTTCTAGATATACAATCATGTCATCTGCAAAGAGGGACAATTTGACTTCCTCTTTTCCTAATTGAATACCCTTTATTTCCTTCTCCTGCCTAATTGCCCTGGCCAGAACTTCCAACACTATGTTGAATAGGAGTGGTGAGAGAGGGCATCCCTGTCTTGTGCCCGTTTTCAAAGGGCATGCTTCTAGTTTTTGCCCATTCAGTATGATATTGACTGTGGGTTTGTCATAGATATCTCTTATTATTTTGAGATACGTCCCATCAATACCTAATTTATTGAGAGTTTTTAGCATGAAGCATTGTTGAATTTTGTCAAAGGCCTTTTCTGCATCTATTGAGATAATCATGTGGTTTTTGTCTTTGGTTCTGTTTATATGCTGGATTACATTTATTGATTTGCTTATAATGAACCAGCCTTGCATCCCAGGGATGAAACCCACTTGATCATGGTGGATAAACTTTTTTATGTGCTGCTGGATTTGGTTTGCCAGTATTTTATTGAGGATTTTTGCATCAATGTTCGTCAAGGATATTGGTCTAAATTTCTCTTTTTTGGTTGTGTCTCTTCCTGGCTTTGGTATCGGGATGATGCTGGCTTCATAAAATGAGTTAGGGAGGACTCCTTCTTTTTCTATTGATTGGAATAGTTTCAGAAGGAATGGTACCAGTTCCTCCTTGTACCTCTGGTAGAATTTGGCTGTGAATTCATCTGGTCCTGGACTCTTTTTGGTTGGTAAGCTATTGATTATTGCCACAATTTCAGCTCCTGTTATTGGTCTATTCAGAGATTCAACTTCTTCCTGGTTTAGTCTTGGGAGAGTGTATGTGTGGAGGAATTTATCCATTTCTTCTAGATTTTCTAGTTTATTTGCACAGAGGTGTTTGTAGTATTCTCTGATGGTAGTTTGTATTTCTGAGGGATCGGTGGTGATATCCCCTTTATCATTTTTTATTGTGTCTACTTGATTCTTCTCTCTTTTTTCTTTATTAGTCCTGCTAGCAGTGTATCAATTTTGATCCTTTCAAAAAACCAGCTCCTGGATTCATTAATTTTTTGAAGTTTTTTTTGTTGCTATTTCCTTCAGTTCTGCTCTGATTTTAGTTACTTCTTGCCTTCTGCTAGCTTTTGACTGTGTTTGCTCTTGCTTTTCTAGTTCTTTTAATTGTGATGTTAGGGTGTCAATTTCGGATCTTTCCTGCTTTCCCTTGTGGGCATTTAGTGCTATAAATTTCCCTCTACACACTGCTTTGAATGTGTCCCAGAGATTCTGGTATGTTGTGTCTTTGTTCTCGTTGGTTTCAAAGAACATCTTTATTTCTGCCTTCATTTCGTTATGTACCCAGTAGTCATTCAGGAGCAGGTTGTTCAGTTTCCATGTAGTTGAGCAGTTTTGAGTGAGTTTCTTAATGCCGTGTTCTAGTTTGATTGCACTGTGGTCTGAGAGACAGTTTAATTTCTGTTCTTTTACATTTGCTGAAGAGGGCTTTACTTCCAAGTATGTGGTCAATTTTGGAACAGGTGTGGTGTGGTGCTGAAAAAAATGTATATTCTGTTGATTTGGGGTGGAGAGTTCTGTAGATGTCTATTAGGTCCGCTTGGTGCAGAGCTGAGTTCAATTCCTTGGTATCCTTGTGAACTTTTTGTCTCATTGATCTGTCTAATGTTGACAGTGGGGTGTTAAAGTCTCCCATTATTATTGTGTGGGAGTCTAAGTCTCTTTGTAGGTCACTCAGGACTTGCTTTATGAATCTGGGTGCTCCTGTATTGGGTGCATATATATTTAGGATAGTTAGCTCCTCTTGTTTAATTGATCCCTTTACCATTATGTAATGGTCTTCTTTGTCTCTTTTGATCTTTGTTGGTTTACAGTCTGTTTTATCAGAGTCTAGGATTGCAACCCCTGCCTTTTTTTGTCTTCCATTTGCTTTGTAGATCTTCCTCCATCCTTTTATTTTGAGCCTATGTGTGTCTCTGCACATGAGATGGGTTTCCTGAATACAGCACACTGATGGGTCTTGACTCTTTCTTTATCCAATTAGCCAGTCTGTGTCTTTTAATTGGAGCATTTAGTCCATTTACATTTAAAGTTAATATTGTTATGTGTGAATTTGATCCCGTCATTATGATCTTAGCTGGTTATTTTGCTCGTTAGTTGATGCAGTTTCTTCCTAGTCTTGATGGTCTTTACAATTTGGCATGTTTTTGCAGTGGCTGGTATCGATTGTGCCTTTCCATGTTTAGTGCTTCCTTCAGGAGCTCTTTCAGGGCAGGCCTGGTGGTGACAAAATCTCTCAGCATTTGCTTGTCTGTAAAGTATTTTATTTCTCCTTCACTTATGAAGCTTAGTTTGGCTGGATATGAAATTCTGGGTTGAAAATTCTTTTCAGTAAGAATGTTGAATATGGGCCCCCACTCTCTTCTGGCTTGTAGAGTTTCTGCTGAGAGATCAGCAGTTAGTCTGATGGGCTTACCTTTGTGGGTAACCTGACCTTTCTCTCTGGCTGCCCTTAACATTTTTTCCTTCATTTCAACTTTGGTGAATCTGACAATTATGTGTCTTGCAGTTGCTGTTCTCGAGGAGTATCTCTGTGGCGTTCTCTGTATTTCCTGAATCTGAATGTCGGCCTGCTTTGCTGGATTGGGGAAGTTCTCCTGGATAATATCCTGCAGAGTGTTTTCCAACTTGGTTCCATTCTTCCTGTCACTTTCAGGTACACCAATCAGACGCAGATTTGGTCTTTTCACATAGTCCCATATTTCTTGGAGGCTTTGTTCATTGCTTTTTATTCTTTTTTCTCTAAACTTCCCTTCTTGCTTCATTTCTTTCATTTCTTCTTTCATCACTGATACACTTTCTTCCAGTTGATCTCATCATCTCCTGAGGCTTCTGCATTCTTCACACATAGTTCTCGAGCCTTGGCTTTCAGCTCCATCAGCTCCTTTAAGCACTTCTCTATATTGGTTATTCTAGTTATACATTCATCTAAAGTTTTTTCAAAGTTTTCAACTTCTTTGCCTTTGGTTTGTATTTCCTCCTGTAGCTCGGATTAGTTTGATCATCTGAAGCCTTCTTCTCTCAACTCGTCAAAGTCATTCTCTGTCCAGCTTTGTTCCATTGCTGGTGAGGAACTGCATTCCTTTGGCGGAGGAGAGGTGTTCTGCTTTTTAGAGTTTCCAGTTTTTCTGCTCTGTTTTTTCCCCATCTTTGTGGTTTTATCAACTTTTGGTCTTTGATGATGGTGATGTGCAGATGGGTTTTTGGTGTGGATGTCCTTTCTATTTGTTAATTTTCCTTCTAACAGACAGGATCCTCAGTTTCAGGTGTGTTGGAGATTGCTAGAGGCCCATTCCAGACCCTGTTTGCCTGGGTATCAGCAGTGGTGTCTGCAAAACCGTGGATTTTCATGATCCGCTAATGCTGCTGTCTGATCGTTTCTCTGGAAGTTTTGTCTCAGAGGAGTACCTGGTCGTGTGAGGTGTCAGTCTGCCCCTACTGGGGGGTGCCTCCCAGTTAGGCTGCTTGGGGGTCAGGGGTCAGGGACCCACTTGAGGATGCAGTCTGCCCATTCTCAGATCTCCGGCTGCGTGCTGGGAGAACCACTGCTCTCCTCAAAGCTGTCAGACAGGGACATTTAAGTCTGCAGAGGTTACTGCTGTCTTTTTGTTTGTCTGTACCCTGCCCCCAGAGGTGGAGCCTGCAGAGGCAGGAAGGCCTCCTTGAGCTGTGGTGGGCTCCACCCAGTTCGAGCTTCCCGGCTGCTTTGTTTACCTAAGAGAGCCTGGGCAATAGCCAGTGCCCCTCCCCCAGCCTGGCTGCTGCCTTGCAGTTTGATCTGAGACTGCTGTGTTAGCAATCAGTGAGACTCCGTGGGCTTAGGACCCTCTGAGCCAGGTGCCGGATATAATCTCCTGGTGTGCCGTTTCCTAAGCCCATCAGAAAAGTGCAGTGTTAGGGTGGGAGTGGCCCGATATTCCAGGTGCCGTCTGTCACCCCTTTCCTTGACCAGGAAAGGTAACTAACTCCCTGACCCCTTGCGCTTCCCAAGTGAGGCAATGCCTCGCCCTGCTTCAGCTAGTGCACAGTGCACTTCACCCACTGTCCTGTGCCCACTGTCTGGCACTCCCTAGTGAGATGAACCCAGTACCTCAAATGGAAATGCAGAAATCATCCGTCTTCTGCGTCGCTCATGCTGGGAGCTGTAGACTCGAGCTGTTCCTATTCAGCCATCTTGGCTCCTTCTCCCATTATTTTTTAATATTTTCTGAAAATCTTCTTTAAAGAGAGAAAGCCAAATGTCACCCACTTTTTCATAAAGCCTTATAGGCAAATCTATTATTCTTTTCTTTTTTTTGAGGTGGATTTTCCCTCTTGTTGCCCAGGCTGGAGTGCAATGGTGCGATCTCGGTTTACTGCAACCCCCTGCCTCCCAGGTTCAAGCAATTCTCCCACCCTAGCCTCCTGAGTAGCTGTGATTAGAGGCATGCCCCACCATGCCCAACTAATTTTGTGTTTTTAGTAGAGACAGGGTTTTTCCTTGGTGGTCAGGCTGGCCCAGAACTCCTGACCTCAGGTGATCCACCTGCCTCGGCCTCCCCATGTGTTGGGATTACAGGCATGAGCCACTGCCCCTGGCCATTTTTTTTAAAGATAACGTCATGCTCTGTCACCCTCCTCACCACATTATAGCTCTGGGGCCAAGCTGCATCACAATGGAAATCATGGAGCCACAGGAAGAATCCACTCAGCTTTGCAAGATGCTGCCAAAGGGGTTGCTTGGAGTAACCAAATTAACATTTTTCATTCTGCTCAGAGCAAAATACATGTGACAAAACATAGACATGAGCCACTTTGCTTAGCACTCAGTGTCAAACTGGTAAGACTTAAACTTGCTCCCAGATAGGCCGTGCCATCTCTAAATCTTTTTAGAAGCTTCTGCATATTAATAGGCACCCCTAGATGAGACTAATTTGGGAGCCCTCATTTTTAAATGCACTTCAGGGCATTATTCATTTGGAATGTTCCACTGTAAGTTATCTTTAGTAAGATTTTGCCATTTCTGTAAGACTTTGCTGCTTCCCAGGCCTAATGAATTAGCCAGAAGGAACTAAGTTTTCCAGAAATTAAGGATCCTATTTTTACCTAATATATTGGCTTTACTCCAAGGTTCCCTTGATTGACTTAGCCAATGATTTTTTTTCCTACCTAAGCATGTGAGGAAAATGAAACAAAGGGGTAGAACACAAAAATCCCTGTGAATTTTCAAAAGCCAAATTTTACAACCCTCCAATATTATCATTTACTACCACTTTCCTTCTGACCCATTCAGATGTAGGAGATCTCTAACTGGAACTGGATTCAAGCCAGTTAACTACTGGATCAAATCTGATCCTGGACCCGGTCCCGTTTCTGTAATAACTTCTAAAACATCTAGCCAGTCATGGCTGGAAAGCAGTTTGGAACACAAATTTGCTCAAAGAAACTCAGAGCTCAAAACACAAATCCATGGAGCTCTGAAATCCGAGAGAGAATTTACCATAATCCCCAGCTGCTCTGAGAGGTCAAAGGGCACAAGTGTTACAGAATCCTGAGACATCACTTTTCTGCCTGAAACCTCTGGCTGGTGGTGTCTTTACCTGTGTTTTGCTCGGGCCCACTGGGTTCGTTCTGTCCACTCGGCTCATGCTAGTGGTGTGGACCCCACACCTGCCAAGGGTGAGCTGGGTACAGAGCAGTGAAGGGTGTGTGAGCAAGCAAGCATGGGATCTGGCCACTGCACACAGCCAAGCATGCCAGCTGCAGTGGGGTGGGCAGCTCCAGGCACCGGCACAGGTGCCAGCTCCCTGTGAGGCTGCAGCTGGACCAGGCCAACTGCAAACAGCTTCCACTGTGGTTATCAGGGAATGCAGTGGCGCCCGGAAACTTGGAGATGCAGGAACTGCAGAGCCCCAAAGAAGGTGTCACAGCCCTGGCTTGGGGAGCTCCTAGGTCTGGGCTCCCTGAAGAGCCACAGCTCTTGTCTCCTTCTCTCTTCTCTTCTTCTTGCCTGCAATTTGGCAAGCAAGGGGTGCGTTTCAGCCCTGTTTATGTTACACCTCTTTCAGCCCTGCTAGTTGGCAGGTCCCGAGTTCTTGTCCTGTGTCCAGGAAGAATGAGATATGTGGGCAAGTAGAAGGTGAGCAAGGTGAAGAGGTGCTTTATTGAGCAACAGTACAGCTCAGAGGAAACCTGCAGTGGGTAGCTCCTTTCTGCAGGCAGGTCATCCCAACGTCTGTTCAGCTCTCAGCAGCTGAGAGAGACGCACTGTGGTTAGCTGTGCCCACATTGCCGAGGCTGTTCGAGCTGAGGAGTGCCTTCAGGCCAGTGCTGAGCCACTCTTAGCCCCACCTCAACCTCCCTCTTGTGCTCGTCAGTGCCCAAAGTCTGGAGGGGGCCGAGGTGGCAGGGGGCTGGCATGTCAGCACTGCCCTGAGCTTGCAGAAACCGGGCCGGGTTGTGACTGTGCCTGGGTTCAGCCTCAACTTGGATCCGAAGTTGGAGTGGGCTCTGGGAGCGGAGAGACGCCAGGTGGTGGGACCAGGTACGACTGAGCCTGCAGGGGCAGGGGGGCTTGCTGGGCCTCTGAGAGTGCAAAGATGCCCGGGTTTGCAGTCATGGCTGGATGGCTGCAGGTGTGCCTGGGAGGGCGGAGCTCCTGCCTGCCAATTTAGAAGGGGTGGGTCTCCCACCCATTCCAGGCTCCCACCAGCTTCGAGGAGCGCACAGCCCCAGCCACTCCTCCCCACTGCAGCCAGTGTCTCCATAGCAACTGCTCCACGTGGGCCACTGCTGCCATCACAGAGCAGTCCTTGCAGGTGCCTTTCTTGTACCTCAGCACTCCTGGGGGTCATTAGAAGCCCTAGCAACACTGCTGACCACACTATAGCTCTGGAGGCCCTAGCAGTCCTGCTCCCACAGATCCCACTTCTGACACCATCTATTAAAAGAAAATCTTCAGCTAAATTAAATTTAAAGGAACTTAATTGAGAAATGAATGATTCACGAATCAGGCAGCCCCCAGAATCACAGCAGATTTGGTGAGACTCCAGCACAGCTACATGGTGGAAGATTTATAGACAATAAAGGGAACGTGATGTACAGAAATCTGAAGTGAGGAGTGAGGTCCAGAAGCAACTGGGTCCCTTACCGTTCTCAGAAGTGAGGTCCAGAAACAACTGGACTGGTTACAGTGCTCAGCATTTGCCTTATTTGAACACAGCTGAACACTCAGCAGTGTGTGAGTGGCAGAAGTTTCGCTGTTGGGATTGGCCAGGACTCAGCTATAGTTACAGGCACATACTCCTAAGTTAGGTTTTCAGTCTTTCTACCTATTAAGTTAGGTTGCAGTTTGTCCACAGGGACTCAAATCTAGAAGTACAGAGTCCTTCCCAGGCCATATTTAGTTCACCGTAACAGTTCCTATTATGACCTCACTGACAGTTCTTTTTCTCTGAATTCTCCTTTCTTCTCAACAGCTTATCCAAATGTTCCATTGGTCCCTGTTCATCCCTCCCTGCAGTTCTCCATGACTGATTCAGCCCTTTGTGGTTTGCAGTCCTGTTTCTCTACAGCTTGGACCCCTTCAGTCTTTCCATCATAGGTTTAACTCTCTGTTGAATGCTTCTTTGTAGCTATGCAAAAGTTACCTTAAGCTCAAAAAATTCAAAGTGAAAGCCACATCCTCCTCTCTTCCCTTATGTGTATGGTATTACTACCATGCAGCCAGTGACCCAAAATGGGATTTCTTCTGGCCTTTTCTTGCTTAGATTCAGGCTCATCTGGTGTCAAGCCTTGTTACTTTTGTTTCCTTGTTCTTTTATTTTTAATTTTTTTTCTTTTGAGACAGAGTTTCACTCTTGTTGCCCAGGCTAGAGTGCAGTGTTGTGATCTTGGCTCACTGTAGCCTCCACCTCCCGGGTTCAAGCAATTCTCCTGCCTCAGCTCCTGAGTAACTGGTATTACAGGCACTTGCCACCATGCCTGGCTAATTATGTATTTTTAGTAGAGATGGGGTTTCTCTGTTTTGATCAGGGTGGTCTCAAACTCCCGACCTCAGGTGATCCACCTGCCTCGTCCTCCCAAAGTGCTGGGATTACAGGCGTGAGCCACCGTGCCTGGCCTGCTTATTGTTTTAATCTCATCCTGATTTCTGAATACAGGAGAGGAGCTGAGTTGGTGTTCACTAACAAGCACGGAAGCTTTGTTACATTTACAGTGTCATTCTTGGCAAAACCTGAATGGTATGTTTGTGGGGTGATGAGATTCAGTCCCCTGTGACCTGTGCATCTGGCCAACACTGTGGTGACATCCTTAGGAATCCATTGGGAGAGAGGAATCATTCAGGAGTTAGTGGGTCACGTTTGACAAGGGCCAATAAAGAAATATGCAAAGACAAAAATCAAGAAGAACATTGTCATATTTTCTACCTTTTGTTTATATAAATTTATGTCAATGATTCTAGCTTATGTTAATATGCAATGTATACAATATGCTAACATATACAATATATGTTTATAGTTTAAACATTTCTGTCATGTTTTCAGATTCTTTAAAGATTATATTACGCTTCCTATTTCAGATAGCTGTTTAAAATGAGTAAGGAAAAACGGATGTGTGCATCAGTTCTAACTGTTTATGGACTAAAACTAGTTGATTTCTTGGTTAAGAACAAAAAGTGACAACCTAATTAACTGAAAATTTTAAGGAGGCATTATAGTTTTAGCTTTAACATAAAATATTAACTATGCTCCATTCTTGCATTTTTAACATAATACTCAATATAAATCGCCACATACCATGTTTCAGATCAAGGTTCTACTTGTGATCTCTCATGAGTTTTTCAAGGTTTTAATTATCTGAGATGTAACAATGTACCAGTAATCTTACTGGCATAAACCAGGAATTTATTCTTTTTACATGTCACAATTTTCTGGGTCAAGACACTGGACAGGCGATGTGGGTTCATTGCTTCATGATGTCCCTGGTCTCATCTGGAAGGACTCTAGTGGCTGGGGACATGGAGCAGGCACCCAGCCCTCTCTTTGTGGCCAGCACGGACTTCCTCCCAGTCTGGCAGCGTCAGGTAGTCAGGTTTGTCTGGCTTCTCCCAGGGTGTGTGTCCAAGAGGCCCAGGCAGAAGCTGTAAGGCCTCTCATGATCACCCCTCAGAAGTCCCAGAGCATCTCTCCTGCCACACTGCCAAGTCACACTCATCACTGAGACCAGCCATGATTCAAGGGGGTTGGTGATTAGATTCCACCTCTTGATGAGAAGCATAGTAGGAACCTGCAGCAGTCTTTAATAAACCACAGCTTGTCCTCTGGCCACAAACTATTAACATTTCTCCCACATGCAAATTATGCTTTGCCTCTCTCAAGAGCCCCAGAACGGTTTTCCTTATGGCACTGGTTGGTAGCCCAACTGAATCCTGAATCAGGTTGTGGTGGCCTGTCATCTGCACCCACACACACTCAGCCGCAGTGAGGACTGAATCAGGTTGTGGTGACCTGTCATCTGCCCCCCCCGACACAGCAACAGTGGGGACTGAATCAGGTTGTGGTGGCCTGTCATCTGACCCCCCACACACAGCCACAGTGGGGACTGAATCAGGTTGTGGTGGCCTGTCATCTGACCCCCCACACACAGCCACAGTGGGGACTGAATCAGGTTGTTGTGACCTATCATCTGAGCCCACAAACTCAGCCGCAGTGAGGGGACTGGTGTGAAAACAGTCGACATTTCCCTTTAGAAGCTGTTGGTGGGAGGCAAGAGGGAAGTGCTGCCCTGCAGGCCCCGTCTAACAGTTGGTCATTCCCATGGGGTGCCTGTTACAGTTCTGTGATTAGTGCCCAGTCCTGGTCCCTGAGAACGGCGCCCAGTCCTGGTCCCTGAGAATGGTGTTTGTGTCCTTTTACTGCTCCCTCTGGGCTTTTGTCATTCTCCATGTTCTTTTTCCTTCAGTGCCTGGGTTGCCGTTGACCAATTTTCCCTGCCTTTTTCTTATGGTCAATAGGGTATTCAGTGGCTTCTTTTTCATTTTTTTTTTCTTTTCTTTTCTTCTTTTTTTTTTTTTTTTTTTTTACTTTGGCCTTTTGAGACAAGAATTATTTCTTTACATTTTCTCTAAATTCTGTTTGAAAACTGAACCTCCTTCTTTAGATCATGTCCCTCTCCTGTCATATTTATTCAGTGACAGTTAGGGGAGGCTGGTAGCACTTTCCATGTTCTTCCCAGATGTCTCCTTAGGCAGATCCCTGAGATGGTGCAGTGCCCTTTCAGTTTCCATGTTGTGGCCGTAGTTTTCCCACAGTCCCTCAGCACGTAACTCTCAGGCCTTTTCTCCAGTTTCCAATGACATTTTCTCACCGTTCTTCAGGCCCTGACCAAGAGTCTTGATGCCCTTCCAGGCTGCATGAATGGTCTCCTTGAGGCCCAGTTACAGGTCAGCCTCACAGTCGTGGCACATACTTAGCTTCTGACTACCACAGCAGCTCATTTCCAGCTGCCATATTCTGTTCCAGTTATCTATTCTGAAGAAACCATCCCCATAACTTGGCAGCTTAAAACAACTCATTATTACTTGTTGTTTGGCTTAGAGAGTCTTGGTGGCCAGCTCATCTCACACACAGTTGCAGCCAAGCTGGATTGTGTGAAAGCACAGTGGTTTGCAGTGTGGCTCACTAGTGGTTGGGAGTGGATGTTGCTGGAGGCTCACTAGTGGTTGGGAGTCGGTGTTGCTGGAGGCTCAGTGGGGGATGTCAATGCGTGTAGCTAGTCATGGACTGGCCGTGTGGTTTCCATCATGAGGTCTCAGGGGAGTGGGATTTCCTGCCTGGTGACTGGCTTTCTCCTGGATAAGTGTTCTGTTTTCTCATCCTGGCGTCTGAAGTCCCCAAATACCACATTTGTCACCTTCTGTTGGCCAAATAAGTCAGTAGTCTGGGCAAGGTTTAAGGGGAATTGGTTCTCACAGAGAGAGGAGCAGGAAATAAGTTGTCACCTTTAGTCTACCAGAAATGAGATTTTTATAACAAGTTTGTTCCAAATACATTCCAGTTCCCCTTGTGAATACTTTTTGACTCACAGGGTATTTCAAAGTTTATTACTTGGTTTTCAGACATTTGAGGCTTTTCTGGATATCAATTTGTTTTTGGTTTCTAATTTAATTTCAAGTGTTCAGACAACATACTTTGTATACTATTTCAGGCTTCAACCTTTTCTCAATCGATCGACATACAGTCTATCTTGGTACTGCCAAGTACCATTTGGGTCAGGATTTTGTCATTTAGATCCGTATTTTTCCTATATTTTTATCTGGTTGTTCCATCAGTTACTGAGAGAGTGGTATTAATTCACCAGCTATAATTTTGGATTGTCAATTTCCTGCTTTTGTTCTGTTGTTTTTGATTCACATACTTTGAGGCTCTGTGTGTGTGTACTTTGCGTGCACTTTGAGGCACAATTTATAATTGTAACATCATCCTCTCTGATTCTTTTATTTTTATTAAATTACCCTGTTTATTTCTGGTGATATATTTTGTTCTGAAGCCTCTTTCATCTAGTGTTAACATCTCTGTTGAAGCTTTTTATGATTAGTGTCTGGATAGCATATTTTTATGATTAGTGTCTGCATAACATATTTTTTCTCATACTTTGTTTGTGTCTTTGTGTTTAAATTGTGTCTCTGTGGATGCCATATTGTTGGGTCTTGCCTTCCTCTCAGGTCTGGCAGTCTCTGTCTTACGTAGAGTATTTGTCCAGTTACATTGTAACTAATCATTGCTAAGGTTGGATTTAGGTCTGCCATTTTTCTACTTATTTTCTATTTGTTTGTTTATTTTTTTTTAAGACAGGGTCTTGCTCTGTCACCCAGACTGTAGTGCAATGGTGCAATCTTGGCTCACTGCAACCTCTGCCTCCCAGGCCCAACCAATCCTCACTTGAGCCCCTGAGTAGCTGGGACTACAGGTGCATGGCACCACACCTGGCTAATTTTTATACTTTTTGTAGAGATAGGGTTTTGCCATGTTGCACAGGCTGGTCTTGAACTCCTGAGATCAAGCAATCTACCCACCTTGGCCTCCCAAACTGTTCAGATTATAGGCATGAGCCACCATGCCTGGCCTTCATCTGTCTTTTGATCTATATATTCTTTCCTAACATCTTTTGGGTTAAATATTTCTAAATATTCTAGTTTGATTAATCTTTTGGTTTTTTGAAATAATTTTTTATAGGCTGGGCATGTTGGCTTATGCTCGTAATCTCAGCTCTGCAGGAGTCCAAGGGAGGTGGATTGCTTGAGCCCAGGAGTTTGAGACCAGTCTGGGCAACATGGCAAAACCCTCTCTACAAAAAAACCAAACCAAAATTTAGCCTGACATCTTGGTGTGCACCTGTAGTCCCAACTATTCGGAAGGCTGAGGTGGGAGGGTTGCTTGAGCCTGGGAGGCTGAGGCTGCAATGAGCTGTGATCATGCCATTGCACTCCTGCCAGGGCAACAGAGTAAGACCCTGTGTCAAAAAAGATCATTTTTTATAAATAATTTATTATTTCAAATTTTGGTAACAAACACATACCTTAAAATTTACCATCATAACCAGTTGTAGGTATACAATTTTGTAGAGTTAAGAATATTTACAGTGTTGTGAAGCAGATGTCTAGATTTTTTTTCTATCTTGGAAAACTCTATACCCATTCAACAACTATTAATTTCCCCTTCATTCCACCTCCTGGCAAGTACTATTCTACTTTGTGCTTCTAAAAATTTGGCTTATATACCTAGGGTTATATAATATTTGTTGTTTTGTAAGTAGGTTCCATGTTATGTGTCAGATGTGTCAGGATTTTCTTCCTTTCTATGGCTGAATAATATTTCTTCATATATATATATTTTATCTCTCTCTCTCTATATATATATATCCTTTTGTTTATCCATCTATTCCTGGATGGACGTTTTGGTTTCTTCCACCTTGTGGCTATGTAATGCTCCTGTGAACATAGGTGTGCACATATCTGTTTGAGGTCCTGCTACTAGTTATTCTGTCTCTGTAGAAGTTGGATGGCTGGACCATATGGTCATTTTATTTTTATTTTTTTTTGAGGAGCCAGTTCATATTTCCACCAACAGTGTTCAAGGGTTTCAGTTTCACCTGCACTTGTTACTTTCTGTTGGGTTTGAAGTGATGTCCCATTGTGGTTTCTATTTGCATTTCTCTAATGACTAGTGATGTTACACATCTTCTCATATATCTCATGTATCTGTTGGCTATTTGTATATCATCTTTGCATCTTTGGATAAATGTTCTTTGTCCATTTTTTAATCACTTTATTTTGTTGTGTTGTAGCGGGGTTTTCTGGTCATGATCATTCATTTATCTCACAGTTCATTCTCGTTACTTGGGCCAGGGTCATGATCATTCATTATCTCTCAGTTCATCCTCATTACGTTGGGCAAACAGTCATGCTGCAGAGTATAGATTATGTTATTCTGTTACTTTCGGGTAGAATTTGGGTCTAGGTTCTAATTGTTTCTAAGTTTAGATTCTGAATGAGAATCAGCAGAGGTAGACCACTGCTGCTGAGGCCTGGGGATTGCTGGGAAAAAGGCAGGAAACAGATACGGACCTGACCATGGAGGGTTTGTGTTTCACGGCTCCCATCTGGGTACCCAAGGAACCTACATATAGCTCGTGTGTGGAGAGCCTACATTGCCCATTCAAAGCAATTGAGGATGGAACAGTCTTGGGGCTGGAGCTCACTATTTGGAATGATAACCACATCTGCACAGGGAGGACCTGATAAGATGTTGTCCTTCCATGTATATCTGGGAATCCTGTGTAGGGTCTCTCTGTAAGGACAGGGGCAGTGTTGGCTCCTTGGCCTCTAGTTAGCCTCATGAGTAGTCTAGTAAAGGCTTTGCCAACTTGTCACCATCTGTGGATATTCTGGCCAGCTCTTGTTTTCACCCTACTGACTTCTTCAGACACTAGGCTTTTGCTTTAGACCATTCATGGTTTTTCTTCCTCTTCAAATCAGTAATTAATAAATCCTCTTCAAATCAATAAATTTCCACTCCTTTAGGAAACTCTGATCTTCTGGTCATGCCAAGGTTTAATTAACTGGTTTGATTGTTTTTCTGTTTTCTTGGGTTTTTTTTTTCCTTCTTCCTGGGGGTTTCTAGTAATTCTAGTTTGATGTCTCACTTTCTCCATTTTTTATTTCTTAGTTTTCTTCTGTGATTATTTTCACTGCAGCTGCAGGGCCTAATCCTGGATTGGCAGAGAACTAGCACTTACTCTGCCCTAATTGGAATCCAGGAGAGATAGGAGGTGCCCTACTGTGAAAATGTGTTTGCTCCTCTCTGCTTCTGGTAGTCTCTCTGTAGGAGTTCTTTACGTATTCTGAATGTTCACTTCTTATGAGATAAATGATGAGCAACTATAGGTTGAATGTCTCTGATCCAAAAATCTGAAATCCCAAATGCTCCAAAGTCTGAAACTTTTTGAGTGCCAACATGACACTCAAAGGAAATGCTTATTGGAGCATCTCAGACTCAGGGGATTGAATTCGAGATGCTCAACCAGTAAGAATAAAGCAAATATTACAAAATCTGAAACACATACCAAGCATTTCAAATAAGGGACACTCAACTGGTATTTTCTTTTATTCTACAGTTTGCCTTTTACCCTGTTGGTTGTGACCTTTGAGGTACAGAAGTTTTTAGGTTTGATATATTTTTGCTTTTACTGCCTGAGCTTTTAATGTCATATCCTAAAAATTATTGACAAATTCATCGTCATAAAGCATTTTCCAAATTTGTTTTCCCTAGGAGTTTGATAGTTCTAGTTTTACATTTAGGTTTATAATTCACTTTGAATTAATTTTAACGTGGTGTAAGGTAAGAGTCCAACTTCATTGTTTTGCATGTAGATGTACAATTTTCCCAACACCATTTGTTGAAGAAAGTGTCCTTCGCCTTTGAGTGGTCTTGGCATCCTTGTGGAAGATCATCAGACCATATATGCCAGGGTTGGTTTCTGAGGTCTCTGTTGTGTTGGTCCATAAGTGTGTCAAGTATGTCTTTATGCCATGACCACATTTTTTTTTTGGCTTATTGCAGTTTTGTAATTGTTTTGAGACCTTTAATTTTGTTCTGTTTCAAGATTGATTTGCCTATTCATGGGCCCTGGAGATTCAATATGAATTTTAGGATAGGTTTTTCTGTTTATCAAAAATGTCATTGGAATCTTTATAAGGATTGTATTGAATCTAGGTCACTTAAGTAGTGTTGACATCATTCCAAGATGAAATCATCTAATCTGCAAACCCAGCTTTTCTTTTCATTTATTTGTGTTTAATTTCTTTCAACAATGTTTTGTAGTTTTCTGTGTTCAAATCTTTTGCCCTTTTGGTTAAGCTTATTTTTAATTTTTATAATGCTGTTGTAAATGTAATACTTTTTTTTTTTTCGAGATGGAGTCTTGCTCTGTCTCCCAGGCTGGAGTGCAGTGGCACTATCTCAGCTCACTGCAACCTGCGCCTTCTTTATTCAAGCGATTCTCCAACCTCAGCCTCTCAAGTACCTGGGATCACAGGTGCACGCCAGCACGCCCAGCTAATTTTTTGGTATTTTTAGTAGAGACAGGGTTTCTCCATGTTGACCAGGCAAGTCTTGAACTTGTGACCTCAGGTGATCTGCCCACCTCGGCCTCCCAAACTGCTGGGATTGCAGGCATGAACCACTGCACCCGGCCAAATGTCATTCTTTTTAAAAATTTCTTTTCTTTTGTTTTACCTTTCTTTTCTTTCTCTCTCTTTCTTTCCTTTCTTTCTTTTCTTTGAGATGGCGTCTCACTCAGTTTCCTAAGCTGGAGCGCAGTGGCACAATCTCAGCTGACTGCAACCTCCACCTTCCAAGTTCAAGCAATTCTCCTGCCTCAGCCTCCCAAGTAGCTGGGACTACAGGTGTCTGCCACTACGCCCAGCTAATTTTTGTATTTTTAATAGAGACAGAGTTTTACTATTTATTTTAGAGATGGGTTTGGCCCAGCTGGTCACGAACTCCTGACCTCAAGTGGTCTACCCGCCTTGGCCTCCCAAAGTGCTGGGATTATAAGTGTGAGCCACTGCACCTGGCCTCTCTTTTTAAAATTTTATTTGCAGATTGTTCATTGTTAGTTTATGGAAATGCAACTGACTTGTGTGTGTTACTGTATCCTGAAACTTTGTTGAATTTCATTATTTTACCAGTATTTTGGGAATTTCAGGATTTTTACCCATTACATCCTGTTGTCTGTGAACAAAATTTTATACTTTTTCCTTTCCCATTTGCATCCTTTTTATTACTTTCTCTTGACTAATTATTCTGAGTAGAAATTCCAGTACTGTGATGAATAGAAGTGACAGGAAGAGATGTTGCTATCTTATTCCTGATCTTAGAGGAAAAGATTTTAGTTTTTCACCATTGAGTATGATGTTAGCTGCGAGCTTTTCATGTATAATCTTTATTTACTGAGGAGTTTCTATATATTACTAATTCTTTGAGTGTTTTTATTACAAAAGGTGTTCATCTGGCTCTGGAACCAGATAAATGTTGACCTGATAGAATGGATTGGAATGTCCCCTTCTGGTTTTTGAACACTTTTGGAATATTTTGCAGAGGATTGGCATTAATTCTTCTTGAAATGTTTGGTAAAATTTTCCAGTGAAGTTATGTGGAACTGGAATTTTCTTTTTGGTGGGGTTTTTGATTACTGGTTGAATCTTCTTACTAGTTACAGGTCTCTTTGGATTTTTTATTTCTCCATGATGCAGTATGGTGGTTTGTGTTTCTAGGAATTTATAAATTTATTCTAGGTTGCCCAGTTTTGTTGCCTATGCTTGCTCACATTAGTCTCTTGTAATCTTTTTCATTTCTGTGGCATCTGTTGTACTGTCACCTCTTTTATTTATGATTTTAGTATTTGAGATTTCTCTTTTTTTCTTAATATAGCTGTGAGTTTTAAAATTTTTATTGATCTTTAAAAAAACAAACTCAGTGTTTTTTTCCTTTTCTTTCTGGTCTTATTCTGCTTATCTCTGTTCTAATCTGTTATTTTCTTCCTTTTGCTTCGTTTGTCATTAGTTTTTTTTCCCCCTTTTGGTGTAATGTTAGGTTATTGATTTGAGATCTTTCTTCTTTTTAATTTAAGCACCTGCAGCTATAAGCTTCACTTTAGCATGGGTTTGAGATCTTTCTTCTTTTTAATTTAAGCATCTGCAGCTGTAAGCTTCCCTTTAGCATGGGTTTGAGATCTTTCTTCTTTTTAATTTAAGGATCTGCAGCTGTAAGCTTCCCTTTAGCGTGGGTTTGAGATCTTTCCTCTTTTTAATTTAAGCATCTGCAGCTGTAAGCTTCCCTTTAGCACTGCCTTTGTTGCCTCCTCCTGAGTTTGGGTATGTCATGGTTTCGTTTTCATTTGCTTAAACATTTTTTGTCCTATTGTAATATAATTGTGTTGTTTTTAATAAAGATAATTAATGAAACACATAATGAATTGTGCTTCTGTTTTTATAATATTTTAAGCATTCTTAACTCAGAAATGTAAATTTTAGAAAAAAATTCCAGGCCAGGCACAGTAGCTCACACCTGTAATCCCAGCACTTGACGAGGCCAAGGCGGGAGGATCATCTGAGGTCAGGAGTTGGAGACCACCCTGGCCAACATGGTGAAACCCTGTCTTTACTAAAAATAGAAAAAAAAATATAAAAGTTAGCTGGGTGTCATGGTGGGTGCCTGTAATCCCAGCTACTCTGGAGGCTGAGGCAGGAGAATCACTTGAATCTGGGCGGCGGAGGTTGCAGTGAGCTGAGATGGCACCACTGCACTCCAGCCTGGGTGACAGAATGAGAGTCCATCTCAAAAAAAAAGAAAAAAGAAAAAATTTCAAACATATTTATTTGTATTTCAATTTAGAAACTATGATCTCCTAAGTGTATTGACACAGCAACCTGACATAAAGATAAAGAATAATATGCATATAACAAAACAGAAACTTGCAAATACCTGTTTTTTATTAATTTTTAATTATATATATTTAAAAATTGCCGGGTGCAGTGGCTTACACCTGTAATCCCAGCACTTTGGGAGGCTGAGGTGGGCAGATCACATGAGGTCAGGAGTTTGAGACCAGCCTGGCCAACATGGTGAAACCTCATCTCTATTAAAAATCAAAAAATTAGTCAGACGTGATAGCATGCATCTGTAGTCCCAGCTACTGGGGAGACTGAGGCAGGAGAATTGCTTGAACATGGGAGGCAGAGGATGCAGTGAGCCAAGATAGTGCCACTGCACTCCAGCCTGGGTGACAGAGTGAGGCTCTGTCTCAAAAAAATAAAAATTGTCTGGGCGCGGTGGCTCACACCTGTAATCGCAGCATTTTGGGAAGCTGAGGCAGACAGATCACGTCAGGAGATTGAGACCATCCGGGCTAACACTGTGAAACGCCATCTCTACTAAAAATACAAAAAATTAGCCGGGCATGGTGGCGGGTGTCTGCAGTTCCAGCTACTCCGGAGGCTGAGGCAGGAGAATGGTGTGAACCTGGGAGGTGGAGCTTGCAGTGAGCCAAGATTGCACCACTGGATTCCAGCCTGGGTGACAGAGCGAGACTCTGTCTCAAAAAAATAAAATAAAATAAAACTAAGGTGTGGTTGACATACAAAAATTACACATATTAAATATATACCGTGTGTGTGTGTGTGTGTGTGTGTGTGTGTGTGTGTGTGTTATGGAGGTTTTACTCTTGTTGCCCAGGCTGGAGTGCAGTGACACGATCTCAGCTAACTGCAACCTCCGCCTCCCAGGTTCAAGCAATTCTCCTGCCTCAGCCTCCTGAGTAGCTGGGATCACAGGCGTGCGCCCCCACGCCCGGCTAATTTTCATATTTTTTTAGTAGAGACAGGGTTTCACCATGTTGGCCAGGCTGGTCTCGAACGCCTGACCTCAGATGATCCACCTGCCTCGGCCTCCCAAAGTGCTGGGATTACAGGCGTGTGACACCGAATATATACATCTTAATGAGTATAGAGATAAATATTCGCCCCAGGACTCATCACAACAAATAATGCCGTAAACTTGACCATCACCCCCCATATATTTCTCATTCTCACCCTTTTTAAGAAATGAGACCGGGAGTGGTGGCTCACGCCTGTAATCCCAGCACTTTGGGAGGCCAAGGCAGGTGGATCACGAGGTCAGGAGATCAAGACCATCCTGGCTAACACAGTGAAACCCCGTTTCTACTAAAAATACAGAAAATTAGCCAGGCGTGATGGCGGGCACCTGTAGTCCCAGCTACTCGGGAGACTCAGGCAGGATAATGGTGTGAACTCGGGAGGCAGGGCTTGCAGTGAGCCGAGATCGTGCCACTGCACTCCAGCCTGGGCAACAGAGTGTGACTCCGTCTCAAAAAAAAAAAAAATGAGATGACCATTTCACCTAAAATATACCCTCTTAAGTATTTTTTTAAGTGTACAATACAGGACGGCCATGCATCAGAGATATATGTGGATTTGGTTCCAGACCACTGCAATAAAGTGTTATACAATTTCTTTTGGTTTCCCAGTGCATGTAAAAGTATGTTTATACTGTGCTGTATAAAGTGTGCAATAGCATATGTCTACAAAGTGTGCACACTGTAATTTACAAATACTTTATTGTTAACAAGTGCTAACAGTCATCTGAGCCTTCAGAAAGCTAGAATCTTTTTGTGTGTGTGTGACAGGGTTTTACTCTGTGGCTCAGGCTGGAGTAATTGCAGCCTCAACCTCATGCTCAATCAAACCCCCACCTCAGACTCCTGACTAGCTGGGACTACAGGTGCATGCCACCGTGTCCAGCTAATTTTTGTATTTTTTTTTTTTGTAGAGATGGGGTTTTGCCATGTTCCCTTGACGTCCTGGGCTCAAGCAATCCACCCACCTTGGCCTCCCAAGGTGTTGGGATGACAGGTGTAGCCACTGCACCTGGCCAAGTTTCAGTCTTCTTGCTGATGGAGGGTCTTACCTTAATGTAAGGTGGTGGTTGCTGAGCGTTGGGGTGGCTGTGGCAATTTCTTAAAATAAGACAACATTGAAGTTTGCTGTGTCAATTGACTCTCCCTTTCACAAAAGAATTAACTGTAGCATACGATGATAGCTTTTTACCCACAGTAGAACTTTCAAAATTGGTTTCAATGCTGTCAAACCTTCGTACTGCTGTACCAACTAAGTTTATGTATTATTGTAAATCATTGGGTTCAATGCTGTCAAGTCTTCCTTCTGCTGTACCAAGTTTATTCTAAATCTGTTGTCATCTCAACATTGTTTACACTGTCTTCACCACGAGTAGATTTCATCTCATGAAACCACTTTCTTTGCTCATCCGTGGGAGTAACTCATCCTCTCACGTTTTCTCCAGAGGCTGCTGCAGTCTCGCCAGATCTTCAGGCCCTTTCTCTGATTCTAGTGCTCTTGTTATTTCCACCATATCTGCAGTTACTTCCTCCACAGAAGTCGTGAACCCCTGTGTCATCTGTGAGGGTTGGAATAATCTTCCCAACTTCTCTCTCTCTCTCTTTTTTTTTTTTTTTTGAGATGAAGTCTTGCCTGGGCTGGAGTGCGGTGATGTGATCTCAGCTCACTGCAACCTCCACCTCTCGTGTTCAAGCAATTCTCCTGCCTCAGCCTCCCAAGTGTTTGGGATTACAGTCACCCCCGACCAGGCCCAGCTAATTTTTTTTGTGTTTTTAGTACAGACAGGATTTCACTATGTTGGCCAGGCTGGTCTCAAATTCCTGACCTCGTGATCCACGTGCCTTGGCCTCCCAAAGTGCTGGGATTACAGGCGTGAGCCACCAAGCTCAGCCCCAACTTCTCCTAATGTTGCTATTTTGATCTTCTTTTTTAAATCATGAATGTTCTCAATGGCATCTAGAATGGTGAATCCTTTCCAGTAGGTTTTCAATTATTTTGCCCAGATCCATCAAAGGAATCACTTTCTAGAGAAGCTATAGCTTTATGAAATATATTTCTTAAGTGATAAGACTTGAAAGTTGAAATTATTCTTTGATCCAAGGGCACCAGAATGAATGTTGGGTTAGTAGGAATGAAAACAATATTCAGCTCTTTATACATCTCTGTAAAAGCCCTTGAGTACCAGCGGCATTGTCAGTGAGCGGTAATACTTTGAAAGGAATCTTATTTCTTGAGCAGTAGTTGTCGACAGTGGGCTTAAGATATTCAGTAAACCATATTTGTAAACCGATAGTCTGTCATCCAGGCTTTGTTCCCATTTGTAGAGTACAGGCAGAGCTGTGTTTTATCATAATTCTTCAGGGCCCTTGGATTTTCAGAATAGTAAATCGTCATTGGTTTCAAGTTAACATCACCAACTGCATTAGGCCTTAACAAAAGAGTCAGCATGTCCTTTGAAGCCTTAAAGCCAGGCATCAACTCCTCTCTAGCTGGGAACATCCTGGATGGCATCTCCTTCTAGTAGAAGGCTGTTTTGTCTCCATTGCAAATCTGTTTAGTGTAGCCATCTTAATCAATTATCTTCTAGATAGCTTTCTGCAGCTTTTCCATCAGTACTTGCTGCTTTATCTTGCGCTTTTATGTTATGGAGATGACTTTTTTCCTTAAACCTCAAGAAACAAGCTCTTCTAGCTTCAGACTTTTCTTCTGCAGCTGCCTCACCTCTCTAAGTCTTCATAGAATTGAAGGGAGGCCGGGTGCGGTGGCTGTCACACCTGTAATCCTAGCACTTTGGGGGGCCGAGGTGGGCAGATCACCTGAGGTCGGGAGTTCGACACCAGTCTGACCAACGTGGAGAAACCCCGTGTCTACTAAAAATACAAAAAATTACCCAGGCGTGGTGGTGCATGCCTGTAATCCCAGCTACTCGGGATGCTGAGGCAGGAGAATGGCTTGAACTTGGGAGGCAGAGGTTGCGATGAGCCAAGATCACACCATTGTACTCCAGCTTGGGCAAGAAGAATGAAACTCTGTCTCAAAAACAAAGAAAAAAAGTAAAAAGAGAGTTAGGCTTAGGCTTAATGGAATTTTTTTTGTTTTTTTATCTTCTATCTAGACCAATTGAACTTTCTTCATAACAGCAGCAAGATTGTTTAGCTTTTTATCATTCATGTATTCACTGGAGTAGTACTTTAAATTTCTTTCCAGAACACTTCCTTTGCATTCACAACTCGGCTAATGTTTGTTGCATGAGGTCTAGCTACTGGCCTGTCTTGCTTACAGCATGCCTTCCTCACTAAGCTTAATTATTTCTTCCTTTTGGTTTAAAGTGACAGACATGCAACTCTTCTTTCACTTGAACATATAGAGGCTATTGTAGGGTTATTAATTGGCCACATTTTAATATTAATAAAAAGAAGCCTGAGAAAAAGAGAGAGAAAGAGAAATGGCCCATTGGTGGGGCAGTCAGAACAAACGCATTTGTCAATTGTTTGCTGTCTTATCCTGGTGTGATTTGTGGTTCCCAAAACAATGACAACAGTAGCATTAAAGATCACTGATTACAGATCACTATAACAGATTCAATAATAAAAAGCTTAAAATACTGTGAGAATGACCAAAATGTGACACAGAGACGTGAAGTGAGCACGTGCTGTAGGAACAATGGTGCCAGTGAGACCTGCTTATTGCAGGGTGGCCACAAACCTTCAATATGTAAAACACATGGTCACAAAACACAATAAAGCAAAGTGCAGTGAAAGAAGATGTGTCTGTCTTTTGATAGACTCTGACAATCTCTATCTTTGAATTGGTACATTCATACCATTAGCATTCAAAGTGATTATTGATATCATTGGATTAATATCTACTATATTTGTTACTGTTTTCTATTCATTCTCCTCAGTCTCCATTCTTTTGTCTACCACTCTTTTTCTGCCTTTTGCAGTTTTCATTGATGATTTTAGATGACTACATTTTCCCTGTCTTTCTTAGCATGTACTTCTCTTTTTAAAACTTTTTTTTAACTAGTTGCCACAGAATTTGCAATATACATTTACAACCAATTCAAGTCCACTTTCAAATAACACTATCCCACTATCCCACAAATAAGAATACCTGCTTAACAAACAAAACACCCAATTCCTCAGTAACATTTACAACAAATTCAAGTCCACTTTCAAATAACACTATCCCACTATCCCACAAATAAGACTACCTGCTTAACAAAGAACACACCTAATTCCTCAATATACATTTACAACCAATTCAAGTCCACTTTCAGATAACACTATCCCACTTCACGGGTGACTACCTGCTTAACAAAGAAAACACCTGATTCCTCCCTCCCATCCTTCCATTCCATTCCTTGTATTATTGTTCCTTATTTCACTTGTGTATAAGCATACATAATCTATCTGTGTGTATTTATTATTATCTACAAACTTATTGGTCAGATCAATTATGAATAAATACATGTTTTTATTGTACCACAATTCCTCCCTCCCATCCTTCCATTCCATTCCTTGTATTAGTGTTACTCATTTCACTTGTGTATACGCATACATAATCTATCTGTGTGTGTTTGTTATTGTCTATGAACTTCTTGGTCAGATCAATTAAGAATAAATACATAGGTTTTTATTGTACCACAATTCTTTAATGCTCTTTTTTAAAAAATGTTGATCCAGGTTTCAGTTATATATCTTTTGTTTCCCTCTAAAGAATTTCATTTAACATTTCTTGCAAGACAGGTCTCCTGGTAACAAGTTTCTTGAATTTTTATTTTTCTGAGGAAGGCCTTAATTCTCCTTCACTTTTGAAGGGTGGTTTCAGTGGGTACAGAAACTTAGGCTGGTGGGTTTTTTTCTGTCAACAGTTTGAATTTTTCATTTCACTGTCTTCTTGCTTTCACAGTTTCTGCAATGTTGAATGCAGTTCTTATCTTTGTGTCTCTGTAGGTAAGGTGTTTTCTGCCCCACCTCTGGTTTCTTTCAGAGTTTTCCTTTATCTTTTATTTCATATAGTTTGAAAATTATATGTCCAAGTGTAGGTTGTTGGCATTTATTCTGCCTGGTGTTCTCGGAGCTTCCTGGATCTTTGGTTTGGTGTCTGACATTAATACTGGAAGTTCTCAGACATGGTTGTTGCAGAACTTTCTTCTATTTCTTCTCCTCCTGGTATTCTCATTACTCTGTTTCACCTTTTGTAGTTGTCCCACAGTCTTGGATATCATCTTCTGTTCTTTTCAGTGTTTCTTTTCTTTAGTTTTTGAAGTTTCTGATGATAAATCCTCAAGCTCAGAGATTCTTTATTCAGCTGAGTCCAGTCTACTAATAAGCCATCAGAGGTATTCTTCAGTTATTTACCACATTTTTTACCACTACATTATGTTGAAGGTTCTTACGATGTCTGTCTTTCTGATTACATTACCCATCTACACTTGAATGCTGTCTACTTCATTCATTAGGCCCTTAGCATATTCTCCAGAGGTTTAAAAAAAATTCCAAAATCATATCTTTGTCTGCTTCTGAAGCTTGCTCTGTTGACACAAATTGTATTTTTTTCTTTTTTTGGATTTTAGTATGCCTTGCAATTTTTTCCCTTTATTCTCATACATGAAGCACCCATTAAAGGTGACTGCTGTTAGTATAGCTTTAGTAATGCGGTGATGAGGTGACAGGGCAGGTGATGCTCTCTTAGTCTCTTTAGGCTACTATAACAAAATACTTTAGACTGAGTAATTCATATGCAACAGAGATTATTGCTCACAGATCTGGAGGCTGGAAAGTCCAAGACTAAAGGGGCAGGATATTTAGTGTTTGGTGAAGGTCAAACATTCAGACACTCTCAACGACTATAGTGACAGCAGCAGTCTTCAGGAATCATATGTGAGGGAAAAAACATTCAGACCACAGCAGGAGTGCTCAGGAATCCTATGTGAGGGACAAACATTCAGACCCCAGCAGTAGTGTTGTGGAATCCTATGTGAGGGAAAAACTTTCAAACCCTTGTAGCAGTGTTCTGCAATCCTATGTGAGGGACAAAAATTCAGAACCTCATAACAGTGTTCTGGAATCCTATGTGAGGAACAATCACACCACAGCAGGAATGTTCTGGAATCCTATGTGAGGGACAAACATTCAGACCACAGCAGGAGTGCTCTGTAATCCTATGTGAGGGACAAACATTTCAAAACCTCGTAGCAGTGTGCTGGAATGTTATGTCAGGGACAGACATTTAGACCCTTGCAGCAGTGTTCTAGAATCCCATCTGCGGGACAAACATTCAGACACTTGCAGCAGTGTTCTGGAATTCTATGTGAGGGACAGACATTCAAACCCCAACAGCAGTGTTCTAGAATCCTATGTGAGGGACAGACGTTCAGACTCCAGCAGCAGTGTTCTGGAATCCTATGTGAGGTACAAACATTCAGACACCAGCAGAAGTGTTCTGGAATCCTATTTGCGGGACAAACATTCAGACCCTCGTAGCACTGTTCTGGAATCTTATGTGAGGGACAACATTCAAACCACAGCAGCAGTGTTCTGGAATCCTACGTGAAGGACAAACTTTCAGACCACAGCAGGAGAGTTCTGGAATCCTATATGAAGGACAAACATTCAGACCCCAGGAGCACTGTTCTGAAATCCTATGATAAGGGCAAACATTCAGACCCCAACATGAATGTTCTGGAATCCTATGTGAGGGACAAGCATTAAGACCATAGCAGGAGTATTCTGGAATCCTATGTGAGGGACAAACATTCAGACCCTTGTAGAAGTGTTCTGGAATCCTATGTGATTAACAAACATTGAGACCACAGCAGGAGTGCTCTGGAATCCTATGTGAGGGACAAACATTCAGACCCCAGGAGGAGTGTTCTGGAATCCTATGTAAAGGACAAACATTCAGACCCTCGTAGCAGTGTTCTGGAATCCTATGTGAGGGAAAAACATTCAGACCACAGCAGGAGTGCTCGGGAATCCTATGTGAGGGACAAACATTCAGAACCTCGTAGCAGTGTTCTGGAATCCTATGTGAGGGACAAACATTCAGACCCTCCCAGCAGTCTTCTGGAATTCTATGTGAGGGACAGACATTCAAACCCCAGCAGCAGTGTTCTGGAATCCGATGTGAGGGACAAACTTTCAGACCCTCATAGCAGTGTTCTGGAATCCTATGTGAGGTACAAACATTCAGAGCCTCATAGCAGTGTTCTACAATACTATGTGAGGGACAACCAGTCAGACCATGGCAGTTCTGAAATGCTATGTGAAGGACAAACATTCAGACCCTCGTAGCAGTGTTCTGGAATCCTATGTGAAGGACAGACATTTAGACCCTCGAAGCAGTGTTCTGCAGTCTTAAGTGAGGAACAAAAATTCAGACCCTCATAACAGTGTTCTGGAATCCTTTTTTGAGGGACAGACATTGAGACCCCAGCAGCAGTGGTCTGGAATCCCATGTGAGGGACAAACATTCACACCCCAGCAACAGTGTTCTGTAATCGTATGTGAGGGACAAGCATTCAGACCCCAGCAGCAGTGTTCTGAAATCTTATATGAGGGACAAACATTGAGACCCTCGTAGCAGTGTTCTGGAATCCTATGTGAGACACAAACATTCGTACCACAGCAGAAGTGTTCCGGAATCTTATGTGAGGGACAACCATTCAGATCACAGCAGGAGTGTTCTGGAATCCTTTGTGAGGGACAACCATTCAGACCACAGCAGGAGTGTTCTGGAATCCTATGTGAGGGACAAATATTCAGACCCTCATAGCAGTGTTCTGGAATCCTTTGTGAGGGACAAACATTCAGACCCCAGCAGGAGGGTTCTGGAATCCTGTGTGAGGGACCAACATTCAGACCCTCGTAGCAGTGTTCTGAAATCCTATGTGAGGGACAAACATTCAGAACCCAGCTGCAGTGTTCTGGAATCCTATGTGCGGTACAAACTTTCAGACCACAGCAGGGGAGTTCTGGAATCCTATGTGAGGGACAAACTTTCAGACCCCAGGAGCAGTGTTCTGAAATCCTATGTTAAGGGCAAGCATTTATATCCCAGCGTGAATGTTCTCGAATCCTAGGTAAGGGACAAATATTCAGACCACAGCAGGAGTGTTCTCGAATCCTATATGAGGAACAAACATTCAGACCACAGAAGGAGTGTTCTGGAATACAATGTGAGGGACATTCAGACCCTCTTAGCACTGTTCTGGAGTCCTATGTGATGAACAAACTTTCAGACCACAGCAGGAGTGTTCTGGAATCCTATGTGAGGGTCAAACATTCAGACCACAGCAGGAGTGTTCTGGAATCCTATGTGAGGGTCAAACATTCAGACCCCAGCAGTAGTGTTCTGGAATCCTATGTGAGGGCAAACATTCAGACCCACGTGGCAGTGTTCTGGAATCCTATGTGAGGGACAAACATTCAGAACCTCGTAGCAGTGTCCTGAAATCTTATGTGAGGGAGAGACATTTAGACCCTCGCAGCAGTGTTCTGGTATCCCATGTGAGGGACAAACATTCAGACCCTCCCAGCTATGTTCTGGAATTCTATGTGAGGGAAAGACATTCAAACCCCAGCAGCAGTGTTCTGGAATCTGATTTGAGGGGCAGACATTCAGACCCCAGCAGCAGTGTTCCGGAATGCTATGTGAAGGACAAACATTCAGACCACGGGAGCAGTGTTCTAGAATCCTATGTGAAGGACAAACATTAAGACTCTCGTAGCAGTGTCCTGGAATCATATGTGAGGAACAACCATTCAGACACCAGCAGAAGTGTTCTGGAATCCTAGGTGTGGGAAAAACATTCCGAACCTAGTAGCAGTGTTCTGGAATCCTATGTGAGGGACAAACATTCAGACCACAGCATCAGTGTTCTGGAATCCTATATGACGGACCAACATTCAGACCCTTGCAACAGTGTTCTGGAATACTAGGTGAGGGAGAAATATTCACACCCTTGTAGCAGTGTTCTGGAATTCTATGTGACTGACAAACATTCAGACTCCAGCAGCAGTGTTCTGTAATCCTATGTGAGTGACAAACATTCAGACCCCAAGAGCAGTGTTCTGAAATCCTATGTTAAGGGAAACATTGAGACCCCAGCATGAATGTTCTGGAATCCTAGGTGAGGGACAAACATTCAGACCACGGCAGGAGTATTCTGGAATCCTATGTGAGGAACAAACATTCAGAACACAGCAGGAGTGTTCTGGAATCCTATATGAGGGATAAGCATTCAGACCCTTGTAGCAGTGTTCTGGAATCCTATGTGAGGGAGAAGCATTCAGAGCACAGCAGGAGTGCTCTGGAATCCTATGTTAGGGACAAACATTCAGAATCCAGGAGCAGTGTTTTGAAATCATATGTTAAGGGCAAACATACAGACCCTAGCATCAATGTTCTAGAATCATATGTGAGGGATATACATTCAGACCCTCGCAGCAGTGTTCTGGAATCCTAGATGAGGGACAAACATTCAGACCCCAGCAGCAGGCTTCTGGAATCCTATGTGGGGGACAAACATTCAGACAATGGCAGCAGTGTTCTGGAATCCTATGTGAGGGACAAACACTCAGAGCCTTGTAGCAGTGTTCTGGAATCCTATGTGAGTGAGAGTGCCTGGAGCCTACCCAACCTGACGCCCCCAAAGCCCTCACAGGGTCTGACCTCCCAGCATGCACCTGCCTCTCCCTGATCCCCAACTGCCCACCCTGCCTGTTCCCTGGCCTCCTTCATCCTGTGCAGCCCATAGACTGTGACCATCTCTGCAGCCACTCTGGCCCTTCCTTTACCTTTGTCCTGTCAGAATCTCTGAGCAGGATCTCCCAGGTCCATCCAAACACGTGCTTTGTCCACTTTTGACTAGGCCCTTGGGCATCACTGGGCTATCCCAGCTGTCCACAGGGCCTTCAATAATGCACATGGCACCTGGCCTATCCAAGCAGTGCTCAGCAGCCCACATTGACCAGGTCCCTGCTGACCAGACCCCGCACATCAGGTCCTCCCTGATGACACCCTCACTGATTAGACCCTCATGACCAGGCCCCACTAACAAGGCCCCCACTGCCAGGCACACAATGACAAGGACCCCACTGACCACGACCTTACTGACAAGGCCTCACTGACAAGGCCTCACGGACCAAGTCCTTACTGACAAGTCCTCACTGACTAGGTCATTATTGACAAGGCCTCACTGATCAGGTTCCACTGATCATGACCTCATTCCCTGGCCCCCAAGATGAGGCCCCACTGACCAGGCCTCCAGGGAACAGGTTGCCAATGATCAGGCCCCTAATAACCAGGCCTAAGGTCACCAGATGCCCCTGACTGGGACCCTAGTGAGTAGACCCCACTGAACTGGCACCAAATGCTGAGATCCCCGCTGACCAGGTCACCCTGTAGACCAGTGCTACAAAAGTCACCACTGACCAAGTCCTCTCTGACAAGGACACTACAGATTAGGTCCCGCTGACAAGGTGCCCTGACCAGGGCCCCACTGACAAGGGCCTCACTGATGAGGACACGCCCACCAGGGTCTGCTGACTAGGTCCCATGTGCCCAGTCCTCCACTGAATAGCACCCCTTGACCTGGTCACCAGTGCCCCAGCCCATGCTGACCAGGCCAGCACTAAGCCCCAGCTGACCAGGTCTCCACTGATCAAGCCCCACAACCCAGGTTTGCACTGACCAGACACCAAACAACTGGCAGCCAATAGGTCCCCACTCACCAAAACCCCCACTACTAGACCCCACTAATGAGACCCTCTCTAAGCAGACCCCTGCTGACCACGATCCCACTAAATAGTCCTCACTGACCTAGGTCCACTGACCAGGCCCACACTGATCAGGCCCCTCCTAACCACACCGGAAATCCAAGCAGCAATGACATGTTTCATATGGCAGAAGTTGGAACAAGACAGAGAGAGGAAAGAGGTTCCACAGCCTTTTAAACTACTAGATCTCATGAGAACTCACTCACTATCAGGAGGATGGCATTAAGGGCTTGGTGCTTTGCCATTTGTGAAGGATCCACTCCCACCCCTTTAAGATTAAAGCTTTTTCCACCTAGGCCCCGACTCTAACATTAGGGAGTGTACTTTCACATGAGTTTTGGAAGGAGCATAGAGAAAAACCGTATTATTCTGTCCCTGACCTCACACATCTCATGTCCTTCTCACATTGCAAAATACAGTCATGCCTTGACAGCAGTCTCCCAAAGTCTTAACTCATTTCAGCATTAACTCAAAGATACAAAGTCCAAAGTCTCATCTGGGTCAAGGCTACATTCTCTTTTGCCTACGAGTCTCTGAAATAAAAAAGCAAGTTTACTGCGTCTAAGGTACAATGATGGTACAGGCATTGTGTAAGCTTTCCATATCCAAAAGGGAGACATTTTCCAGAAACCTTCTTATTTTTATCTGAGGCCCCCTCAGCCTGGCCTTCACTGTCCATGTTTTTGTCAGCATTCTTGTCACAGCCATTTAACCAGTCTCTAAGATGGTCCAAAAATGTTCTCATCTGTCTGTCTTCTTTGGAGCCCTCCAAACTCTTCCAACCTCTACCCATTACCCAGTTCCGAAGTTGCTTCCACATTTTCAGGTATCTTTATAGCAATGCTCCAGTCCTCATTTGCCATTTTTGGTAAGATTTATTTTGAAAAAGAGGTTTAATTGGCTTATGGTTCTGCAGAGTGGACAGGAAGCTTAGTGCTTCTGCTTCTGGGGGGCCTCAGAAATCTTTCAATCATTGTGCAAGATAATGAAAGAGTGAATTGTCTCACATGGCAAGAGGAAATCACGGACAGTAGGGAGTGATATAGAGTTTTCAGTGGCCAGATCTCACGAGAATTCACTCATGATTGTGAGGACAGTACCAAGGGGATAGTGCTGAACCACTCATGAGAAATTTGCCTTCATGATTCAATCACCTTATACCAGGATCCACCTCCAACATTAGGAAGCATAACTCAACATGAGATTTGGTGGGGACACATATTCGAATTGCCTCATCAGTCTTTGAGTATAAAGACATCCATAGCAGGCTTTATCCAGCCAGCTTCTTTGGGATTCTTTCTAGGGTTTCAGGTCTATAGCATATCCACTAAAATATTCCTACTTCAAAAGGCAATAAAGTAAGTGGTATTATCATTCTTCAAAAAGTTATAATGGTAGTATAGGCATTCATAGTATGATTTAGTTCATTTGTTACTGTTTCTATTCTATCACCATATTAACACTTTCCTACACAATTCTATATTCAGCTGGGTTTCAGTTGAGCACAAAGTCATCCTTGTACTACCACTGATAGCTGGCACTAGCTCTTTGATACTGTTATCATTCTGCTGTAGAAAGTACCCGTGAACAGGAAAAAGTCCACAATAGAATAGCTAGTCATTCAACACTATCAAATTTTAGGTGACTTTTTGAAAAAATAGTATCTCTTGTTGCAAGAAATGGTCCATTTGTGATTTCAAGTCTCTCGCTTGAGTGAATTGGATGGAAGTGGTGAATTTCAGCCAAAGTGGCCAAAGAAATCCTGTTCCTGTGATAATGACGCCATCAGCCTCTGCACCTCTGTCTTCCCTTCTGCCACATGTTGCCTGTTCTCCGCGACTTTGGTAAGAGCTTCCTTGTGTATGAGGATGATGTCCAGGATGTTGGTCTGGTGTCCCTGAGACAGCACTAACAGGTCCATGGCTGGGTCCAGGTCCTTCCTGGACTCATTGGCAAGGAGCTTACTGATGTTCTTGAAGGCATCTCTGGTGAAGTGGATGGCCTAGTCAAGTTCCAAGGCCTGGCTGAGGCTGAAGAAAAACTGGCCACCTTCTGATGCTCTTTCTAAAAGCCTGTCACTGTCATCTGCTTGCTTGTCAACTCATTGGCTGTGAGGATGAGCTGAGTGGCCTGTGTCCATCTTCTTGGGGAAGCATTTGAAGCCATCATTCTTGCTCTCCCACCCCTAAAGGTTGATGGTCACCACCTGGGGGTGTGCTGAGGGTCAGAAAGAAGCCGGCACTCACTATCTCATCCTTCTCAGCCTTCCTCTTGCACTCTGTCCAGGCTGTCCCTTCAGTGTTGGTGGGATACGTCAGAAAGCGATGGAAGATGTGGCACTGTGTCCACACCCAGAAGCTGGTCATGTGGTTGGCTCATCCACCAGAATGGATGCTCTGGGTGCTCTTTAAGCCAGCTTGGCCTTGCCTGGCATGCACAGGCCCCAGGTTCCGACATGTTGCTCCGAGTGAGCTTGTCCTGCCTTGGGCCAAATTCTGTCAGGCCAGGGCCACAAAAGGCCGAGTCCCACGGGTGGTAATCCTGGCTGCTTTCTGCACTTCCATATGAAGACCTCCTGAAGCTGGCCTGTGGTCTACCTCTTTGCAACCAAGAAGCCCACAGTGCCATATGAACCCTTAGGCATGGACTGGAGCCCCTGAGGAAGCACACACCCTGCTCCTGAGCCTGCTGCCCATTTTCTCTGGGTGGCTCCATTTGTGTCACAGTTGTTGCACAGACTTGTGCATGCCAGGCAAGGCCAAGCTGGCTCAAAAAGCAACCGGCCACCTCTGCAAGGTTGTGCCAGGAGCCGGTGGACCGGCCACCAACCTCACTTGCTGCCGGTCAGGTTACATCAGTTCTTCTACCCTAGAGGTAGGGCCCCAGTGTCATATGCTTTTCCTCAGGCCTCTGCTCTATCAGTCATCGGGCGGCAACCACTCAGGCTGTGGGAACCTGGCCATCCCTCCTTCCTTGAGTAGCTGAGGTTGCTGGCTTGTCTGCCTGCTACAGGTGCAGCCTTGCAGATGTGGCTAGTTGCTCTGAGCCAGCTTGGCCTTGCCTGGCATGCATAGGCCCCAGGTACTGACACTCTGCTCCGAGTCAGCTTGTCCTGCCTTGGGTCAAATTCTAATTCTGGCCAGGGCCACAGAAGGCCCAGTCCCCTGGGTGCTAATCTTGGCTGCTTTCTGCACTTGAACATAAAGTCCTCCTCAAGAAAGCCTGTGGTCTGCCTGTTGGCGACCAAGAAACCTACAGTGCCATACGAGCCCTGAGGCATGGACTGGAGCCACAAAGGCAGTGCACGCCCCGTTCCTGAGCCTGCTGATCATTTCCTCTATATGGCTCCATTTGTAGCACACTTGTTGCAGCGAGGCTTGTGTATGCCAGGCAAGGCCAAGCTGGCTCAAAGAGCAAGCAGCCACCTCTGCAAGGGTGTGCCAGGAGCAGATGGACCAGCTGCCAACCTCACTCACTGCCAGATGTGGTACATCAGTTCTTCTACCCTAAAGGTGGGGCCAAGAGGCAGACCACAGGCCATCTTGAGGAGGACTTTATGTTCAAGTGCAGAAAGCAGGCAGGATTACCACCCTGGGGACTCACCCTTCTGTGGCCCACAGTGCCATATGAGCCCTGAGGCATGGACTGGTGCCATCTGCTTTATACAAAAATTAACTTAAGATGGATTAAAGAGTTAAATATGCCACCTGCTTTTCCTCAGGCCTCTGCTCCATCAGCCATCAGGAGGCAGCCACTCAGGCTGTGGAAACCTGGCCATCCTGGCTTCCTTCAGTGGGTGAGGTTGGTGGCTGGTCCACCTGCTCCAGGCACACCCTTGCAGAGGTGGCTGCTTGCTCTTTGAGCCAGCTTGGCCTTGCCTCGCATGCACAGGCCCCACCTACTGACACACTGCTCTGAGTGACCTTGTCCTGCCTTGGGCTAAATTCTGTCAGGCCAGGGCCACAGAAGGCCGAGTCCCCTGGGTGGTAATCCTGGCTGCTTTCTGCACTTGTACATAAAGTCTTCCTCAAGATGGCCTGTGGTCTGCCTCTTGGCAACAAAGAAGTCTGCAGTGCCATAGGAGCCCTGAGGCATGCACTGGAGCCCCAAAGGCAGTGCACACCCTGCTCCTGAGCCTCCTGCTCCTTTCCTATATATGGCTCCATTTGTAGCACCGTTGTTGCACCGAGGCTTGTGCATGCCAGGCAAGCCCAAGCTGGCTCAAAGAGCAACCAGCCACCTCTGCAAGGGTGTGCGAGGAACAGGTGGGCCAATCACCAACCTCACATGCTGCCAGTCACAGTACATCAGTTCTTCTGCCCTAGAGTTAGGGCCCCAGTGCCATCTGCTTTTCCTCAGGACTCTGCTCCATCAGCCATCAGGTGGCAGCTACTCATGCTGTTGGAACCTGGCCATCTGGACTTCCTTGAGTGGGTGAGGTTGCTGGCTTGTCTGCCTGCTTAAAGGTACTATGGGGATAGAACACTGAAATAATAATAATGCATTTTTCAAACAAATTAATTCCTTGATTTTCAAACAAATTAAAGACAAAGGAAACTCATGATTCAAATGAATACATATGGCTCATTTTATTCAATATTTATGCTTACAGAATATATGCAAATAAGACATTTCCATGATTAATATTAGTATTTAAGACTGATAAACTTTTGAGTGGGCAGTTAAAGCTTATCTTCTACATTTTCTAACTTCAGAAATGCTTTTGTTTGAAAGTTGGGTGACAAAGTTTCAAGGAGATTAAGTCCCAATATTCCTATTTTAAATCTCTCAGCTTGTGCAGGCAGGGCAGGTAAACATGAAGTTTTTAAGGATAGAAGGGTCCTGAGAGATAGCAGAATATGTCTGCTACATAACAAGCACTCAGGTTATGTTTGATGAATAAATGGAATGAAAGAATGGATAAATACAGTTGGGGAGTTCAATATTTTTAAATAAACTCCTATAAAGCAATATTTTTGCAATAGTAATATTTATATGTTATTTTTATTTAAGAATACAATTAAAATGAAATGATTAATCTATCATTGTTTGCATAAATTGAATGAATACATAAGAAAAACATATGTACATAATAAAATATATAGATAATAAAATCTGGAAACAGATAAAAATATTCCCTTTTTACTTCTGAAGAGGCTAAAAGTTCAAAGAAGATAACAATACACTCAATAATGATAAAAAATAGAAAGTGAGAAATTATTTTTAATATTGTAAGATTCATATTCCTGTCTTCCCAAGGATTATTCCTTTATTAATAAACTTTACTAGAAGTTTTGTACATGCTCACTGCAGCAATCACAGATAAGAAAAAGGAAAAGAACTTTACTTAAAATACATATGCTCAGAAATTACAAATTTTATATTTTGTACATATTTTTTGATAAAACAAGACCATAGTATATTTGTATGTATAACTTAATTGATTTTTTTCTCACTAGCTATAACAAAATACATCTTCGCACATCAATATACTTCTGTATCTATTGCCACCTTCAATGGTCAGATATTATTCCATCCTGTGGATGCAACTGAAGTTTATTTATAGGATCCATTCTTTGGGTTCTTTTTAAAATAAGTGAGGTGAAAAATAAAGTGCATGTATCTTTATTTCCTAAGGGTGTTTTAGTATAATGGAATTGATGGGTAAAGGGCATACATATTTTTTAATTGTTGTACTTACCACCAAATTATCTATTTGAAAAGTAATCAGCAACTTAAACTTTAAGCAGGAGTATAAAACATCCCCACAAATATTGTGGATAGAAAACTGTTTCATTCCTCTTTTAATTTAAATTCTTATACCAGAAATGCGAAGGCCTTTTTCCTATGTACACAAGTAACTTGCAGATCTGGAAAAGTGTACTTTGCCCAATTTTAGAGTGTTTGATGATTTGATTTGAAAGAATTCCCTGTCAAATGAAAATGTACTTTACATCTAATGTGTATATATAACTGATATATATGACATATTATATCTGGTATATATGTATACGTATCAGTAATATATATATATATATATATATATATATATATATATATATATATAACTTATGATATATAATAAACAACATAGGCCGGGCGCGGTGGCTCACGCCTGTAATCCCAGCACTTTGGGAGGCAGAGGCGGGCAGATCACTTGAGGTCAGGAGTTTGAGACCTGCCTGGTCAACGTGGTGAAACCCCCTCTCTACTAAATATACAAAAATTAGCCAGGCACGCTGGCACCTGCCTGTAATCCAAGCTACTTGGGAGGCTGAGGTAGGAGAATTGCTTGAACCCGGCAGGCAGAGGTTGCAGTGAGCCAAGATTGTGCCATTGGACACCAGCCTGGGCAAAGAAGCAAGACTCCGACTCAAAAACAAAAACAAAAGAATATAATGAATTCCCTATAAAATGAAAACATACTTTTCATCTGAGAATACATATATATATATTTATATATATATAAAATATAGTAAATATTTTTCAAGTAAGCTCTCTTATCTGAGAACTTTTTGCCTACTGAAATAACTCACGGTATTTTTGATAGGGGAACGAGTTCTCTCATTAGGCACCTCCTATAATGTATATAAACCATGTTTTCAACGTGTACGTTAAAAATAACAACACTGTGTACGCTTAACTTTGTGAGTTAAATCACTCAAATTCTCCAACTGCTCCAGCCATGGAATTATGAGGGATGGAAAACAGCCGAGAGTCCGTTTGGCTCCGCCGCTCTGAGGGTGCCCGGAGCCCTGAAAGGCCCCATCCCAGGGGCTGCGGGGAAGCCGGGCCTGGGGACCCCCTCCTACCCCGGGCTGAGCCCCCGCTACCTGTGCTGCTTGTCCAGGGCGTCCAGGTCTCCGCTCCTGTGCGCCAGGCAGCGCTCCACCCCCGCGGCGTCGCCCTTGACAGCTGCCCTGTGGATCTTCTGCAGTTCGGAGTCCCAGATTCGGTATCCGGCACCCGTGTAGACATGTTCTATGGAGCCGTGGGCCGTCTGGCCCCTGCGGCTCCCGAAGCCGAATAACTTCATAGTGGTGACTTCTCAGACCCCCAACCTCTGGCTCTTGAGCGGGGGCAGCTCCCTGTCACCTTTTCACCCACCCCATCCCCCGACCCCGGCCGACCCAGCCCCAAATCCCCTATCCAACCCCAAATCCCTGATCCAACCCCAAATCCTCGATCAACCCCCAATCCGCGATCCCAAATCTGTGATCTACTCCACAGTCCGCGATCCAGCTGGGTCCACCACAGCCTTCAGCAGCGACACTCGCAGCCTCCGACCTCTCAGACCGAGTGAGCCTCGCAAAGCCGTTGGGCGCGCGCCTGCACCGCGGTTGCTGCCCGGCTCCTGGAAGCCGCTCCCCGGCAGCGTGCGCCGGCAGGTGGGGCTGCAGCTCTGGGCCGGCGCCGATGGGATCGCAGGTCCTCTTGGGATCGCCCGGGCGGCCCCAGGATCGCAGGAGCGCCGCCAGCCCGGCCTGAGAAGGAGGGCCTGTCTGGCCTTGCAGCCCGCCCCACTCCTCCTCGGAAGGGAGATAGGGTGCTGGCAAGGGCACTCCGCGGCCACCTGGGTGGCTTCGCAGATGGCCCGGCTTCACGCTGAGGCTCTGGCCCTGGAGTCTGTGTGGCTAGTGTCAGGTAGCTGGAGAGGCATGGAGGGAGAGTCAGGGGCTGCTCCTTCCCCCACCAGCCCTCACTGCTGCCAGTGCCCCACGCGCAGTTTGCAGCGGCAGATCTGGCACTGGCGTGGGACAGCGGAGCTTCCCTTGGATGGCCTCAGGGTCGCAGAGCGCACAGCCCACCTGGCCTCAAGTTCCGCTCCTCTTGGGCATCTCTCTGGATCCTGGGCCCGGGAGCTGGGCACTCTGTATCCACATGGATGAAACTGAGCGGCTGCTGGCGGGGCCCATCGCCTGATTTTGCCGCCTGGGGGTCTGGCCTCAAGATCCACGCTACTGGGGGGCGGGCCTGGTCTGGGGTGTCCAGTCACTTACTGCCGGTGCACCACGTCTGGACTGCAGCTGCGGCTCCGATGCCGGCGTCAGCTGGCGGGCCTGGTACCTGATGTCCTCAGGGTCAAGTGCATCGCCCGCCCACTTGAGGGGTTGCTGTGACTTGGCCTCCTCCAAGAACTCAGGGGCCACCAGGGCTGGCTCTTCGTGGTAACTGGGATGGTATTGAGCAGCAGGTTTTCACCCTGGTGCCACTGCTGTGCGGACTGCCTGACTTGGGCGCCCAGACACTGGCCTCAGGGTCCGCGTGGCAGGTGTGTGTGCGGGTAGGGTGAGTGGCACGGAGGGTCAGGGGTTGCTCCGTCATCTCTGCCTGTGTGCAACTTGCAGTTTTGCAGTTTTCTGCAGCAGCTGAGGCGCTGGCGTGGGAAGGCGGAGCTCCCCTGGAAGGCGTCAGGTTTGCAGGCACAGAGCACAGCCCAGGCCTGAGGGTCCGCTCAGGGGCCATGGTGGTTGAGTTCTCCGTGGAAACTGGGATGGGGTGAACGGCCAGTTCCCGTCCTTTGGCCGCCTGGCCAACTACCAGACTTAGCCGTTGCCGCCCAAGCATCTGTCTCTGGGGTTGCCACTACTTGGGTAGAAGTGAGGGTCGGGGTGGGGCATGGAGCATCACCAGTTGCCAGGCCAGCACTGTCTTTGCAACATATTCAGATGGCGGCGGGCAGCTCGGGCACCGGCATGGGCTGGCGAGGCTCCCCTGGATGGCCCTCAGATCGCTCACAGCATTGTCCCAGGGCTTCCTCGGCCTGTGCCAGGTGAGCAAGGTAGGGGGGAGCTTCCAAGGCCTCTATCCCAACTCTACCTATTTCTAGCTATTTTCTCTTGAGTTATTTTGCGTCTATCTCAGTTTTATTTGCAAAAATAGTATATGCAAAATACATCGAGTGAATGTACCTCAGGCATATAGAAGATCTGGCAGAAACACGTTTTCTCATGCCCATTTCCATTCAATATTTGAACACAGAGGCTTCCATGGTTTTGATTCTTTCCACAAAAGGATAGTTTTGTCTGTTTTCACCATTTACATAAGTGAAACTATAAATTATATAATTTTTATGTTCATTCACTAAACATGCTTGTGACATCATTTTGTTCCTATTGATTATTCATTAACTTTATTTTGTAATACTCAATTTTATGACTATACCACAGGTTTGAGGCCTTTGCTTGTTTTGTTTATAATCCACTCCACTATTGATAGACACAAAAGCAGTTTCTGATTTGAGGCTATCATGAATAAACCTGCTACGAACAAATCAGATATACACATTTTTCTGTAATAATATTTTCACTTTTCTTGAGTTTAAGTACATAAGAGTGGATTTTCTGGGTTATAAAATAAGTATACATTTGGCATTGTATGAAATAGGGAGACATTTTCCTAAGTGGTTGTGCCATCTTAAACTACAATGAAAATGTTTGAGAGAATCAGTTCCACTTTCTAACCAATACTTGATGCTGTCAGTTGTTTTAGTGTTATCCATTCTTATGGGATATAACTGCTGAGTAGCTGTCTGCCTTCCCAATAACACGGAAAATTGAGGGCCCAGAGGACAGTTTTATTTTCATATTTGACATCTTCTATTATTTTTTATAGAAGGGTGATTTGGGTAGTAAAATTGTCTTTCAATTTTCTAGGTTGTCTCTGAATCTTACTGGGGTTCCTTCTCCTAAACCACATTCAGAAATTTTCACGACCAACTTCTTTTTATCTTTGTCATACCAGGCCAATGAGGGACTGCATTCCTGAGACTTTTTAAGTACTTTTTGTGTGTATGATGGTCTAATAATCATAGCCTTAAAACTTTCTGGCTGGGCATGGTGGCTCATGGCTGTAATCCCAGCACTTCGAGAGGCCAAGGCGGGTGGATCACCTGAGGTCAGGAGTTCGAGATGAGCCTGATCAACGTGGAGAAACCCCAACTCTACTAAAAATAAAAAATTAGCTGCGCATGGTGGCACATGCCTGTAATCCCAGCTACTTGGGAGGCAGGAGCTACTTGGGCTGAGGCAGGAGAATCGCTTGAACCCAGGAAGGGTTGTAGTTAGCCGAGATCACACCATTGCACTCCAGCCTGGGCAACAAGAGTGAAATTCCTTCTCAAAAAAACAAAAAAAGAAAGAAAGAAAGAATCTCAGACTTCTGGGAGACACTGAATTTGTGAATGTGCACAGCATGTGTACAGCATGTCACAATAACTTTTTTTTTTGAGACCAAGTCTCACTCTGCTGCCCAAGCTGGAGTGCAGCGGTCCATCTCAGCTCACTGCAAATTCTGTCTCCTGGATTCAAGCAATTCTCCTGTCTTGGCCTCCCGAATAGCTGGGATTACAGGTGCTGCAACCATGCCTGGCTAATTTTTGTATTTTTAGTAGAGACAGAGTTTCACATATTGGCCAGGCTGGTCTCGAACTCTTCACCTCAGATGATCCACCTGCCTCAGCCAATGGGTGGAGTGTTAACTCAAAATGCGCACATTGAATACTGAGGAAAATGTATAGCCATCATCACCAGCAGCTGAGATGCCAGTTGAGATACCAGGAATACCCCAGCATGTAACTCCTCTTTTAATTCACACACACACACACACACACACACACTCATGGTAACCAGTTCAGGATGCACACAGAAACAGTCACAGTCTTTTTTGGGAACACACTCCCCTGTGACACTTAGATCCTAATGCTGACTCCAATTCCCCCCTGGGACCTCCCCTCTCCTTGCAGAATGCTGGGCTTTCCCTTAGAAAACCCCATGTCATTTCCTTCAATGGAACATGAATCAGCTTCACCCACAGTGTCTGCAGGTCTCTGTCCATAGCAAACGTTTTTATTACCTTAAAATATAGATTTTTACCTTAACTAGCCAAGACCTAGGACCCTTTTTCCAGGCTCTTTTAGATGAAGTAATAAATGCAAATATTAGAGATGTGTATATGTGTATAAATATAAGGAGAAAAGATGTTGCCTAGTTGTACAAATTAGCTTTAATAAAACTCCTGATTTAAATTATTTAATTGTGAGAAGGGCGATTCTAACTCAACACACCAACGAAATAAAAGCCTTATCCCTCTGCTCCACCAAAATATCCCATTTAGGGCCTGTGTGTGTGTGTACACACACGTGTGCACTCATCCCCACCTGACCGTATCAAATTATTATTTAAACTAGATATTTTTACTTCGTTGCATAGTAGTAATGGTTTCTGGAATGAAAAAATAAAAAACAGGAGAATAAAACTGTTTAAATGTATCTCCGGGTGAACGCTGTGGCCACTGCACGGACCCCGCCGATGGCGCCCAGTACCTGCGTCTCAGGAAGAGGTTCTGGCGGGTCCTCCGCCTGAGGCCGCGCCCCTCGTACCTGTCCCGCGTCCACGTGAACGCGGAGCGCAGCATTCACCATCCCCTCCCTGAAACAGCGGTCCCCGAAGTGCTCCACAGGCAGGGCCGAGCTGGGCAAGGGGGAGCCCAGCCCCTGCACGGGCCGCCCTGAGCGGCGGAGACGCAGGAAGAGCTCGCCGGCTCCACCAGCCCCTACCCCAGATGCGGGACCTCAGACCAGCGAGGACCTGGAGCCCCCGCCCCACGGTTGCCAGGAGGCGGACAGGGGCAGCTCCTGGGGGGCTACCGCCCCGAGGCCATTCCGCCAGAACTTGAGCGACCTGGGAAGGCGCAGTGCCCTGCCCTTGAAGAGGAACCTGTGTCCTGGAGGCAGCAGCCTGGGAGCTCCTCCTCCGAGGACACGGCAGAGGCGAGTGACTCTGGCGGCGCAGGGCTGGCTTTCCCGTCCACGGAGGAGAGCTGTGGGGCTGGGTGAGCTGGACCAGGAAGCACGGCTGGCTGCTCTCGGCCTCCGATGGGGAGTGGACAGCTTAGGGGGTTGCCGCCGTGCCAGCCGGCCTGCTGGCCACTCTGGGCTTCATCACAGCCTCACCTGCCTGCGCAGGCACCTAGCACTGCAGGCTGGAGCTTCTGGCCATGCTGGTCAACTTCCCCAACGAGCCTCTGCTGCCTGGGAACAGCAAGGCCAGAGCTACACCGCCCTGCACTTGGCAGCCATGTACCTTGGAGATGGTGAAGCTGCTAGTGGGGACATAGGACGCCGATGTGGATATCAGGGACTACATTGGGAAAAGGGCCTCCCAGCATGTGAGTCAGAGCATCACAGAAGAGATTGAGACCCTGATGGGAGTCCTGGACAAGGACGATGGGGAGAGCACCGCCAGCAGCGGGGGTGGGTACTGGAAGATTTAAAAGCTGCCCCCTCCATCTCACCACCTACAAACTCTGACACGTCCTGGAAGATGGGTGGACCCTCTCCACCATCACCACTTGGCTGAAGGTGGTCCAGACGTGAAGCCAAGGATTCCAGGGCGCACAGCCTCGGGCAGGACTAATGGACTTAAAAAACACAGGCTCAACAAAATCCACTTCACAACCCAGATGGTTCACATCACACCCTCTTTCAGGGACCCAGAGCAACCACTGGAAGAGAAGGAGTAGGAACACTCTCTTAAAGGCCACTTATCCTATTCCTTCAAATTAAGACCAAAGTCCAATGTATTTAGGTAAAAAATAATTTCTTTTAGAAAATGCTAAGGTTTGTCTTCTGAAATTTAATAACAGAAACAAAAAAAGAACATTAGACGTCAGGAAGTGAGACCAGAAAAGACAAACTAAACTATCCTTACTAGGTTGGAATGGATGGGGTGGAGTTCCCATCAGGTTAGCATTCCAGGGAAAGTGTTTTTTTTGTTTGTTTGTTTGTTTTTGTTGTTGTTGTTTTTTTTTTTTTTGGCGGTGGGGGGAAGGAGTCTCGCTCTGTCACCCAGGCTGGAATGCAGTGGCGCCATCTCCGCTCACTGCAAGCTCCTCCCCTCGGGTTTATGCCATTCTCCAGCCCCAGCCTCCCAGTAGCTGGGACTACAGGCGTCCGACACCACACACGGCTAATTTTTTTGTATTTTTAGTAGAGACAGGGTGTCACCGTGTTCTCCAGGATGGTCTCTATTCCTGACCTCGTGATCCGCCCGCCTCGGCCTGCCAAAGTGCTGGGATTAGAGGCATGAGCCACTGCGCCTGGCTGGATTTCTTTTTAAGAGATTCATCATACTTTGACCTGTGCCCCATTTCCCTCCTCCACCTGTCTGACCTGGCGTTCCTATTTCTGGAGACCAGAAGTGGGGGGAAGAGAAGGGATGACTGTTTCTTTGCTTTCACCATTCCTGCATGCCATGCAAAGGAAGGAACATTGCGCTTTTAATTATCTGTTTTATTAAGTGGTTACTCTTTCAAGGACAGAAAAATGCAAATTTGTACAAAACTGGTAGTATTTGTAAGTGCAAGTACTACATGCTGTCTTGTTCTTTTACCAATTGCATTTGCATTTTAAGGTACTACTGGTACAGCCACGGTGGAGAACAGTTTGGAGGTTCCTCTAAACACTGAAAATAGAGGTGCCACATGATCCAGCAATCCCACTGTTGGATATATACCCCCAAAATAAGAAATGAGTATATCGAAGAAATTATCTGCACTCCCATGTTGGTTGCACTACTGTTGACAATAGCTAAGATTTGGAAGCAACCTAAGTGTCCATCAACAGATTAATGTATTAAAGAAAATGTGGTAGATACACAGAGTGGAGTATTATTCAGCCCTAAAAAAGAATGAGATTCAATCATTTGCAACAAGATGGAAGGAACTGGATATCATTATGTTAAGGGAAATAAGCCAAGCATGGAAAGGCAGACATTGCATGTTCTCACTTATTTGTGGGATCTAAAAATCAAAACAATTAAGTTCATGGACATACTAAGTACTAGGGGGCTGGTGGGGGGACACAGGGCACGGGTAATGGGTACAAAAACAGGCAGAAGGAATGAATAAGACATACTGTTTGATAGCACAAGAGGGGGACTCTAGTCAATAATTGTACATTTTAAAATAACTAAAAGAATCTAATTGGATTGTAACACAAAAGATACATGCTTAAAGGGATGGATACCCACTCTCCATGATGTGATTAGTTCATGTTGCATTGCCTGTATCAAAATATCTCATGCACCCCATAAATATATATGCCTATTATATACTCATAAAAATGCTTGAAAATAAAAATAAAGGAACTACTGAAGGTCAGGTCAGAGTGGAAATGCAAAAATACTAATTAGAGAAGAATGTGAATACAACAGGAAACCTGTTGGTATTCTATTTATATTGTAAGCAGCAGTTCAATTGTTTTGTAAAAGCAATTTCAATTTTAATCACTGAACTAAAGAAATGGGCAACGCTGACTTCCGTAATATAGGTTCTACCTAACCATCTCTAACACCGCTGTCAAGGAGGACCAGTGTTAAGGCACATTACTAACAACCACACAAATTTTTAAAAGAAAAGAACACTCTAAGCAGCCTATGGTACTTTGAAATGAAATATTGCCTCTCATTCTCACTTGTGTTGCCATTCCAAAAGTTTGAATTTGCTGAGGTTTATATTCTGGGTATTACATAACCATTGGTTCTATTTGGCATAACCTTATTAAATGGTGCTCAGAGCTGAATTACCTACAGAAACTTTCTGGTTTAATTAGCATAAATTGTTATAAATATTAGTGAGCCCATACTTGTGCGATATAATTAAACCAACTTAATGATTCTCACATAAGGTGTCAATTTATTTTACTAATGCATTCATAATCGATGCTTTGTAGCAACACTTTTCAAATGTTTAAAATGCTAAATCTTCTCAATTTTCCAATCTTTTCTTGAGTCTATTAGATACCTATAGTGTAGTTACTGAATAGCTGGGAAACAAATACACCTAGTTAGAAATGGCACTGCTTTATAAAAGGCACTAGAGAAAAGACGAGACTATTTCTATATTTAAATGCTGCTTGCAAGTGAATTCCTTTGTATATAAATGAAAGATACCATTCATTAAAATGAAAGACTTGTTTCAAGTGTGATTCTTACATTTCATTCATTTATGATAGAGTAAATGGCTTTATAATTACTTTAAAATTTAACTCACTAGTACATTAAATCTGTTCATTGCAAGATTAGAATCAACTGTGAGGGGAACTAATTTAAACAAGCCCTTCCTTAGTCTTATTGAGTCTCATATTTGCTGAAACTACCTACAGCTTGCAGGATAAGGGAGTTCACGGACCATAGGGTGAGTGAACCCATGCACAGATTGCAAACTGCCCAGTGTTACAACATTCAGGATTTTTAGACCTTTAATTTTCCAAGTCATAGAAATTTGTTACAGGTTCATCACATCTTTGTCTAAATGGCAACTGAATTTCTTTAAAGATATGTTTTTAAAAAAAGGCATAAAGCTATGAATTATTATCCATTTCTGTGCCTCTATTTTTGCTTTAGAATTATGGAAGTGGACCCTGTGAATTTGGGAAACACTGTTATGTATACACATAGGTGAAAAACAATCTAACATTGTGTAAATAAAAATACTTTTTTTAAGTTGAAAAACATCCATTTGTTCTAAATCTATATGTATTTTCTGTATCTAGTACAGAATAAGCTGTAACTTCTCATTGAGTAATCTTAGGTTTTACAGATATGTAAAGCTGAAGCAACTCTAAAGAGTAGACACTTCAGAACAGGAAGGGTCTGGTCAATGTTGAGAGTAGACACTTTCACTGAAGGTTCTGGTGAAATGCGGGTAACTAATTGCTTGAAATCTATAATTTGCTATATAGTTAACTATTAAGTTAAAATGTCATTTACCATGCTTTTTACACTAAAAGCTTTAACTTTTCTGAGAAAATAATATTTTAAATGTTCAATTATTACTTCTGAGGAAAGCTACTTCTAGCATTCTTTGTCATGATGTGCTTGTGTGCAGTAAGCAGAGCATTTTCAGCCACTTACCTCTACATTCTTCCTGTTTTTCAATTTCTGATTTAGATTATAAAAGGCAAATGGTTAATTTAATTTGATACTCAGAGTTGTGTTTACCTTTAATGGACAAATATGTGTCAGATACTTTGATGTTTATTGATATGACACCGTGGGGTTAAACAACGCAAGTATGTCCATGTGTTTCTTATAGGGTACACTTGATACTAGTGGTGTTTATGCAGTTCACTTATGTAACTTGAAAATCTGGTACTATTGCATTCAGGACTGAAATCTTGGAGTTTAGGTGTCTTGTCTCTCATTTTGAAAATAAGTGAAAGTTGAGAATGTAAAATCTATAAAGTTCATTTTTTTAACTAGGAAAAAAACACAAATTAATGACAGACACCAAATTACAAATCCAAAAAGCTCAGAGAACACCAAGCAGGATGAATATTTTAAAAATATACCTAGGAATATCATATTCAAACTGTAGAAAACCTGTAACAAAGATAAAAGATTAAAATAAGGCAGAGGAAGAAACACAGTGTCTACAGAGAAACAGACATAAGAATTACATTGGACTCCTGTTTAGAATCCATGCAAGTAAGAAGTGTTGAAAAAATTAGATTACAGTGGGTATTTATTATCCAAGTATTCATTATCTAAAACTGCAAAGCAAAAATAATTGTAACAAGAACACATTCACTAGCAATCTGAGCACTCATGATATTAGTGTCTGTTCTGGAGAGAATTATGTCCCCCCAGAATTCCTAACCTGAAGCCCTATCTCCCAGTGTGACTGTATTTGGAGAAGGAGCTTTTAAGAAGGTAAAGGTTAAATACGGGCAAAAGGGTAAGGCCCTAATCTGTTAGGACTGGGGTCATCATCCAAAAAGGTAGAGACACAAGAGATATCTCTCTCTCTCTTCTCTCTCTCTCTGCCCCCCTCCTTCTCTCTCCCTCCGTCTCTCCCTCTCTCTCTCCCTCTCTCTCTCCCTCCCTCCTTCTCTCTCCCTCCCTCTCTCCCTCTCTCTCTCCCTCTCTCTCTCCCTCTCCCCACATACATTTGTTAAATTGAGGTTTTTTGTTAGAACATCTATAGTGGCATTTTAATATAGTGTTACTCTACTTAAAACACACACACACACACACACACACACATACATTTTTGATAAATTCTTTTTTGAGGATAAGGCCGGGCATGGTGGCTCACACCTGTAATCTCAGCACTTGGCGGGATTATCATCTGAGGTGGGTGGATCATCTGAGGTCAGGGGTTCAAGACCAGCCTGGCCAACATGGTGAAACCCGTCTCTATTAAAAATACAAAAAATTAGCTGGGTGTGGGGGCAGGCACCTGTAATTCCATTTACTCAGAATGCTGAAGCAGGAGAGTCCCTTGAACCCAGGAGGCGGAGGTTGTGGTGAGCCGAGATTGCACCATTGCACTCCAGCCTGGGCAGCAAGAGCAAAAATCCGTCTCAAGAAAAATACAATAAAATAAAAATAAAAAAACACAAAACTGGGATGTGTCCCTGTCTTTTAGGCAGATATACTTTACCATTACTAAAATTGAGCTTCAGAAACATTAAGCATGCTACACAAACTTAGCTGGAAATGAATACTGAAATGGAAGTTTGAATCCAAGATGATTTCTTTTCAATCCCATGCTAATGCCGTTAACTCCTATAGACCCTTCTCAGGGGCAGCCAGAGAGACACTAGCCCACTGATGGACGGACAGACGTGGGCAGGGTCCGTGTCACTAAACCACCCACCACTGCCACAGCTGCCTACAACAGACACATCAGATGACACTGCAGGCAAATAAATGATTTTCACTGAGGACTTACTGGTTTTAATAATAGGTCCTGGTGTAGAGAAGTCCCTCAACCTATTGTGCAATGAGTTTTGAGAAACGGGTAAGCTGTATGTTTTGTGGTTTTGTTTCATAAATGCATCTACAGGAAGACCAATATTGACTGAATGAAGCTTTCATTTAAAGGGCTAAAATATGCTTTGTGTTTTTATATGTGGATACTACTTTAAACCTAATGACTATTTATTGTATCATAGCTTGTGATGTATTCTGCTCATGGCTTTTAAGGTAAATTGTGCCATGATCCACTGCCATTCTAATTGCTTTAACAAGTCATTACCACACTACTGTTACATCTTAATTATGCATACAGACAGGTAGACTTATTTTACATATGTGAACTAACTAGTTGTCAAAGCAAATGCAGATTGTATTCTGCAAGTAAAATCTTTTTCTCTCTGAAATTTCTAGCGATGTTCTTTAAGTGAAATTCATATTCAAACTGAAGATTTTAGTTACAAGAACTGAGTGCAGATTAAAGTCTTTTTGTGATTCAAACATAGTCAAGAGTACAACTGTGATATTTCATGGAAGTTGTGCAATAAAATGTCTCTAACCTGCGAACAAATCTATCAAGCAGACGGCACAGTACTGAATTTGAAACCAGAAATACTGGGTTTTTATATAAATGCTTCATAGATTCGTTTTATGATAAAGGGCACATAACTCTCCTAAACCTCACACCATCTCTTGAATAGGGATAATAAGTCCACATCAATGCTGATGCCTTAGCTATTATTAAACTCTTACAGTATGATGTAAAGTGAAAGTACAATGTAAGATCATTCCTAGGCCAACTTTGACCAGTTTTATACAGAAACATGTGCCAACTTTTCTGTTTGCAAGGATAATATCAAAGAAAACACCAGAAAGTTATATCTTTGATGCATTTTTTCAAAATCATACACATAATACACAAACCAAAGACAAATGATAAATATTATGTCAGAAAATATAAAGTCTTCCCCTTTCTTCTTTTGCCAAGAAAGTCCAATATTTTCACCATTTTTATGCACACAATCAACTTTATTTAAGCTGGAAGTTAATGTCTCATTGTTTTCATTGTTCTAAATAAACACCTTTTCCCTTGAGTATTGTTCTAAAAATTTTGAAGTTGTGTGAAAAATTTTGTTCTGATTTTTCACATTTGTGCTAATCATATGTGAAAAGGAACACAGATGGTATTTAATTATGAACATGAAAAGATGTTAAATGTCATTAGTCATTAGAAATTTGCAAATTAAGACCACAATGACTAACACATATATACAAGAATAGCTAAAATAAAAATAAAACATCAAATGCTGGGGAGCATGAGTAAAAACTGGAGCTTTCACACATGACTGGTTGGAATGTAAAATCGTACAGCTATGCCAAAAAGGAGTATAGTAGTTTCTTAAGAAACTAAAGGAACCTGAGTCCCCAGGCCTGCAGTCTGGGCCAAGGTCACTGGCCCTGGATCAATCAGGATGGGGTTCAGGGGCCTTCCTGGGGCCATCCACTGTCCAAGTTGCCCTTTGGTGGTCTCGTCTGCCCCTCAGCCCTGAGCACGTCCATCTGTCCCTCCAATCCTCCCTGTCACGGGACATCTGTCACAGAGCCATGCGCTATCTCCTGCTTTCTGGAGATGCCAACTGCCTGGGGTGCTCTTAGCCGTGCCCTCCCCATCTCTGGGTCCTGACCAAGGTGCTCTAATGGACACCCCCAACCCAGGTCTCAGAGAGCTGACAGCACCCTGGGTCCCTGAAGCTGAGATCCAGCAAGACACACGTGGCCTGAGAGTCCCACTCTCTGGCTGGCAGAACCCAGAGGTGGGAGCACACTGGAGTGTCCTTCAGGGTGTCTTCACCCCATGAGAGGGCTGGAGGCTTTGGGAGTTTGCAGCTGGCAGGAGTCAGGGCCCAGTCCCCTAACTCTGATGCGTCCTTGGTCAGATCCTGTGCCTCAGCCTGCAGGGCCTATTGCGGTCACCAGGTTAATGTGTTCCCTTAGTCTGGGAGCCCCAAGTAGGCAGCACCCCCTGCCAATGACTTCAGGGCACCTGGAAGTGGAGGCTGAGAGGTCTCCCACTTCGCAGAGCTGGGCTCTGGCCCAGAGGCCTTCTCCTTGGCTTAGGTGGTCTCTCGGGCTCCTGGGGCTGCAGATCAGGGACAGAAACAGGCAGCTCTGCTCTGCTATGCCTACAGAGAGGTGCCCAGTGAATGCAGGTTCCAGACAAAAGGTGGAGCCTGGCATCCTGCCCTGCGTGGGCTCCAGCCTGCTGCCATCTGGGGAAACTGAGTCATGGCGAGGCTCAAGGATGTTTCTCAGACCACACCAGTCCCTGAAGGTCCCCTGACCTCCCAATCTTGACGGACAGTGAGAAGAGGTTCCCAGGCCACCTGCAATAGGTTCTGGCTCGGCCTGGGTTGGGGTAAGTCTCCCGGCTGCTGTCCTCAAAGCCCCATCAGGAGGCTGTGTCAGGCCAGGCACACCGTGGTGACAGCAGCATGGACTGAGGGTTCTGGCCGCGGGAGAGGTCAGGACCGGGGGAGGTCAGGTCCAGGAGGAGGGCACTGGCCGGCACATGGCGGTGCTGGAGAGACCTGGGCGGGGTGGTGGGAATGGCCCAGGAGGAGCCCCGGCTCCTGTGGCTGGAGTGAGGGTGCGGGCTGTGGTGGGAGAGGAGGTGAAGGTGGAAGGAACAGGGGCCCAGTGGCCTGTGCTGTAGGAAAGGCATGGACTTCCTAGCGAGGACTTTCTGGTGCGGGGTTCTCAGGGAAGAGGAGGCTGGAGGGGCTGGGGTCCCCAGGAGTGCATGCACCAGGCAGGCGGAGGGGAGGCCGAGCCAGGAGCCACAGGCTTCTCACCGCCAGACCAAAGCCGCCCTCCGCTGGCTGCGTGGGGAATCGCGCCTAGGCTGGGGCTCCCCTCGCCCCAGGTTTGGGGGAGGCCGATGTGTCCTGGGGCGCTTACTGCCCATCCAGTCTCCGCCAGGCAGCATGGCCCTGGGTGGCTTTCAGGGCAGCCTCCGCAGCACAGAGCCTGCCTCCGCCCTGTGGGGCAGATTTGGGCATCTGACTCTGGACACTTACCCAGAGGCTGAATTCAACTCCCCAGGGAAAAGCACACTCAGACTCCCTCCCTCCCCACTGTGCCCAGCCTGAGGGGACCCTGGCTGGGACTTGGGAGGAGAAGGCCAGAGGCCAGGGCCTGGCTCTCAGGCACTAGGTCCAGGAGAAAATGGAGCGGAGTCCCTGCAGGAACTGCCTCAGACTGCCCCTGAGGGGGCCTGGCCTGGGACCCTCCCTGTGCTACCAGGCTGCTGTTGGGGCCAGGAGGGCAGGGAGAGCAGCCACCTGTACGGCATCAAGTAACACTATCACTCAGCACACCCAACACCCACACAACAACCACAGCCCTCTGCCCTGAGGGGGCAGGTGGGCAGAGCCTCCTCTGTCTTGTTCACCCTGAGCGCGGAGCTCCGCACAGGACAGGATCAGAGAGCAAACCAGGAACAAATGGATGAATCGACGAAGGGGCCAGGGCAGTAGGTCCCCACCCACACCCTGAACCCTAAGGGTGGGACACAGAGGCTGGAGACGGGCTGGCCCTGGGATCCTCTAAGTGACAGGAACCCTTGGCCACTGTTGATTGCCCCGAGGTGGGGCTGGGGCTGCCTGGCCCTTTAAGAGGGCAATTCTGCCCACCGCCCTGAATGACCCCTCCCCTAGCCACTGGAGAAGAGATCCCGTTTCTTGGCAACAGGAAGCTCTTGGTTTACTGCGTCACCCAAGCGACTGGGAGCCGCGTCCTGCTCTGGGACTGAGCGGTTGGAGCCGACCGATGACTGCACTGGGCTGACCGCAGCAAGCTGACCACACACACTCCTCACTCCCCTGGTCCTGGTGGGCGGCAGACACCATGGTGCAGACGGATGTGCTCCTACCAGAGCCGGCCCCGCAGAAAGTGCCGCCCTGCGAGCTGCCCTGCAAAGAGTATGACGTGGCCCGCAACACGGGCGCCTACACGTCCTCCGGCCTGGCCACCGCCAGCTGGAGGTGTGGTTCCAGAACTGCTATGCTCGCTACCACCAGGCCTTCGCCGACTGCAACCAGCAGAGCGGGAGCTGCAGGGGCATGAGAGCCATCAGCTGGCCGCAGAGACCCAGGCGCTGACGCAGCCGACACAACAAGACTCCACGTGCAGAGTGGGCGAGCGACTGCAGGACACGCACAGCTGGAAGTCGGAGCTGCAGCGCAAGGTGGAGGCGCTGGCTGCGGAGACCGACCTGCTGCTGGCCCAGAAGAAACGGCTGGAGCGCGCCCTGGATGCCATGGAGGTGCCCTTCTCCATCGCCACTGACAACATGCAGTGCAGCCAGCGCCACCAGCACGCCAACCTCGTGCGTGACCATGTGGAGACGGAGCTGCTGAAGGTGCCAGCAGCCTTGGGTGGCCAGGACTTGTGGGCACAGAGAGGAGGAGCCCCCGGCAGTTCATGTGGACAAGCCACGTGCTGCTGCAAGCACACGGGAGACCAGCCCTCTGTGCGTGAGACCCCTGAGTCCCGAAATCTGGCCCCTTAGTGACAGGAGGCAGTTTTGCCCCAGAAGGCCCCTGACTTCCAAGCAGCTGTTTCTCCTCTCGTCCTCCAATCCCTTTGAGTCCTGGCATAGTCATCCTGACCCTGGGCTCCCCAGAGATGCTCCCTGGTTGGGACAGTTGCTCCCAAGGTGGAAACCCAGGTCTGGGCCAGCACTGCGGGTGTGGACAGGTAGGGTGGGATAGGCTGGGATCTACTGCTCCCATTCATCCTATACAGAGCCGGGGACACGAAGATCTGCACCCACAGGTCCCCTTCTCCATGTCACCTGTAACTTCCCAATCCAGCCCAGCTTGTCTATGGGGCAACCCCATAGGGTGAGAGAGTAACTCAGTCCTGGCCCTGATGCTGGCTCTGGAGAATTCCCTGAGCTCTCAGAGCCTGGGGCCTCCATGAGAACCACTAAAGGCCTGTAGACATTTGTGAAAGATGTGGGGTGGAGGCAGCTGGTCTCCTGCCATACCCCCAAACTCAGGCAAGAACCCTTGAGTCCCTCCCTCCCCTCATGCCTTCCCTCCTCCCTCCCTTCCCCTTCTGCAGGCCTATCCCCCTGCACCCTCTCAGTGCCTCAAGAACTGCTGCAGCTCCCACAAACCCTCTGCCTGCAACAAGGGTGCCTGCGAAGTGACGGAGACACTGACAGTGCAGGAAGAGGAAAACCCAGGGACAGAGGGGTGCAGGACTCGGGCCCTGGCACACAAGGAGGTAGCTGGTGGTCCAGGCAAAGACCCCAATCACAGGGAAAAAAGGCTTATTCCTACACACAGAAAATTAAACTGGCCAGGCAGTAAGAAGAAACACAGGGTCTTCCTCCTGTTCTTGGTGTGAGGATGGTCTTTCCCAACACAGAACCCTGAGGGGCAGCCTGGGTGGGCATCTGGGCCCCCAGAGTTAGGGTCCTCAGGGGCTGTCCAGAGGCCAGGGGCAGGCCAACGTTCCTGGGTGCAGTGAGTGAGCAGCAGTGATGACTCTTGAGGCCTGGGGCGTGGGAACTGCCGCTGAGGGACCTTCCCAGCAGCCCATAGAAGGCCCTGGAGGAAAACACCCCACTTACAATGCACCAAGGAGAATGCCCAAAAGCCCAGGATAAACCCAGTGAGAGAGCAGAACTTGCACAGTCAGAGCTCAGGCCCGGCATTCAACTCCTTCTGGTTGCTCAGGTGTAGACCAAGGCCTGCAGCAGCTGGGCCTCCTGGGATCCTCACCAAGGACCGGCTCTGGTGCTCAGGGCGTCTCCTCCCTCAGGAAGCTGAGCTCATCCGGAACATTCAGGAGCTGCTGAAGAGAGCCATCGTGCAAGCAGTGAGCCAGATCCGGTGGGTCGAGGGCTGCCCAAGGGATGACTCCTGACCCCACCCACGGCTGGTCCTGGGGCAAGGCATTGAACGACAGGACCCTGAAGCTCAGAGCCGGCAGGGGCTGTCCCAGGTCACAGTGGGAGCACAGGGCTGGGTGGGGGAGGTTCCGGCCCAGCCTGAGTTTGAGTGGCCAAAGCCCAGTGCCACAACTGATCTGCAGCTTCCCAGCATGGGCGGCAGCTCTTGGTCACTGCTGAGCACGAGGACAGCCGGCCCAGAGCTCCCTCCTGAAGCGGGCATGAAGGCCTAGCCTGCAGCATGGAGGGTCCCCGGCGGGGCCCTCCCTGGCCACACACCAATGCCCTGCCCCACCCCGCCCCAGACTGAACCGGGAGCACACGGAGATCTGCAAGATGCACTGGTCGGACAAGGTGGAGGCCTACAACCTCGACAAGACCTGCGGGCGCCACCACAGCCAGAGCACCGAGGTGTAGACTCATCTGGCACTCCACCACCTTCCAAGAGAGGGGGGGCCAGCTCTGCCCCCGCGCTTGCCCTGGCTGTGGTCTCGCCTCCCTCTGCCTGGGGGCCCCAGCGGGGCTCCTTCCCCCAGCCTGGCCCAGAGGCCCTCGCCCCAGAGGGCACTTGGGCAACTGTCTGCCCCTGGCATGAGTAAGCGAGCAAGACCTCCTCAAGTGCCCAGCGCGTGCACAGCCTGGTTGCCCGTAGACAGGACAGGGTGGGGTGGGGTCAGCCCCAGGCGCCGGCAGGATTGCATTTCCACCCAAGGCCAGCAGAGGGAGCGCGACCACCGCCCACTTGAGCGCGGCAAACTCCTGGGTGCGAGAAGCGGACGCGGGCGCTGGGTACTAGGGAAGGGAGGCTGTGGGGGACGGAGGTGCTGCAGAGGGGGCCTCGGGGGCAGCGGTGCTGGGAACGGGGTTGCGGGGGCAGGAGGGGACTAAGTGCCCGGGGTGGGTAGGGTGTGGGAGGACTCAGGGGAGTTGTGGGCGGGGGGCACTCGGAGGCAGGCAGCTTGGGGGACTGGGCTTCGTGGGTCTGCACGGGGTGCATTGGAGTCCATGCAGTTCCTCCAGGAGCATGGGGCACAGACAGGGAATGGGGGCGTGGCAGGGCCCCCAGCATTTGGCAGAGCCTCCCGACCCTCCCCTGGCTGTCTCCCACCCCGCAGCGCCTCCACCCCGGAGACCTGGACCAAGTTCACGCAGGACAATCTGTGCCGCGCCCAGCGCGAGCGCCTGGACTCGGCCAACCTGTGGGTGCTGGTGGACTGCAGCCTTCGCAAAACCTCCGAGGACCTGGGACTCCAGTGTGAGGCCGTGAACCTGGCCTTCGGGCGCCGCTGTGAGGAGCTGGAGGACGCGCGGCACAAGCTGCAGCACCACATGCACAAAATGGGGCACCCTCAACCCCGAAGATGGCTCCCGCTCCTGCAAACCACTGTGCCCCCTCTCATCACCTGACCTGGGCCCTCAACACCTTTCTCCTCTGTCCCACTTATCCCAAAGGACCCCAGAAGCAAGTGTCACCTCTCCGTAAACCTATGTAAAACCAGGTGACACTGGGTATGATCGCAGGGTGTTGCAACACCCATGACTGAGTAGGAGGAGCTGTAGGGATGATGGAGGCAGGAGGTGGTCTGGGGAGCATTGACCGCCCGGGAGGTCCCCAAGAGCACTGGCCTGGCAGGCAGGGCTCTGACTCTAGGGCCTCAGCGTGGCCTTTACCACTATTGAGTCCCCAGTCCTTGAGCAGGATTTGGGAACTGGTGACCACCAAGGATGGGGGTTCTTGGATCAGAGCTCAGACAAAACAGGCAGCATGACTCTCCAGAGCGCACTGGGGGCCCCGGACTCTCTCATGTCTTCACCCCCAGCACTCAGGGACTCTCCTGTGTGTCCCAGCTACTCTCCAGCCATGCACAGATTTCAGCGGGAGTCAGTTCCAGGCACCCAGGTATCACCACCAAACTAAGCAGTTTCACTGAGTTACTCCCCTGTCTCTCTCATGTCTTCACCCCCAGCCCCCTGGGACTCTCCTGTCTGTCCCAGCTACTCTCCCACCACGCCCAGATTTCAGCAGGAGTCAGCCTCCCACACTCCGGAATCACATACAGAGTCACAGACTTCACTGAGGTCCTCCCTGGTCTCTCTCAGGTCTTTGCCCTCAGCCCACAGGGACTCTTGTGTCTCTTTCAGCTACTCTCAAAACTTCTCTAGATTCCAGCTGGAGTCAGTTCCAGGCACCCACGATACACCACCGAACTCACGAGTTTCACTGACTTACTCCCCAGTCTCCCTCATGTTCTCACCCCCAGCCCTCAGGGACTCTTCTGTCTCAGCTACTCTCCAACCATCTCCAGATTTCACCTGGAGTCAGCTTCCCGCACCAAGGAATCACCTACAAACTCACGGAACTTACTGCAACCCCCCCCCATTTCTTTCACCTCTTCACCCCCTGCCTTCAGGGACTCTCCAGGGTCTCCCAGCTTCTCTCCAGCCTTCCCCAGATTTCTGCCACAGTCAGGCCCAGGCACCCAGGACAACCCTGGACACTCACAGGCCTCACGAGACTATCCCGCAATGACCTGTACCTACACAGGGATGGCTCCCACGCATCCCTCAGTGACCCCAAACCCATCTTCACTTACACTCAGACACTCCCAAGGCCTGACAGCTACTCCCCGTTATAGTCCTTCAGTTCGAAGCCCTGGCCAATCTACTAGCCCACATGACGCAGTTACCTGGCCATTTCTCCACGGTTCCCGTGAGGGCCCCACACCCAGCCGCACGAGAGCCCCTCGTGCATTCCGTCCTCACACGCAGGCCTGTCCATCTACTTCCTACTGTCACACTCTTGCCAGCAGAAGAGGCCCCTGTAATGGCCGATATCACCACCCAGTCTATCCTCACCCCACAGCTGTGCAGCTGGACCCTCCTGCTGGCCCACGTGGCTGCCAGAGCCCATGCTGGCACGACGCTCCAGCAGGTCGGCGTCCCTGCGGGCCACACTACCGGTGACATGGCTAGCATGACCCTCCTTCCTGGCAGTGACACTGTTGATGTGAACCCCAGTTTCACATCTGTCATTTGTAAATAGGACCATTTTCCCTTTTCGCTCTCCCTTCCTTTCACAGGGCTTTTCGTTCTCTCTGTTTCTGCCTCCGTTTCAGATATTTACTCACCTTTTTCTCTCTCACTACGTCTGCCGTGGTCTCCAAGAGAGTGCGCCACATAAGATTCCCCCATTAAAAGTCATGAATTGAGTGGCTTTTAGAATACCTGTGGTTGTGCATATTCAATTATAATTCGCAATCCATTGTAGAACGTCTTATCACCCCCGACCAGAGAAAAACCCTGTAGACATTAGTCACTCCTCCTTCTGCCTCAAACTCTCTCCCTGACCCTCAGCCCCAGGTAGCAACTACCTAGTGCGATCAATCCCATATGCATAGATTTCCATATTGTGGACATTTCCTATAAACGGAATTGCACAATAGGTGAGCTGTTATGACTGACATAACACGTAGCACAATATTTTCAAGATTCATCCACATTGTAGGCTTACCCACAGGGGGAAACAAATTTTTTGGGGGGTTTTAGTAACACCGGGTGTTTTCTCCTTCCTTTCCTCCTTCTTTCCTTCCTTCCTTCCTTCCTTCCTTCCTTCTTTCCTACCTTCCTTCTTTCCTTCCTTCCTTCCTTCCTTCCTTCCTTCCTTCCTTCCTTCCTTCCTCCTACTTCTCTCTTACTCCTTCTGCCCTCTCTCTTTCATATGCCTTAGGTGCATCCCACATTCTGCATTTTTTTGGGGAAATCCACGACAGGTGCAGGAAGATTGTGTTATTGTAACTATTTACCGCTATCTCTCTTTCACGGCTCTCCATCAGTTGTGAACATCTATTGGTCTATCCCAAGTCACTAAGCATATGTTTATTAGGTACACCTGTTTTTCCTTATACAGCTGTTTCTGGAGTCTAGGGTCGCATGCTCATAAACCCAGTGTAACTCAGAAACGCATCTAATAGTCCAATAAACCCATCATAACGTTGAAAAATCATAAATCAAACCATCATAAGTCACGGTTTGTCCGTGGATATGGGCGTCATCAATTCCATTGTATTCAGTCATGCTGTACACCATTAACCACGGCAGACTGACTGGGAGTGGATATTGATACCATTATAAAAGTCAGTTATTAGAGGGATACTTCTTTAACCTGACTGAAGAACTGATCTAATGGCTTTAGTCGAGTGCATGATTATGTGAGATGTTTTGAGACAGAGTAGTACATTTGTGAATGAAATTTTCTGGCTTTTTTTCACTTAGTAGGAACCATTGTGTGTGGAAAAGTGAGAAAGTTGCTTTCTGCTGTAGAGTCTGGCATTCATTGTAGATTTAAGCTTATTTTTCTGGGAGCAAATCTTATTCAATAAAATACTACTCTTTATACTAAAAAAACAAAAACAGTGGTGATGTGTGGTCATTATCCTCAGCAAACTAATCCAGGGAAAGAAAACCAAACGCCACATTCTCACTTATAATGGGAGCTGAAAAAGGAGATCACATGGACACAGGAAGGGGAACAACACACACTGGGGCCTTTCGGGGGGCAGAGCGTTAAGAAGAACAGCTACTGCATGCTGGGCTTAATGCCTAGGTGATGGGTTGACAGGTGCAGCAAACCACCATGGCACACGTTTACCTTAGTAACAAATCTGCACATCCTGCACATATACCCCAGAACTTAGAAACGAAACGAAACAAAAGAAAACGAAAAAGCAATAGCAAAACGCTAAAGGCAAACTAAAGTTTCAAACTCAGAACGTGACAGACCAATGTTTGGTTCAAATCATGGTTCTCAACCCAGGTGCCATAAGGTCAGGATAAAGAATTTGATTACATATTGTAAATAAGACATGCAGCAAATGACCAGAAAGATTATTCTCAACATATGTGTGTCTTCTAATTCAATGGTGACGCTACCTACCGGGACATAGCATTAGATTCCAAAGGGCCGGGTCCCGCCACACAGGCCTCCCACACTAATAACAATGGGAAGCCCTACGTGGTTTTACCTGTGCTTCTCAGCAACTGGCTATAAATCAGGTTGCCACCACTCCCAGATTTAGTTGCATTCATTTGCTGGAAGAGCTCACAGCACGCAGGGAAGCACTTACATTTGCCGTTGTATTTTAGCGGACATTGCAAAAAGTTCAGAAATTAATGTGGGGCCGGGCATGTGGGGAGGGGCGCACTACCTTCCAGGAAGTGTTATCCAGAAGCTCTCTGATCCCAGTCCTTTTGGGTTTTTATGGAGACCTCATTCTATAGGCATGATGGGTTAAACCATAGGCTATTGGTGATCAACTCCACCTGAGGCTCTCAACCCTCCCTGGAAATTGGGGTTGAGGCTTTGCCATTCTCAGTCTGACTAAAAGAATTTACCCAAACGGAATTTTGAAACAGATGAGCATAACTGGAATCTTAATTAGATGATTGGATTATCTGGAGCCACACCTTGATATTCCTAACCCGAGCACCCTCATCCAACGAATGCTCCACCCAACTGGCTCCCAAGTCTCTACGTGGTTCCAGAGCAAAAGAATGTTTATACAACGCATATCTCCACCTTTTCTTCAAAGTCTTTTCGCTTACACGGAAAGACTTCTTAAACTGCCATGCATCAGGGTCAGGGGGAGGTCTTGTTACAACGCAGATCTGTGGATCTCCGGGTTTTGATTGTGGCAAGGATGCTGCTGGTGTCAAAACCACAACGTGGGAACCACAGAACCACTAGTTGGTTTTCAGTGTTTCAGTGCATACAATTCCTAACATATCTGGCCAAGAAAACTTGTAAGTTCTTAGCTTGTCCCAAAGGTGGCGCATGAAATCAAAGCAGGAGAACAGTTTCCCACGAGGTGTAGCCTGGGAAAGTTGGGGGTGACTGATGGAAAGGAGGAGTGAAGCTCCGCCCTTTCCGCTGCTAGGCTGCGCCCGAGGCTATTTAAACCCACCCTGGCTGGCCTGTACTCAGATCTTCGCGGAGCGGATCAGCGGCCGGAGCGTTTGGCGGACTCTGCGTGGACTTGGAGCTCACAGCGTCTTGCGACTTGGAAGCGGATTCAGAGGACAGGACAGAACACTTGGGCAAGTGAATCTCTGTCTGTCTGTCTGTCTGTCTGTCTGTCTCATTGGTTGGTTGATTTCCATTTTCTTAAGGGGCACATACCTCACACCGCACACACACACACACACACACACGCACACGCACACACACGCACACACACTCCTTCTTTCTGCGAGTTAGAAAATTAGTAGGGGCCCCTGGGAGCTGCAGGTTTCCTAATCATGTCTGCACCTAAGAACAGTAGGGTGTTGTCTGGCACTTCTTATGAACGGTCCCCCAGCCCGGACTCCCCAAGGTCCATGCGACCTTCACCCAGCTTCTCCCTCTCCCCTATCAGAAACTCAGGCTTAAGGGGAAGCTCCTCACCAGGGATCCGGAGCTACCATTCACCATCCCCTAGGGCTTCACCACACTCACCTCTGTCATCACCAGAATCCCACAAGCTCCCATTTCCCTGTCCTCACCGTGATGGGCAATCAATGAAGCCTTTGGGCTCTCCCGTGTCCTCCTCTGAGGATTCCTCAGAGTCCCCACGTTCATCAATAATATACCACATGTTCTTACTGCCATCACCCAGCAGCTCACCCCCAGCTCTCGGGGGGTCTCCTGTGTCTCCCAGCTACTCTCCAAACAACCCCAGATTTCAGCAGGAGTCAGCCCCCCACACCCAGGAATCACCTACAAACTCACGAGCCTCACGGTGCTCCACCCCTGTGTCTTTCATCTCTTCACCCCCAGGCCTCAGGGACTCTCCTGTGGCTCCCAGTTACTCTCCAGCCATCCCCAGGTTCCTGCGGGAGTCAGCCCCATGCACCCAGGAGTCCCCCAGAGACTCACACGTCTCGGGAGAATATGAGCGGTCCCCCAGCCCTGACTCCTCAAGATTCATGCCTGCCTCACCCAGCTTCTCCCTCTCCCCTCCCAGAAACTCAGACCCAAGGGGCAGCTCCTCACCAGGGATGTGGAAGTACTCTACATCACCCCGCAGGGCTTCACCACTCTCACATCCATCATCAACAGAACTCCACAACTTTACGTTTCCCTTTCCTAACCAAGCAGGACAGTCACTCATGTCATTGTGTTCTCCCGTGTCCTCCTCTGGAGATTCTCCACAGTCACCTCATTCATCAATAATATACCATATGTTCTTACTGCCATCATCCAGCAGCTCACCCCCAGCCACCCATGACTCGCCTGTCTGTCCCAGCTACTCTCCAACTACGCCCAGATTTCAGCGGCAGTCTCTACCCCACACCCCAGAAACACCTACAAACTCACAGACCTCAGTGGGATCCTCGCCAGTCTCTCTCACGTCTTCACCCCCAGCCCTTACGGACCCTCCAGTCTGTCCCAGCTACTCTCCAACCACGCCCACATTTCAGCGCGGGTCAGTTCCAGGAACCCAGGGATCACCACCAAGCCCACCACTTTCACTGAGTTACTCCCCAGTCTCCAGCACGTCTTTATCTCCAACCCTCAGGGACTCACCTGTCTGTCCCAGCTACTCTCCAAACACGCCCACACTTCAGCGGCAGTTCGTAGCAGGCACCCAGAAATCACCACCAAACTCACCAATTTCACTGCGTTACTCCCCAGTCTCTCTCATGTCTTCACCATCCCTCAGGGACTCTCCCGTCTGTCCCAGCTACTCTCCAACCACGCCCACATTTCAGCTGGAGTCAGTTCCAGGCACCCCGGACTCACCACCAAACTCACCAGTTTCACTCAGTTACTCCTCAGTCTCTAGCACGTCTTTATCTCCAACCCTCAGGGACTCTCCTGTGTGTCCCAGCTACTCTCCAACCACGCCCACACTTCAGCGGGAGTCAGTTCCAGGCACCCAGGAATCACCATCAAACTCACCAATTTCACTGCGTTACTCCCCAGTCTCTCTCATGTCTTCACCATCCCTCAGGGACTCTCCCGTCTGTCCCAGCTACTCTCCAACCACGCCCACATTTCAGCTGGGGTCAGTTCCAGGCACCCCGGAGTCACCACCAAACTCACCAGTTTCACTGAGGTACTCCCCGGTCTCTCTCATGTCTTCACCCCCAGCCCTCAGGGACTCTCCTGTGTGTCCCAGCTACTCTCCATCCATGCCCAGATTTCAGCGGGAGTCCGTTCCAGGCACCCAGGTATCACCACCAAACTCAGCAGTTTCGCTGAGTTACTCCCCAGTCTCTCTCATGTCTTCACCCCCAGCCCCCTGGGACTCTCCTGTCTGTCCCAGCTACTCTCCCACCACGCCCAGATTTCAGCGGGAGTCAGCCTCCCACACTCCGGAATCACCTACAGACTCACAGACTTCACTGAGGTCCTCCCTGGTCTCTCTCAGGTCTTTGCCCTCAGCCCACAGGGACTCTTGTGTCTCTTTCAGCTACTCTCAAAACTTCTCTAGATTCCAGCTGGAGTCAGTTCCAGGCACCCACGATACACCACCGAACTCACGAATTTCACTGACTTACTCCCCAGTCTCCCTCATGTTCTCACCCCCAGCCCTCAGGGACTCTTCTGTCTCTCTCAGCTACTCTCCAACCATCTCCAGATTGCACCTGGAGTCAGCTTCCCGCACCCAGGAATCATCTACAAACTCACGGACCTTACTGCCACCCTCCCCCATTTCTTTCACCTCTTCACCCCCTGCCTTAAGGGACTCTCCTGGGCCTCCCAGCTTCTCTCCAGCCTTCCCCAGATTTCTGCCACAGTCAGCCCCAGGCACCCAGGGCAACCATAGACACTCACAGGCCTCACGAGACTATCTCCCTATGACCTGTACCTACACAGGGATGGCTCTCACGCATCCCTCAGTGACCCCAAACCCATCTCCACTTACACTCAGACACTCCCAGGGCCTGACAGCTACTCCCCGTTATTGTCCTTCAGTTCGAAGCCCTGGCCAATCTACTAGCCCACATGACGCAGTTACCTGGCCACTTCTCCACGGTTCCCGTGAGGGCCCCACGCCCAGCCGCACAAGAGCTCCTCCTGCATTCCGTCCTCACACGCAGGCATGTCCATCTACTTGCTACTGTCACACTCTTGCCAGCAGAAGAGGCCCCTGTAATGGCCGATATCACCACCCAGTCTATCCTCACCCCACAGCTGTGCAGCGGGTCCCTCCTGCTGGCCCACGTGGCTGCCAGAGCCCATGCTGGCACGACGCTCCAGCAGGTCGGCGTCCCTGCGGGCCACACTACCGGTGACATGGCTAGCATGACCCTCCTTCCTGGCAGTGACACTGTTGATGTGAACCCCAGTTTCACATCTGTCATTTCTAAATAGGACCATTTTCCCTTTTCGCTCTCCCTTCCTTTCACAGGGCTTTTCGTTCTCTCTGTTTCTGCCTCCGTTTCAGATATTTACTCACCTTTTTCTCTCTCACTATGTCTGCCGTGGTCTCCATGAGAGTGCGCCACTTAAGATTCCCCCATTAAAAGTCATGAATTGAGTGGCTTTTAGTATACCTGTGGTTGTGCACATTCAATTATAATTCGCAATCCATTGTAGAACGTCTTATCACCCCCGACCAGAGAAAAACCCTGTAGACATTAGTCACTCCTCATTCTGTCTCAAACCCTCTCCCTGACCCTCAGCCCTAGGTAGCAACTACCTAGTGCCATCAATCCCATATGCATAGATTTCCATATTGTAGACATTTCCTATAAACGGAATTGCACAATAGGTGAGCTGTTATGACTGACATAACACGTAGCACAATATTTTCAAGATTCATCCACATTGTAGGCTTACCCACAGGGGGAAACCATTTTTTTGGGGGGTTTTAGTAACACCGGGTGTTTTCTCCTTCCTTTCGTCCTTCTTTCCTTCCTTCCTTCCTTCCTTCCTTCCTTCCTTCTTTCCTACGTTCCTTCTTTCCTTCCTTCCTTCCTTCCTTCCTTCCTTCCTTCCTTCCTTCCTTCCTTCCTCCTACTTCTCTCTTACTCCTTCTGCCCTCTCTCTTTCATATGCCTTAGGTGCATCCCACATTCTGCATTTTTTTGGGGAAATCCACGACAGGTGCAGGAAGATTGTGTTATTGTAACTATTTACCGCTATCTCTCTTTCACGGCTCTCCATCAGTTGTGAACATCTATTGGTCTATCCCAAGTCACTAAGCATATGTTTATTAGGTACACCTGTTTTTCCTTATACAGCTGTTTCTGGAGTCTAGGGTCGCATGCTCATAAACCCAGTGTAACTCAGAAACGCATCTAATAGTCCAATAAACCCATCATAACGTTGAAAAATCATAAATCAAACCATCATAAGTCACGGTTTGTCCGTGGATATGGGCGTCATCAATTCCATTGTATTCAGTCATGCTGTACACCATTAACCACGGCAGACTGACTGGGAGTGGATATTGATACCATTATAAAAGTCAGTTATTAGAGGGATACTTCTTTAACCTGACTGAAGAACTGATCTAATGGCTTTAGTCGAGTGCATGATTATGTGAGATGTTTTGAGACAGAGTAGTACATTTGTGAATGAAATTTTCTGGCTTTTTTTCACTTAGTAGGAACCATTGTGTGTGGAAAAGTGAGAAAGTTGCTTTCTGCTGTAGAGTCTGGCATTCATTGTAGATTTAAGCTTATTTTTCTGGGAGCAAATCTTATTCAATAAAATACTACTCTTTATACTAAAAAAACAAAAACAGTGGTGATGTGTGGTCATTATCCTCAGCAAACTAATCCAGGGAAAGAAAACCAAACGCCACATTCTCACTTATAATGGGAGCTGAAAAAGGAGATCACATGGACACAGGAAGGGGAACAACACACACTGGGGCCTTTCGGGGGGCAGAGCGTTAAGAAGAACAGCTACTGCATGCTGGGCTTAATGCCTAGGTGATGGGTTGACAGGTGCAGCAAACCACCATGGCACACGTTTACCTTAGTAACAAATCTGCACATCCTGCACATATACCCCAGAACTTAGAAACGAAACGAAACAAAAGAAAACGAAAAAGCAATAGCAAAACGCTAAAGGCAAACTAAAGTTTCAAACTCAGAACGTGACAGACCAATGTTTGGTTCAAATCATGGTTCTCAACCCAGGTGCCATAAGGTCAGGATAAAGAATTTGATTACATATTGTAAATAAGACATGCAGCAAATGACCAGAAAGATTATTCTCAACATATGTGTGTCTTCTAATTCAATGGTGACGCTACCTACCGGGACATAGCATTAGATTCCAAAGGGCCGGGTCCCGCCACACAGGCCTCCCACACTAATAACAATGGGAAGCCCTACGTGGTTTTACCTGTGCTTCTCAGCAACTGGCTATAAATCAGGTTGCCACCACTCCCAGATTTAGTTGCATTCATTTGCTGGAAGAGCTCACAGCACGCAGGGAAGCACTTACATTTGCCGTTGTATTTTAGCGGACATTGCAAAAAGTTCAGAAATTAATGTGGGGCCGGGCATGTGGGGAGGGGCGCACTACCTTCCAGGAAGTGTTATCCAGAAGCTCTCTGATCCCAGTCCTTTTGGGTTTTTATGGAGACCTCATTCTATAGGCATGATGGGTTAAACCATAGGCTATTGGTGATCAACTCCACCTGAGGCTCTCAACCCTCCCTGGAAATTGGGGTTGAGGCTTTGCCATTCTCAGTCTGACTAAAAGAATTTACCCAAACGGAATTTTGAAACAGATGAGCATAACTGGAATCTTAATTAGATGATTGGATTATCTGGAGCCACACCTTGATATTCCTAACCCGAGCACCCTCATCCAACGAATGCTCCACCCAACTGGCTCCCAAGTCTCTACGTGGTTCCAGAGCAAAAGAATGTTTATACAACGCATATCTCCACCTTTTCTTCAAAGTCTTTTCGCTTACACGGAAAGACTTCTTAAACTGCCATGCATCAGGGTCAGGGGGAGGTCTTGTTACAACGCAGATCTGTGGATCTCCGGGTTTTGATTGTGGCAAGGATGCTGCTGGTGTCAAAACCACAACGTGGGAACCACAGAACCACTAGTTGGTTTTCAGTGTTTCAGTGCATACAATTCCTAACATATCTGGCCAAGAAAACTTGTAAGTTCTTAGCTTGTCCCAAAGGTGGCGCATGAAATCAAAGCAGGAGAACAGTTTCCCACGAGGTGTAGCCTGGGAAAGTTGGGGGTGACTGATGGAAAGGAGGAGTGAAGCTCCGCCCTTTCCGCTGCTAGGCTGCGCCCGAGGCTATTTAAACCCACCCTGGCTGGCCTGTACTCAGATCTTCGCGGAGCGGATCAGCGGCCGGAGCGTTTGGCGGACTCTGCGTGGACTTGGAGCTCACAGCGTCTTGCGACTTGGAAGCGGATTCAGAGGACAGGACAGAACACTTGGGCAAGTGAATCTCTGTCTGTCTGTCTGTCTGTCTGTCTGTCTCATTGGTTGGTTGATTTCCATTTTCTTAAGGGGCACATACCTCACACCGCACACACACACACACACACACACGCACACGCACACACACGCACACACACTCCTTCTTTCTGCGAGTTAGAAAATTAGTAGGGGCCCCTGGGAGCTGCAGGTTTCCTAATCATGTCTGCACCTAAGAACAGTAGGGTGTTGTCTGGCACTTCTTATGAACGGTCCCCCAGCCCGGACTCCCCAAGGTCCATGCGACCTTCACCCAGCTTCTCCCTCTCCCCTATCAGAAACTCAGGCTTAAGGGGAAGCTCCTCACCAGGGATCCGGAGCTACCATTCACCATCCCCTAGGGCTTCACCACACTCACCTCTGTCATCACCAGAATCCCACAAGCTCCCATTTCCCTGTCCTCACCGTGATGGGCAATCAATGAAGCCTTTGGGCTCTCCCGTGTCCTCCTCTGAGGATTCCTCAGAGTCCCCACGTTCATCAATAATATACCACATGTTCTTACTGCCATCACCCAGCAGCTCACCCCCAGCTCTCGGGGGGTCTCCTGTGTCTCCCAGCTACTCTCCAAACAACCCCAGATTTCAGCAGGAGTCAGCCCCCCACACCCAGGAATCACCTACAAACTCACGAGCCTCACGGTGCTCCACCCCTGTGTCTTTCATCTCTTCACCCCCAGGCCTCAGGGACTCTCCTGTGGCTCCCAGTTACTCTCCAGCCATCCCCAGGTTCCTGCGGGAGTCAGCCCCATGCACCCAGGAGTCCCCCAGAGACTCACACGTCTCGGGAGAATATGAGCGGTCCCCCAGCCCTGACTCCTCAAGATTCATGCCTGCCTCACCCAGCTTCTCCCTCTCCCCTCCCAGAAACTCAGACCCAAGGGGCAGCTCCTCACCAGGGATGTGGAAGTACTCTACATCACCCCGCAGGGCTTCACCACTCTCACATCCATCATCAACAGAACTCCACAACTTTACGTTTCCCTTTCCTAACCAAGCAGGACAGTCACTCATGTCATTGTGTTCTCCCGTGTCCTCCTCTGGAGATTCTCCACAGTCACCTCATTCATCAATAATATACCATATGTTCTTACTGCCATCATCCAGCAGCTCACCCCCAGCCACCCATGACTCGCCTGTCTGTCCCAGCTACTCTCCAACTACGCCCAGATTTCAGCGGCAGTCTCTACCCCACACCCCAGAAACACCTACAAACTCACAGACCTCAGTGGGATCCTCGCCAGTCTCTCTCACGTCTTCACCCCCAGCCCTTACGGACCCTCCAGTCTGTCCCAGCTACTCTCCAACCACGCCCACATTTCAGCGCGGGTCAGTTCCAGGAACCCAGGGATCACCACCAAGCCCACCACTTTCACTGAGTTACTCCCCAGTCTCCAGCACGTCTTTATCTCCAACCCTCAGGGACTCACCTGTCTGTCCCAGCTACTCTCCAAACACGCCCACACTTCAGCGGCAGTTCGTAGCAGGCACCCAGAAATCACCACCAAACTCACCAATTTCACTGCGTTACTCCCCAGTCTCTCTCATGTCTTCACCATCCCTCAGGGACTCTCCCGTCTGTCCCAGCTACTCTCCAACCACGCCCACATTTCAGCTGGAGTCAGTTCCAGGCACCCCGGACTCACCACCAAACTCACCAGTTTCACTCAGTTACTCCTCAGTCTCTAGCACGTCTTTATCTCCAACCCTCAGGGACTCTCCTGTGTGTCCCAGCTACTCTCCAACCACGCCCACACTTCAGCGGGAGTCAGTTCCAGGCACCCAGGAATCACCATCAAACTCACCAATTTCACTGCGTTACTCCCCAGTCTCTCTCATGTCTTCACCATCCCTCAGGGACTCTCCCGTCTGTCCCAGCTACTCTCCAACCACGCCCACATTTCAGCTGGGGTCAGTTCCAGGCACCCCGGAGTCACCACCAAACTCACCAGTTTCACTGAGGTACTCCCCGGTCTCTCTCATGTCTTCACCCCCAGCCCTCAGGGACTCTCCTGTGTGTCCCAGCTACTCTCCATCCATGCCCAGATTTCAGCGGGAGTCCGTTCCAGGCACCCAGGTATCACCACCAAACTCAGCAGTTTCGCTGAGTTACTCCCCAGTCTCTCTCATGTCTTCACCCCCAGCCCCCTGGGACTCTCCTGTCTGTCCCAGCTACTCTCCCACCACGCCCAGATTTCAGCGGGAGTCAGCCTCCCACACTCCGGAATCACCTACAGACTCACAGACTTCACTGAGGTCCTCCCTGGTCTCTCTCAGGTCTTTGCCCTCAGCCCACAGGGACTCTTGTGTCTCTTTCAGCTACTCTCAAAACTTCTCTAGATTCCAGCTGGAGTCAGTTCCAGGCACCCACGATACACCACCGAACTCACGAATTTCACTGACTTACTCCCCAGTCTCCCTCATGTTCTCACCCCCAGCCCTCAGGGACTCTTCTGTCTCTCTCAGCTACTCTCCAACCATCTCCAGATTGCACCTGGAGTCAGCTTCCCGCACCCAGGAATCATCTACAAACTCACGGACCTTACTGCCACCCTCCCCCATTTCTTTCACCTCTTCACCCCCTGCCTTAAGGGACTCTCCTGGGCCTCCCAGCTTCTCTCCAGCCTTCCCCAGATTTCTGCCACAGTCAGCCCCAGGCACCCAGGGCAACCATAGACACTCACAGGCCTCACGAGACTATCTCCCTATGACCTGTACCTACACAGGGATGGCTCTCACGCATCCCTCAGTGACCCCAAACCCATCTCCACTTACACTCAGACACTCCCAGGGCCTGACAGCTACTCCCCGTTATTGTCCTTCAGTTCGAAGCCCTGGCCAATCTACTAGCCCACATGACGCAGTTACCTGGCCACTTCTCCACGGTTCCCGTGAGGGCCCCACGCCCAGCCGCACAAGAGCTCCTCCTGCATTCCGTCCTCACACGCAGGCATGTCCATCTACTTGCTACTGTCACACTCTTGCCAGCAGAAGAGGCCCCTGTAATGGCCGATATCACCACCCAGTCTATCCTCACCCCACAGCTGTGCAGCGGGTCCCTCCTGCTGGCCCACGTGGCTGCCAGAGCCCATGCTGGCACGACGCTCCAGCAGGTCGGCGTCCCTGCGGGCCACACTACCGGTGACATGGCTAGCATGACCCTCCTTCCTGGCAGTGACACTGTTGATGTGAACCCCAGTTTCACATCTGTCATTTCTAAATAGGACCATTTTCCCTTTTCGCTCTCCCTTCCTTTCACAGGGCTTTTCGTTCTCTCTGTTTCTGCCTCCGTTTCAGATATTTACTCACCTTTTTCTCTCTCACTATGTCTGCCGTGGTCTCCATGAGAGTGCGCCACTTAAGATTCCCCCATTAAAAGTCATGAATTGAGTGGCTTTTAGTATACCTGTGGTTGTGCACATTCAATTATAATTCGCAATCCATTGTAGAACGTCTTATCACCCCCGACCAGAGAAAAACCCTGTAGACATTAGTCACTCCTCATTCTGTCTCAAACCCTCTCCCTGACCCTCAGCCCTAGGTAGCAACTACCTAGTGCCATCAATCCCATATGCATAGATTTCCATATTGTAGACATTTCCTATAAACGGAATTGCACAATAGGTGAGCTGTTATGACTGACATAACACGTAGCACAATATTTTCAAGATTCATCCACATTGTAGGCTTACCCACAGGGGGAAACCATTTTTTTGGGGGGTTTTAGTAACACCGGGTGTTTTCTCCTTCCTTTCGTCCTTCTTTCCTTCCTTCCTTCCTTCCTTCCTTCCTTCCTTCTTTCCTACGTTCCTTCTTTCCTTCCTTCCTTCCTTCCTTCCTTCCTTCCTTCCTTCCTTCCTTCCTCCTACTTCTCTCTTACTCCTTCTGCCCTCTCTCTTTCATATGCCTTAGGTGCATCCCACATTCTGCATTTTTTTGGGGAAATCCACGACAGGTGCAGGAAGATTGTGTTATTGTAACTATTTACCGCTATCTCTCTTTCACGGCTCTCCATCAGTTGTGAACATCTATTGGTCTATCCCAAGTCACTAAGCATATGTTTATTAGGTACACCTGTTTTTCCTTATACAGCTGTTTCTGGAGTCTAGGGTCGCATGCTCATAAACCCAGTGTAACTCAGAAACGCATCTAATAGTCCAATAAACCCATCATAACGTTGAAAAATCATAAATCAAACCATCATAAGTCACGGTTTGTCCGTGGATATGGGCGTCATCAATTCCATTGTATTCAGTCATGCTGTACACCATTAACCACGGCAGACTGACTGGGAGTGGATATTGATACCATTATAAAAGTCAGTTATTAGAGGGATACTTCTTTAACCTGGCTGAAGAACTGATCTAATGGCTTTAGTCGAGTGCATGATTATGTGAGATGTTTTGAGACAGAGTAGTACATTTGTGAATGAAATTTTCTGGCTTTTTTTCACTTAGTAGGAACCATTGTGTGTGGAAAAGTGAGAAAGTTGCTTTCTGCTGTAGAGTCTGGCATTCATTGTAGATTTAAGCTTATTTTTCTGGGAGCAAATCTTATTCAATAAAATACTACTCTTTATACTAAAAAAACAAAAACAGTGGTGATGTGTGGTCATTATCCTCAGCAAACTAATCCAGGGAAAGAAAACCAAACGCCACATTCTCACTTATAATGGGAGCTGAAAAAGGAGATCACATGGACACAGGAAGGGGAACAACACACACTGGGGCCTTTCGGGGGGCAGAGCGTTAAGAAGAACAGCTACTGCATGCTGGGCTTAATGCCTAGGTGATGGGTTGACAGGTGCAGCAAACCACCATGGCACACGTTTACCTTAGTAACAAATCTGCACATCCTGCACATATACCCCAGAACTTAGAAACGAAACGAAACAAAAGAAAACGAAAAAGCAATAGCAAAACGCTAAAGGCAAACTAAAGTTTCAAACTCAGAACGTGACAGACCAATGTTTGGTTCAAATCATGGTTCTCAACCCAGGTGCCATAAGGTCAGGATAAAGAATTTGATTACATATTGTAAATAAGACATGCAGCAAATGACCAGAAAGATTATTCTCAACATATGTGTGTCTTCTAATTCAATGGTGACGCTACCTACCGGGACATAGCATTAGATTCCAAAGGGCCGGGTCCCGCCACACAGGCCTCCCACACTAATAACAATGGGAAGCCCTACGTGGTTTTACCTGTGCTTCTCAGCAACTGGCTATAAATCAGGTTGCCACCACTCCCAGATTTAGTTGCATTCATTTGCTGGAAGAGCTCACAGCACGCAGGGAAGCACTTACATTTGCCGTTGTATTTTAGCGGACATTGCAAAAAGTTCAGAAATTAATGTGGGGCCGGGCATGTGGGGAGGGGCGCACTACCTTCCAGGAAGTGTTATCCAGAAGCTCTCTGATCCCAGTCCTTTTGGGTTTTTATGGAGACCTCATTCTATAGGCATGATGGGTTAAACCATAGGCTATTGGTGATCAACTCCACCTGAGGCTCTCAACCCTCCCTGGAAATTGGGGTTGAGGCTTTGCCATTCTCAGTCTGACTAAAAGAATTTACCCAAACGGAATTTTGAAACAGATGAGCATAACTGGAATCTTAATTAGATGATTGGATTATCTGGAGCCACACCTTGATATTCCTAACCCGAGCACCCTCATCCAACGAATGCTCCACCCAACTGGCTCCCAAGTCTCTACGTGGTTCCAGAGCAAAAGAATGTTTATACAACGCATATCTCCACCTTTTCTTCAAAGTCTTTTCGCTTACACGGAAAGACTTCTTAAACTGCCATGCATCAGGGTCAGGGGGAGGTCTTGTTACAACGCAGATCTGTGGATCTCCGGGTTTTGATTGTGGCAAGGATGCTGCTGGTGTCAAAACCACAACGTGGGAACCACAGAACCACTAGTTGGTTTTCAGTGTTTCAGTGCATACAATTCCTAACATATCTGGCCAAGAAAACTTGTAAGTTCTTAGCTTGTCCCAAAGGTGGCGCATGAAATCAAAGCAGGAGAACAGTTTCCCACGAGGTGTAGCCTGGGAAAGTTGGGGGTGACTGATGGAAAGGAGGAGTGAAGCTCCGCCCTTTCCGCTGCTAGGCTGCGCCCGAGGCTATTTAAACCCACCCTGGCTGGCCTGTACTCAGATCTTCGCGGAGCGGATCAGCGGCCGGAGCGTTTGGCGGACTCTGCGTGGACTTGGAGCTCACAGCGTCTTGCGACTTGGAAGCGGATTCAGAGGACAGGACAGAACACTTGGGCAAGTGAATCTCTGTCTGTCTGTCTGTCTGTCTGTCTGTCTGATTGGTTGGTTGATTTCCATTTTCTTAAGGGGCACATACCTCACACCGCACACACACACACACACACACACACACGCACACACACGCACACACACTCCTTCTTTCTGCGAGTTAGAAAATTAGTAGGGGCCCCTGGGAGCTGCAGGTTTCCTAATCATGTCTGCACCTAAGAACAGTAGGGTGTTGTCTGGCACTTCTTATGAACGGTCCCCCAGCCCGGACTCCCCAAGGTCCATGCGACCTTCACCCAGCTTCTCCCTCTCCCCTATCAGAAACTCAGGCTTAAGGGGAAGCTCCTCACCAGGGATCCGGAGCTACCATTCACCATCCCCTAGGGCTTCACCACACTCACCTCTGTCATCACCAGAATCCCACAAGCTCCCATTTCCCTGTCCTCACCGTGATGGGCAATCAATGAAGCCTTTGGGCTCTCCCGTGTCCTCCTCTGAGGATTCCTCAGAGTCCCCACGTTCATCAATAATATACCACATGTTCTTACTGCCATCACCCAGCAGCTCACCCCCAGCTCTCGGGGGGTCTCCTGTGTCTCCCAGCTACTCTCCAAACAACCCCAGATTTCAGCAGGAGTCAGCCCCCCACACCCAGGAATCACCTACAAACTCACGAGCCTCACGGTGCTCCACCCCTGTGTCTTTCATCTCTTCACCCCCAGGCCTCAGGGACTCTCCTGTGGCTCCCAGTTACTCTCCAGCCATCCCCAGGTTCCTGCGGGAGTCAGCCCCATGCACCCAGGAGTCCCCCAGAGACTCACACGTCTCGGGAGAATATGAGCGGTCCCCCAGCCCTGACTCCTCAAGATTCATGCCTGCCTCACCCAGCTTCTCCCTCTCCCCTCCCAGAAACTCAGACCCAAGGGGCAGCTCCTCACCAGGGATGTGGAAGTACTCTACATCACCCCGCAGGGCTTCACCACTCTCACATCCATCATCAACAGAACTCCACAACTTTACGTTTCCCTTTCCTAACCAAGCAGGACAGTCACTCATGTCATTGTGTTCTCCCGTGTCCTCCTCTGGAGATTCTCCACAGTCACCTCATTCATCAATAATATACCATATGTTCTTACTGCCATCATCCAGCAGCTCACCCCCAGCCACCCATGACTCGCCTGTCTGTCCCAGCTACTCTCCAACTACGCCCAGATTTCAGCGGCAGTCTCTACCCCACACCCCAGAAACACCTACAAACTCACAGACCTCAGTGGGATCCTCGCCAGTCTCTCTCACGTCTTCACCCCCAGCTCTTACGGACCCTCCAGTCTGTCCCAGCTACTCTCCAGCCATGCCCACATTTCAGCGCGGGTCAGTTCCAGGAACCCAGGGATCACCACCAAGCCCACCACTTTCACTGAGTTACTCCCCAGTCTCCAGCACGTCTTTATCTCCAACCCTCAGGGACTCGCCTGTCTGTCCCAGCTACTCTCCAAACACGCCCACACTTCAGCGGGAGTTCGTTGCAGGCACCCAGAAATCACCACCAAACTCACCAATTTCACTGCGTTACTCCCCAGTCTCTCTCATGTCTTCACCATCCCTCAGGGACTCTCGCGTCTGTCCCAGCTACTCTCCAACCACGCCCACATTTCAGCTGGAATCAGTTCCAGGCACCCCGGACTCACCACCAAACTCACCAGTTTCACTCAGTTACTCCTCAGTCTCTAGCACGTCTTTATCTCCAACCCTCAGGGACTCTCCTGTGTGTCCCAGCTACTCTCCAACCACGCCCACACTTCAGCGGGAGTCAGTTCCAGGCACCCAGGAATCACCATCAAACTCACCAATTTCACTGCGTTACTCCCCAGTCTCTCTCATGTCTTCACCATCCCTCAGGGACTCTCCCGTCTGTCCCAGCTACTCTCCAACCACGCCCACATTTCAGCTGGGGTCAGTTCCAGGCACCCCGGAGTCACCACCAAACTCACCAGTTTCACTGAGGTACTCCCCGGTCTCTCTCATGTCTTCACCCCCAGCCCTCAGGGACTCTCCTGTGTGTCCCAGCTACTCTCCATCCATGCCCAGATTTCAGCGGGAGTCCGTTCCAGGCACCCAGGTATCACCACCAAACTCAGCAGTTTCGCTGAGTTACTCCCCAGTCTCTCTCATGTCTTCACCCCCAGCCCCCTGGGACTCTCCTGTCTGTCCCAGCTACTCTCCCACCACGCCCAGATTTCAGCGGGAGTCAGCCTCCCACACTCCGGAATCACCTACAGACTCACAGACTTCACTGAGGTCCTCCCTGGTCTCTCTCAGGTCTTTGCCCTCAGCCCACAGGGACTCTTGTGTCTCTTTCAGCTACTCTCAAAACTTCTCTAGATTCCAGCTGGAGTCAGTTCCAGGCACCCACGATACACCACCGAACTCACGAATTTCACTGACTTACTCCCCAGTCTCCCTCATGTTCTCACCCCCAGCCCTCAGGGACTCTTCTGTCTCTCTCAGCTACTCTCCAACCATCTCCAGATTGCACCTGGAGTCAGCTTCCCGCACCCAGGAATCATCTACAAACTCACGGACCTTACTGCCACCCTCCCCCATTTCTTTCACCTCTTCACCCCCTGCCTTAAGGGACTCTCCTGGGCCTCCCAGCTTCTCTCCAGCCTTCCCCAGATTTCTGCCACAGTCAGCCCCAGGCACCCAGGGCAACCATAGACACTCACAGGCCTCACGAGACTATCTCCCTATGACCTGTACCTACACAGGGATGGCTCTCACGCATCCCTCAGTGACCCCAAACCCATCTCCACTTACACTCAGACACTCCCAGGGCCTGACAGCTACTCCCCGTTATTGTCCTTCAGTTCGAAGCCCTGGCCAATCTACTAGCCCACATGACGCAGTTACCTGGCCACTTCTCCACGGTTCCCGTGAGGGCCCCACGCCCAGCCGCACAAGAGCTCCTCCTGCATTCCGTCCTCACACGCAGGCATGTCCATCTACTTGCTACTGTCACACTCTTGCCAGCAGAAGAGGCCCCTGTAATGGCCGATATCACCACCCAGTCTATCCTCACCCCACAGCTGTGCAGCGGGTCCCTCCTGCTGGCCCACGTGGCTGCCAGAGCCCATGCTGGCACGACGCTCCAGCAGGTCGGCGTCCCTGCGGGCCACACTACCGGTGACATGGCTAGCATGACCCTCCTTCCTGGCAGTGACACTGTTGATGTGAACCCCAGTTTCACATCTGTCATTTCTAAATAGGACCATTTTCCCTTTTCGCTCTCCCTTCCTTTCACAGGGCTTTTCGTTCTCTCTGTTTCTGCCTCCGTTTCAGATATTTACTCACCTTTTTCTCTCTCACTATGTCTGCCGTGGTCTCCATGAGAGTGCGCCACTTAAGATTCCCCCATTAAAAGTCATGAATTGAGTGGCTTTTAGTATACCTGTGGTTGTGCACATTCAATTATAATTCGCAATCCATTGTAGAACGTCTTATCACCCCCGACCAGAGAAAAACCCTGTAGACATTAGTCACTCCTCATTCTGTCTCAAACCCTCTCCCTGACCCTCAGCCCTAGGTAGCAACTACCTAGTGCCATCAATCCCATATGCATAGATTTCCATATTGTAGACATTTCCTATAAACGGAATTGCACAATAGGTGAGCTGTTATGACTGACATAACACGTAGCACAATATTTTCAAGATTCATCCACATTGTAGGCTTACCCACAGGGGGAAACCATTTTTTTGGGGGGTTTTAGTAACACCGGGTGTTTTCTCCTTCCTTTCGTCCTTCTTTCCTTCCTTCCTTCCTTCCTTCCTTCCTTCCTTCCTTCTTTCCTACCTTCCTTCTTTCCTTCCTTCCTTCCTTCCTTCCTTCCTTCCTTCCTTCCTTCCTCCTACTTCTCTCTTACTCCTTCTGCCCTCTCTCTTTCATATGCCTTAGGTGCATCCCACATTCTGCATTTTTTTGGGGAAATCCACGACAGGTGCAGGAAGATTGTGTTATTGTAACTATTTACCGCTATCTCTCTTTCACGGCTCTCCATCAGTTGTGAACATCTATTGGTCTATCCCAAGTCACTAAGCATATGTTTATTAGGTACACCTGTTTTTCCTTATACAGCTGTTTCTGGAGTCTAGGGTCGCATGCTCATAAACCCAGTGTAACTCAGAAACGCATCTAATAGTCCAATAAACCCATCATAACGTGGAAAAATCATAAATCAAACCATCATAAGTCACGGTTTGTCCGTGGATATGGGCGTCATCAATTCCATTGTATTCAGTCATGCTGTACACCATTAACCACGGCAGACTGACTGGGAGTGGATATTGATACCATTATAAAAGTCAGTTATTAGAGGGATACTTCTTTAACCTGACTGAAGAACTGATCTAATGGCTTTAGTCGAGTGCATGATTATGTGAGATGTTTTGAGACAGAGTAGTACATTTGTGAATGAAATTTTCTGGCTTTTTTTCACTTAGTAGGAACCATTGTGTGTGGAAAAGTGAGAAAGTTGCTTTCTGCTGTAGAGTCTGGCATTCATTGTAGATTTAAGCTTATTTTTCTGGGAGCAAATCTTATTCAATAAAATACTACTCTTTATACTAAAAAAACAAAAACAGTGGTGATGTGTGGTCATTATCCTCAGCAAACTAATCCAGGGAAAGAAAACCAAACGCCACATTCTCACTTATAATGGGAGCTGAAAAAGGAGATCACATGGACACAGGAAGGGGAACAACACACACTGGGGCCTTTCGGGGGGCAGAGCGTTAAGAAGAACAGCTACTGCATGCTGGGCTTAATGCCTAGGTGATGGGTTGACAGGTGCAGCAAACCACCATGGCACACGTTTACCTTAGTAACAAATCTGCACATCCTGCACATATACCCCAGAACTTAGAAATGAAACGAAACAAAAGAAAACGAAAAAGCAATAGCAAAACGCTAAAGGCAAACTAAAGTTTCAAACTCAGAACGTGACAGACCAATGTTTGGTTCAAATCATGGTTCTCAACCCAGGTGCCATAAGGTCAGGATAAAGAATTTGATTACATATTGTAAATAAGACATGCAGCAAATGACCAGAAAGATTATTCTCAACATATGTGTGTCTTCTAATTCAATGGTGACGCTACCTACCGGGACATAGCATTAGATTCCAAAGGGCCGGGTCCCGCCACACAGGCCTCCCACACTAATAACAATGGGAAGCCCTACGTGGTTTTACCTGTGCTTCTCAGCAACTGGCTATAAATCAGGTTGCCACCACTCCCAGATTTAGTTGCATTCATTTGCTGGAAGAGCTCACAGCACGCAGGGAAGCACTTACATTTGCCGTTGTATTTTAGCGGACATTGCAAAAAGTTCAGAAATTAATGTGGGGCCGGGCATGTGGGGAGGGGCGCACTACCTTCCAGGAAGTGTTATCCAGAAGCTCTCTGATCCCAGTCCTTTTGGGTTTTTATGGAGACCTCATTCTATAGGCATGATGGGTTAAACCATAGGCTATTGGTGATCAACTCCACCTGAGGCTCTCAACCCTCCCTGGAAATTGGGGTTGAGGCTTTGCCATTCTCAGTCTGACTAAAAGAATTTACCCAAACGGAATTTTGAAACAGATGAGCATAACTGGAATCTTAATTAGATGATTGGATTATCTGGAGCCACACCTTGATATTCCTAACCCGAGCACCCTCATCCAACGAATGCTCCACCCAACTGGCTCCCAAGTCTCTACGTGGTTCCAGAGCAAAAGAATGTTTATACAACGCATATCTCCACCTTTTCTTCAAAGTCTTTTCGCTTACACGGAAAGACTTCTTAAACTGCCATGCATCAGGGTCAGGGGGAGGTCTTGTTACAACGCAGATCTGTGGATCTCCGGGTTTTGATTGTGGCAAGGATGCTGCTGGTGTCAAAACCACAACGTGGGAACCACAGAACCACTAGTTGGTTTTCAGTGTTTCAGTGCATACAATTCCTAACATATCTGGCCAAGAAAACTTGTAAGTTCTTAGCTTGTCCCAAAGGTGGCGCATGAAATCAAAGCAGGAGAACAGTTTCCCACGAGGTGTAGCCTGGGAAAGTTGGGGGTGACTGATGGAAAGGAGGAGTGAAGCTCCGCCCTTTCCGCTGCTAGGCTGCGCCCGAGGCTATTTAAACCCACCCTGGCTGGCCTGTACTCAGATCTTCGCGGAGCGGATCAGCGGCCGGAGCGTTTGGCGGACTCTGCGTGGACTTGGAGCTCACAGCGTCTTGCGACTTGGAAGCGGATTCAGAGGACAGGACAGAACACTTGGGCAAGTGAATCTCTGTCTGTCTGTCTGTCTGTCTGTCTGTCTGTCTGATTGGTTGGTTGATTTCCATTTTCTTAAGGGGCACATACCTCACACCGCACACACACACACACACACACACGCACACACACGCACACACACTCCTTCTTTCTGCGAGTTAGAAAATTAGTAGGGGCCCCTGGGAGCTGCAGGTTTCCTAATCATGTCTGCACCTAAGAACAGTAGGGTCTTGTCTGGCTCTTCTTATGAACGGTCCCCCAGCCCGGACTCCCCAAGGTCCATGTGAGCTTCACCCAGCTTCTCCCTCTCCCCTATCAGAAACTCAGGCTTAAGGGGAAGCTCCTCACCAGGGATCCGGAGCTACCATTCACCATCCCCTAGGGCTTCACCACACTCACCTCTGTCATCACCAGAATCCCACAAGCTCCCATTTCCCTGTCCTCACCGTGATGGGCAATCAATGAAGCCATTGGGCTCTCCCGTGTCCTCCTCTGAGGATTCCTCAGAGTCCCCACGTTCATCAATAATATACCACATGTTCTTACTGCCATCACCCAGCAGCTCACCCCCAGCTCTCGGGGGGTCTCCTGTGTCTCCCAGCTACTCTCCAAACAACCCCAGATTTCAGCTGGAGTCAGCCCCCCACACCCAGGAATCACCTACAAACTCACGAGCCTCACGGTGCTCCACCCCTGTGTCTTTCATCTCTTCACCCCCAGGCCTCAGGGACTCTCCTGTGGCTCCCAGTTACTCTCCAGCCATCCCCAGGTTCCTGCGGGAGTCAGCCCCATGCACCCAGGAGTCCCCCAGAGACTCACACGTCTCGGGAGAATATGAGCGGTCCCCCAGCCCTGACTCCTCAAGATTCATGCCTGCCTCACCCAGCTTCTCCCTCTCCCCTCCCAGAAACTCAGACCCAAGGGGCAGCTCCTCACCAGGGATGTGGAAGTACTCTACATCACCCCGCAGGGCTTCACCACTCTCACATCCATCATCAACAGAACTCCACAACTTTACGTTTCCCTTTCCTAACCAAGCAGGACAGTCACTCATGTCATTGTGTTCTCCCGTGTCCTCCTCTGGAGATTCTCCACAGTCACCTCATTCATCAATAATATACCATATGTTCTTACTGCCATCATCCAGCAGCTCACCCCCAGCCACCCATGACTCGCCTGTCTGTCCCAGCTACTCTCCAACTACGCCCAGATTTCAGCGGCAGTCTCTACCCCACACCCCAGAAACACCTACAAACTCACAGACCTCAGTGGGATCCTCGCCAGTCTCTCTCACGTCTTCACCCCCAGCCCTTACGGACCCTCCAGTCTGTCCCAGCTACTCTCCAACCACGCCCACATTTCAGCGCGGGTCAGTTCCAGGAACCCAGGGATCACCACCAAGCCCACCACTTTCACTGAGTTACTCCCCAGTCTCCAGCACGTCTTTATCTCCAACCCTCAGGGACTCGCCTGTCTGTCCCAGCTACTCTCCAAACACGCCCACACTTCAGCGGGAGTTCGTTGCAGGCACCCAGAAATCACCACCAAACTCACCAATTTCACTGCGTTACTCCCCAGTCTCTCTCATGTCTTCACCATCCCTCAGGGACTCTCCCGTCTGTCCCAGCTACTCTCCAACCACGCCCACATTTCAGCTGGAGTCAGTTCCAGGCACCCCGGACTCACCACCAAACTCACCAGTTTCACTCAGTTACTCCTCAGTCTCTAGCACGTCTTTATCTCCAACCCTCAGGGACTCTCCTGTGTGTCCCAGCTACTCTCCAACCACGCCCACACTTCAGCGGGAGTCAGTTCCAGGCACCCAGGAATCACCATCAAACTCACCAATTTCACTGCGTTACTCCCCAGTCTCTCTCATGTCTTCACCATCCCTCAGGGACTCTCCCGTCTGTCCCAGCTACTCTCCAACCACGCCCACATTTCAGCTGGGGTCAGTTCCAGGCACCCCGGAGTCACCACCAAACTCACCAGTTTCACTGAGGTACTCCCCGGTCTCTCTCATGTCTTCACCCCCAGCCCTCAGGGACTCTCCTGTGTGTCCCAGCTACTCTCCATCCATGCCCAGATTTCAGCGGGAGTCCGTTCCAGGCACCCAGGTATCACCACCAAACTCAGCAGTTTCGCTGAGTTACTCCCCAGTCTCTCTCATGTCTTCACCCCCAGCCCCCTGGGACTCTCCTGTCTGTCCCAGCTACTCTCCCACCACGCCCAGATTTCAGCGGGAGTCAGCCTCCCACACTCCGGAATCACCTACAGACTCACAGACTTCACTGAGGTCCTCCCTGGTCTCTCTCAGGTCTTTGCCCTCAGCCCACAGGGACTCTTGTGTCTCTTTCAGCTACTCTCAAAACTTCTCTAGATTCCAGCTGGAGTCAGTTCCAGGCACCCACGATACACCACCGAACTCACGAATTTCACTGACTTACTCCCCAGTCTCCCTCATGTTCTCACCCCCAGCCCTCAGGGACTCTTCTGTCTCTCTCAGCTACTCTCCAACCATCTCCAGATTGCACCTGGAGTCAGCTTCCCGCACCCAGGAATCATCTACAAACTCACGGACCTTACTGCCACCCTCCCCCATTTCTTTCACCTCTTCACCCCCTGCCTTAAGGGACTCTCCTGGGCCTCCCAGCTTCTCTCCAGCCTTCCCCAGATTTCTGCCACAGTCAGCCCCAGGCACCCAGGGCAACCATAGACACTCACAGGCCTCACGAGACTATCTCCCTATGACCTGTACCTACACAGGGATGGCTCTCACGCATCCCTCAGTGACCCCAAACCCATCTCCACTTACACTCAGACACTCCCAGGGCCTGACAGCTACTCGCCGTTATTGTCCTTCAGTTCGAAGCCCTGGCCAATCTACTAGCCCACATGACGCAGTTACCTGGCCACTTCTCCACGGTTCCCGTGAGGGCCCCACGCCCAGCCGCACAAGAGCTCCTCCTGCATTCCGTCCTCACACGCAGGCATGTCCATCTACTTGCTACTGTCACACTCTTGCCAGCAGAAGAGGCCCCTGTAATGGCCGATATCACCACCCAGTCTATCCTCACCCCACAGCTGTGCAGCGGGTCCCTCCTGCTGGCCCACGTGGCTGCCAGAGCCCATGCTGGCACGACGCTCCAGCAGGTCGGCGTCCCTGCGGGCCACACTACCGGTGACATGGCTAGCATGACCCTCCTTCCTGGCAGTGACACTGTTGATGTGAACCCCAGTTTCACATCTGTCATTTCTAAATAGGACCATTTTCCCTTTTCGCTCTCCCTTCCTTTCACAGGGCTTTTCGTTCTCTCTGTTTCTGCCTCCGTTTCAGATATTTACTCACCTTTTTCTCTCTCACTATGTCTGCCGTGGTCTCCATGAGAGTGCGCCACTTAAGATTCCCCCATTAAAAGTCATGAATTGAGTGGCTTTTAGTATACCTGTGGTTGTGCACATTCAATTATAATTCGCAATCCATTGTAGAACGTCTTATCACCCCCGACCAGAGAAAAACCCTGTACACATTAGTCACTCCTCATTCTGTCTCAAACCCTCTCCCTGACCCTCAGCCCTAGGTAGCAACTACCTAGTGCCATCAATCCCATATGCATAGATTTCCATATTGTAGACATTTCCTATAAACGGAATTGCACAATAGGTGAGCTGTTATGACTGACATAACACGTAGCACAATATTTTCAAGATTCATCCACATTGTAGGCTTACCCACAGGGGGAAACCATTTTTTTGGGGGGTTTTAGTAACACCGGGTGTTTTCTCCTTCCTTTCGTCCTTCTTTCCTTCCTTCCTTCCTTCCTTCCTTCCTTCCTTCCTTCTTTCCTACCTTCCTTCTTTCCTTCCTTCCTTCCTTCCTTCCTTCCTTCCTTCCTTCCTTCCTTCCTCCTACTTCTCTCTTACTCCTTCTGCCCTCTCTCTTTCATATGCCTTAGGTGCATCCCACATTCTGCATTTTTTTGGGGAAATCCACGACAGGTGCAGGAAGATTGTGTTATTGTAACTATTTACCGCTATCTCTCTTTCACGGCTCTCCATCAGTTGTGAACATCTATTGGTTTATCCCAAGTCACTAAGCATATGTTTATTAGGTACACCTGTTTTTCCTTATACAGCTGTTTCTGGAGTCTAGGGTCGCATGCTCATAAACCCAGTGTAACTCAGAAACGCATCTAATAGTCCAATAAACCCATCATAACGTGGAAAAATCATAAATCAAACCATCATAAGTCACGGTTTGTCCGTGGATATGGGCGTCATCAATTCCATTGTATTCAGTCATGCTGTACACCATTAACCACGGCAGACTGACTGGGAGTGGATATTGATACCATTATAAAAGTCAGTTATTAGAGGGATACTTCTTTAACCTGACTGAAGAACTGATCTAATGGCTTTAGTCGAGTGCATGATTATGTGAGATGTTTTGAGACAGAGTAGTACATTTGTGAATGAAATTTTCTGGCTTTTTTTCACTTAGTAGGAACCATTGTGTGTGGAAAAGTGAGAAAGTTGCTTTCTGCTGTAGAGTCTGGCATTCATTGTAGATTTAAGCTTATTTTTCTGGGAGCAAATCTTATTCAATAAAATACTACTCTTTATACTAAAAAAACAAAAACAGTGGTGATGTGTGGTCATTATCCTCAGCAAACTAATCCAGGGAAAGAAAACCAAACGCCACATTCTCACTTATAATGGGAGCTGAAAAAGGAGATCACATGGACACAGGAAGGGGAACAACACACACTGGGGCCTTTCGGGGGGCAGAGCGTTAAGAAGAACAGCTACTGCATGCTGGGCTTAATGCCTAGGTGATGGGTTGACAGGTGCAGCAAACCACCATGGCACACGTTTACCTTAGTAACAAATCTGCACATCCTGCACATATACCCCAGAACTTAGAAACGAAACGAAACCAAAGAAAACGAAAAAGCAATAGCAAAACGCTAAAGGCAAACTAAAGTTTCAAACTCAGAACGTGACAGACCAATGTTTGGTTCAAATCATGGTTCTCAACCCAGGTGCCATAAGGTCAGGATAAAGAATTTGATTACATATTGTAAATAAGACATGCAGCAAATGACCAGAAAGATTATTCTCAACATATGTGTGTCTTCTAATTCAATGGTGACGCTACCTACCGGGACATAGCATTAGATTCCAAAGGGCCGGGTCCCGCCACACAGGCCTCCCACACTAATAACAATGGGAAGCCCTACGTGGTTTTACCTGTGCTTCTCAGCAACTGGCTATAAATCAGGTTGCCACCACTCCCAGATTTAGTTGCATTCATTTGCTGGAAGAGCTCACAGCACGCAGGGAAGCACTTACATTTGCCGTTGTATTTTAGCGGACATTGCAAAAAGTTCAGAAATTAATGTGGGGCCCGGCATGTGGGGAGGGGCGCACTACCTTCCAGGAAGTGTTATCCAGAAGCTCTCTGATCCCAGTCCTTTTGGGTTTTTATGGAGACCTCATTCTATAGGCATGATGGGTTAAACCATAGGCTATTGGTGATCAACTCCACCTGAGGCTCTCAACCCTCCCTGGAAATTGGGGTTGAGGCTTTGCCATTCTCAGTCTGACTAAAAGAATTTACCCAAACGGAATTTTGAAACAGATGAGCATAACTGGAATCTTAATTAGATGATTGGATTATCTGGAGCCACACCTTGATATTCCTAACCCGAGCACCCTCATCCAACGAATGCTCCACCCAACTGGCTCCCAAGTCTCTACGTGGTTCCAGAGCAAAAGAATGTTTATACAACGCATATCTCCACCTTTTCTTCAAAGTCTTTTCGCTTACACGGAAAGACTTCTTAAACTGCCATGCATCAGGGTCAGGGGGAGGTCTTGTTACAACGCAGATCTGTGGATCTCCGGGTTTTGATTGTGGCAAGGATGCTGCTGGTGTCAAAACCACAACGTGGGAACCACAGAACCACTAGTTGGTTTTCAGTGTTTCAGTGCATACAATTCCTAACATATCTGGCCAAGAAAACTTGTAAGTTCTTAGCTTGTCCCAAAGGTGGCGCATGAAATCAAAGCAGGAGAACAGTTTCCTACGAGGTGTAGCCTGGGAAAGTTGGGGGTGACTGATGGAAAGGAGGAGTGAAGCTCCGCCCTTTCCGCTGCTAGGCTGCGCCCGAGGCTATTTAAACCCACCCTGGCTGGCCTGTACTCAGATCTTCGCGGAGCGGATCAGCGGCCGGAGCGTTTGGCGGACTCTGCGTGGACTTGGAGCTCACAGCGTCTTGCGACTTGGAAGCGGATTCAGAGGACAGGACAGAACACTTGGGCAAGTGAATCTCTGTCTGTCTGTCTGTCTGTCTGTCTGTCTGTCTCATTGGTTGGTTGATTTCCATTTTCTTAAGGGGCACATACCTCACACCGCACACACACACACACACACACACACACGCACACACACGCACACACACTCCTTCTTTCTGCGAGTTAGAAAATTAGTAGGGGCCCCTGGGAGCTGCAGGTTTCCTAATCATGTCTGCACCTAAGAACAGTAGGGTCTTGTCTGGCTCTTCTTATGAACGGTCCCCCAGCCCGGACTCCCCAAGGTCCATGCGACCTTCACCCAGCTTCTCCCTCTCCCCTATCAGAAACTCAGGCTTAAGGGGAAGCTCCTCACCAGGGATCCGGAGCTACCATTCACCATCCCCTAGGGCTTCACCACACTCACCTCTGTCATCACCAGAATCCCACAAGCTCCCATTTCCCTGTCCTCACCGTGATGGGCAATCAATGAAGCCTTTGGGCTCTCCCGTGTCCTCCTCTGAGGATTCCTCAGAGTCCCCACGTTCATCAATAATATACCACATGTTCTTACTGCCATCACCCAGCAGCTCACCCCCAGCTCTCGGGGGGTCTCCTGTGTCTCCCAGCTACTCTCCAAACAACCCCAGATTTCAGCTGGAGTCAGCCCCCCACACCCAGGAATCACCGACAAACTCACGAGCCTCACGGTGCTCCACCCCTGTGTCTTTCATCTCTTCACCCCCAGGCCTCAGGGACTCTCCTGTGGCTCCCAGTTACTCTCCAGCCATCCCCAGGTTCCTGCGGGAGTCAGCCCCATGCACCCAGGAGTCCCCCAGAGACTCACACGTCTCGGGAGAATATGAGCGGTCCCCCAGCCCTGACTCCTCAAGATTCATGCCTGCCTCACCCAGCTTCTCCCTCTCCCCTCCCAGAAACTCAGACCCAAGGGGCAGCTCCTCACCAGGGATGTGGAAGTACTCTACATCACCCCGCAGGGCTTCACCACTCTCACATCCATCATCAACAGAACTCCACAACTTTACGTTTCCCTTTCCTAACCAAGCAGGACAGTCACTCATGTCATTGTGTTCTCCCGTGTCCTCCTCTGGAGATTCTCCACAGTCACCTCATTCATCAATAATATACCATATGTTCTTACTGCCATCATCCAGCAGCTCACCCCCAGCCACCCATGACTCGCCTGTCTGTCCCAGCTACTCTCCAACTACGCCCAGATTTCAGCGGCAGTCTCTACCCCACACCCCAGAAACACCTACAAACTCACAGACCTCAGTGGGATCCTCGCCAGTCTCTCTCACGTCTTCACCCCCAGCCCTTACGGACCCTCCAGTCTGTCCCAGCTACTCTCCAACCACGCCCACATTTCAGCGCGGGTCAGTTCCAGGAACCCAGGGATCACCACCAAGCCCACCACTTTCACTGAGTTACTCCCCAGTCTCCAGCACGTCTTTATCTCCAACCCTCAGGGACTCGCCTGTCTGTCCCAGCTACTCTCCAAACACGCCCACACTTCAGCGGGAGTTCGTTGCAGGCACCCAGAAATCACCACCAAACTCACCAATTTCACTGCGTTACTCCCCAGTCTCTCTCATGTCTTCACCATCCCTCAGGGACTCTCCCGTCTGTCCCAGCTACTCTCCAACCACGCCCACATTTCAGCTGGAGTCAGTTCCAGGCACCCCGGACTCACCACCAAACTCACCAGTTTCACTCAGTTACTCCTCAGTCTCTAGCACGTCTTTATCTCCAACCCTCAGGGACTCTCCTGTGTGTCCCAGCTACTCTCCAACCACGCCCACACTTCAGCGGGAGTCAGTTCCAGGCACCCAGGAATCACCATCAAACTCACCAATTTCACTGCGTTACTCCCCAGTCTCTCTCATGTCTTCACCATCCCTCAGGGACTCTCCCGTCTGTCCCAGCTACTCTCCAACCACGCCCACATTTCAGCTGGGGTCAGTTCCAGGCACCCCGGAGTCACCACCAAACTCACCAGTTTCACTGAGGTACTCCCCGGTCTCTCTCATGTCTTCACCCCCAGCCCTCAGGGACTCTCCTGTGTGTCCCAGCTACTCTCCATCCATGCCCAGATTTCAGCGGGAGTCCGTTCCAGGCACCCAGGTATCACCACCAAACTCAGCAGTTTCGCTGAGTTACTCCCCAGTCTCTCTCATGTCTTCACCCCCAGCCCCCTGGGACTCTCCTGTCTGTCCCAGCTACTCTCCCACCACGCCCAGATTTCAGCGGGAGTCAGCCTCCCACACTCCGGAATCACCTACAGACTCACAGACTTCACTGAGGTCCTCCCTGGTCTCTCTCAGGTCTTTGCCCTCAGCCCACAGGGACTCTTGTGTCTCTTTCAGCTACTCTCAAAACTTCTCTAGATTCCAGCTGGAGTCAGTTCCAGGCACCCACGATACACCACCGAACTCACGAATTTCACTGACTTACTCCCCAGTCTCCCTCATGTTCTCACCCCCAGCCCTCAGGGACTCTTCTGTCTCTCTCAGCTACTCTCCAACCATCTCCAGATTGCACCTGGAGTCAGCTTCCCGCACCCAGGAATCATCTACAAACTCACGGACCTTACTGCCACCCTCCCCCATTTCTTTCACCTCTTCACCCCCTGCCTTAAGGGACTCTCCTGGGCCTCCCAGCTTCTCTCCAGCCTTCCCCAGATTTCTGCCACAGTCAGCCCCAGGCACCCAGGGCAACCATAGACACTCACAGGCCTCACGAGACTATCTCCCTATGACCTGTACCTACACAGGGATGGCTCTCACGCATCCCTCAGTGACCCCAAACCCATCTCCACTTACACTCAGACACTCCCAGGGCCTGACAGCTACTCCCCGTTATTGTCCTTCAGTTCGAAGCCCTGGCCAATCTACTAGCCCACATGACGCAGTTACCTGGCCACTTCTCCACGGTTCCCGTGAGGGCCCCACGCCCAGCCGCACAAGAGCTCCTCCTGCATTCCGTCCTCACACGCAGGCATGTCCATCTACTTGCTACTGTCACACTCTTGCCAGCAGAAGAGGCCCCTGTAATGGCCGATATCACCACCCAGTCTATCCTCACCCCACAGCTGTGCAGCGGGTCCCTCCTGCTGGCCCACGTGGCTGCCAGAGCCCATGCTGGCACGACGCTCCAGCAGGTCGGCGTCCCTGCGGGCCACACTACCGGTGACATGGCTAGCATGACCCTGCTTCCTGGCAGTGACACTGTTGATGTGAACCCCAGTTTCACATCTGTCATTTCTAAATAGGACCATTTTCCCTTTTCGCTCTCCCTTCCTTTCACAGGGCTTTTCGTTCTCTCTGTTTCTGCCTCCGTTTCAGATATTTACTCACCTTTTTCTCTCTCACTATGTCTGCCGTGGTCTCCATGAGAGTGCGCCACTTAAGATTCCCCCATTAAAAGTCATGAATTGAGTGGCTTTTAGTATACCTGTGGTTGTGCACATTCAATTATAATTCGCAATCCATTGTAGAACGTCTTATCACCCCCGACCAGAGAAAAACCCTGTACACATTAGTCACTCCTCATTCTGTCTCAAACCCTCTCCCTGACCCTCAGCCCTAGGTAGCAACTACCTAGTGCCATCAATCCCATATGCATAGATTTCCATATTGTAGACATTTCCTATAAACGGAATTGCACAATAGGTGAGCTGTTATGACTGACATAACACGTAGCACAATATTTTCAAGATTCATCCACATTGTAGGCTTACCCACAGGGGGAAACCATTTTTTTGGGGGGTTTTAGTAACACCGGGTGTTTTCTCCTTCCTTTCGTCCTTCTTTCCTTCCTTCCTTCCTTCCTTCCTTCCTTCCTTCCTTCCTTCCTTCTTTCCTACCTTCCTTCTTTCCTTCCTTCCTTCCTTCCTTCCTTCCTTCCTTCCTTCCTTCCTTCCTTCCTCCTACTTCTCTCTTACTCCTTCTGCCCTCTCTCTTTCATATGCCTTAGGTGCATCCCACATTCTGCATTTTTTTGGGGAAATCCACGACAGGTGCAGGAAGATTGTGTTATTGTAACTATTTACCGCTATCTCTCTTTCACGGCTCTCCATCAGTTGTGAACATCTATTGGTTTATCCCAAGTCACTAAGCATATGTTTATTAGGTACACCTGTTTTTCCTTATACAGCTGTTTCTGGAGTCTAGGGTCGCATGCTCATAAACCCAGTGTAACTCAGAAACGCATCTAATAGTCCAATAAACCCATCATAACGTGGAAAAATCATAAATCAAACCATCATAAGTCACGGTTTGTCCGTGGATATGGGCGTCATCAATTCCATTGTATTCAGTCATGCTGTACACCATTAACCACGGCAGACTGACTGGGAGTGGATATTGATACCATTATAAAAGTCAGTTATTAGAGGGATACTTCTTTAACCTGACTGAAGAACTGATCTAATGGCTTTAGTCGAGTGCATGATTATGTGAGATGTTTTGAGACAGAGTAGTACATTTGTGAATGAAATTTTCTGGCTTTTTTTCACTTAGTAGGAACCATTGTGTGTGGAAAAGTGAGAAAGTTGCTTTCTGCTGTAGAGTCTGGCATTCATTGTAGATTTAAGCTTATTTTTCTGGGAGCAAATCTTATTCAATAAAATACTACTCTTTATACTAAAAAAACAAAAACAGTGGTGATGTGTGGTCATTATCCTCAGCAAACTAATCCAGGGAAAGAAAACCAAACGCCACATTCTCACTTATAATGGGAGCTGAAAAAGGAGATCACATGGACACAGGAAGGGGAACAACACACACTGGGGCCTTTCGGGGGGCAGAGCGTTAAGAAGAACAGCTACTGCATGCTGGGCTTAATGCCTAGGTGATGGGTTGACAGGTGCAGCAAACCACCATGGCACACGTTTACCTTAGTAACAAATCTGCACATCCTGCACATATACCCCAGAACTTAGAAACGAAACGAAACCAAAGAAAACGAAAAAGCAATAGCAAAACGCTAAAGGCAAACTAAAGTTTCAAACTCAGAACGTGACAGACCAATGTTTGGTTCAAATCATGGTTCTCAACCCAGGTGCCATAAGGTCAGGATAAAGAATTTGATTACATATTGTAAATAAGACATGCAGCAAATGACCAGAAAGATTATTCTCAACATATGTGTGTCTTCTAATTCAATGGTGACGCTACCTACCGGGACATAGCATTAGATTCCAAAGGGCCGGGTCCCGCCACACAGGCCTCCCACACTAATAACAATGGGAAGCCCTACGTGGTTTTACCTGTGCTTCTCAGCAACTGGCTATAAATCAGGTTGCCACCACTCCCAGATTTAGTTGCATTCATTTGCTGGAAGAGCTCACAGCACGCAGGGAAGCACTTACATTTGCCGTTGTATTTTAGCGGACATTGCAAAAAGTTCAGAAATTAATGTGGGGCCCGGCATGTGGGGAGGGGCGCACTACCTTCCAGGAAGTGTTATCCAGAAGCTCTCTGATCCCAGTCCTTTTGGGTTTTTATGGAGACCTCATTCTATAGGCATGATGGGTTAAACCATAGGCTATTGGTGATCAACTCCACCTGAGGCTCTCAACCCTCCCTGGAAATTGGGGTTGAGGCTTTGCCATTCTCAGTCTGACTAAAAGAATTTACCCAAACGGAATTTTGAAACAGATGAGCATAACTGGAATCTTAATTAGATGATTGGATTATCTGGAGCCACACCTTGATATTCCTAACCCGAGCACCCTCATCCAACGAATGCTCCACCCAACTGGCTCCCAAGTCTCTACGTGGTTCCAGAGCAAAAGAATGTTTATACAACGCATATCTCCACCTTTTCTTCAAAGTCTTTTCGCTTACACGGAAAGACTTCTTAAACTGCCATGCATCAGGGTCAGGGGGAGGTCTTGTTACAACGCAGATCTGTGGATCTCCGGGTTTTGATTGTGGCAAGGATGCTGCTGGTGTCAAAACCACAACGTGGGAACCACAGAACCACTAGTTGGTTTTCAGTGTTTCAGTGCATACAATTCCTAACATATCTGGCCAAGAAAACTTGTAAGTTCTTAGCTTGTCCCAAAGGTGGCGCATGAAATCAAAGCAGGAGAACAGTTTCCTACGAGGTGTAGCCTGGGAAAGTTGGGGGTGACTGATGGAAAGGAGGAGTGAAGCTCCGCCCTTTCCGCTGCTAGGCTGCGCCCGAGGCTATTTAAACCCACCCTGGCTGGCCTGTACTCAGATCTTCGCGGAGCGGATCAGCGGCCGGAGCGTTTGGCGGACTCTGCGTGGACTTGGAGCTCACAGCGTCTTGCGACTTGGAAGCGGATTCAGAGGACAGGACAGAACACTTGGGCAAGTGAATCTCTGTCTGTCTGTCTGTCTGTCTGTCTGTCAGTCTGTCTCATTGGTTGGTTGATTTCCAT